>NC_081379.1:19091196-19394226 GCF_030684315.1 Stegostoma tigrinum
CATTTACTCTTAGGATGTGGGCATCATTGGCTGGCCAGCATTTATTGCCCATTCCAAGTTGCCCTTGAGAAGGTGGTGATGAATTGCTTTCTTGAACTGATGCACTCCATGTGATGTAGGTTGACCCATGACACCCTTAGGGAGGTATTTCCTGGATTTTGATGCAGCAACAGCAGAGGAATGGCAGTTCCAAGTCAGGCTGGTGAGTGGCTTGGAGGGATTTGCTGGTAGTGTTGTTTTCATGAATCTGCTGATTTTGTCCTTCAAGATGGAAGTCGTTGTAGGCTTGGAAGATACTGCCTAAGGATATTTGGTGAACTTCTGCAGTGCATTTGTAGATAGTGCACACAGTTGCTACTGACCGTTGTGGTGGAATGAGGGGATGCTTGTGGATATGGTGCAAATCAGGTGGGCTGCTTTGTTCTGGATGATGTCAAGCTTCTTGAGTATTGTTGGGGCTGCACTCATCGAGACAAGCAGGGAGTATTTCATCACACTCCTGATTTGCACTTTGTTGATGGTGGAAAGGTTTTGGGGAGTCAGGAGGTGAGTTAATTGCCACAGTATTCCTAGCCTCTGACCTACCCTTGTAGCCACTGTGTTTATGTAGTGAAGAGAGTTAAGTTTCTGGTCAATGGTAATGTCAAGGATGTTGATGGTGGGGAATTCAGTGATGATAACACCATTGAATTTCAAGGGGCGGTGATTAGACTGTTTCTTATTGGAGACGGTCTTTGCATGGCATTTGTGTGGCATTAATGTTACTTTACATTTGTCATCCCAAGACCAGATATTGTCCAGATCTTGTTGCATTTCAACATGGACTGTTTCAGCATCAGAGAAGTTTCAAACGGTGCTGGACATTGTGCAATCATTGGCAAACGTCTCCACTTCTGGTCTTATGATGAAGGGAAAATCATTTGATAAAACAGCTGAGGATAGTTGGGCCTGGGACACTACCCTGAGGAGCTCTGCAGAGATGTCCTGGAGCTGAGATAACTGACCTCCAACACCTCTAGCCATCTTCCTATGTGTCAGGTATGACTCTAACCAGCAGAGAATTTGCCCTCTGATACCCATTGATTACAGTTTTGCTAGGACTCCTTGATGCCACACTCTGTCAAACCCAGCCTTGTTGTCAAGGGTTATCACTCTCACTTCAATTGAGTTAAATGGCAGGCAGGCAGGCAATAGTTTGGCCCTAGGAGCAGGCACATGTCCAGTGCAATGGTTTGGTGGGTGAGAGGAATCAGTGCAGGATATTAATTTCTCCAAACTCTGCCTCTTCCTCCAGCCTGCTGTTTTTGGCCATAAGACTATAAGAGATAGCAGCAAAAGTAAGTCAATCAACTCATTGACTCTATTTGACCAATCAGTGAGACCACGGCTAATCTGATAATCCTCACCTCTACTTGCCTACATTTTCCCCATAACCCTTGTTTCCCTTACTGAATGAAAATGTATCCATTTCAGCCTTGATTTACTTAATGAACCAACTTCACCAGCCCGCTGTAGTGAAGGATTCCATAGATTCACAACCCTTTGAGAGAAGAAACTCATTCTCATCCCTGTCTTAAATGTAGTAACCTTTTCTTATGAGATTATGCCCTTAGGTGCTGGACTCTCCCATAAGGGAAACAACCTTTCCCCATCTGCCCTGTTAAGCCCTCAGAGAATCTTGTATATTTCAATGAGGTCATCTCTCATTTTTCCATATTCCAGTAACTATGGGCCAAATCTGCACAATCTCTCCTCATAAGACAGTCCCTCCGTACACAGTATCAGCCTGGTGAACTTTCTCCAGATTGCCTCCATTACCAGCATGTTCTCCATTAGATAACAGGCCTAAAATTGTTCACAGAATTCCAGCTGTGGTCTGGCTAATACCTTGTATAGTTTTAGCAAAACTTCCCTATGTTAATCCTCCATTCTCTTTGAAACAAATGTGAACATTCCTTTTACCCTCCCTGTTATCTGATGAGCTTAGATACTAGATTTTGTGGTTATGGATGAGAACTTCCAAATCCCCCTGTTCTACAGCTTTCTGCAGTCGTTCTCCATTTAAATAATATTCAGCTCCTCTATTCTTCCTGCCAATGTGCATAACCTCACATTTCCCCACGTGATACTTCATCTGCCAAATGTTTGCCTCATGATCTGTTTCCATCCGCTTTCTCACTGTGTTATTTTCAGCATTATTTCTGTGTTGTCCACTAACATGGTTATGATGAAATCCCTTCCCTCATTCAAGTCATTAATGCATATTGCAAATAATTGTGGCCCCACCACTGTTTCCCTTTGTCACTCCACAAATTATAGGTTTCAAACCTGAAAATATCCACGTTATCACAACTCTCTGTCTCTTAATAGTAAGCCAATCAGCTATTTATTTTCTAATATACTACTTCCAACACATTGAGCTCATGGAGCCATAGAGTCATTCAGTGCAGAAAAAGCCCTTCAGCTCTTATTAAGTAGCATAATATATGGCAGCTTATCAAGCACCTTCTGACAATCAACTACCCAGTCTGCTGACGGAGTTATCTGTGATGGTGAAGATTTTGCTGCTTTCAAGGCAATATCTAACCTGACTATCAGTGTTCTTGCATACTTAGTAAGATTTTAATTTCCAACTAATTAAGGAAATGGAAATTAATTGTGTCCACCAAGGGTTAATATCTCAGTGACATTTTTATTTTTCTGCTGCTGGCTCCTGCTCTAAGTTCTTTTTCCAATTCCTGAAGTGAGTGGTGCTACCCATAGCCTGCAACCTCTTTTCCAGGAACATTCAGGCGAAGCAGTTGACTATGGAACTGCAATGAATCATGGTGGTGGTGAGTGGGCAGCGCTGATTCTTGGAGGGTGGCAGAGACTCAGCAAATCTGTGTTCTGGGTTCAAGCTGCCACAGACTGGAGTTAGTCAAAAAGCAGTTCTATAAAGCTTTCATAAATCTGCTAGTGCTATAGTACTTGGCTGACTGAGGTGCAGCCTATCCCTGGGCAGGAGTGGATTGATGCTGAAGGATTTTGTAAGTAGGATCACACTGTGCTCCCACGGAGCTCCTTTGTTCCTGACCGATGAAGGATTGAATCAGATAGAACTATCCCCAGCTCCTCTTGGGTGGAGTACCAGCTGCCATGATATATTCCTGAAATATCCAGACCAGTGAGTTACTCTGGAAAGTCTGCCATCTGGCTCATTCATTCCACCCACAATTATTTACTGATACTTCTGCTGCGTTATGATACAAACAGAAATTGACCTGGAGTACAGTTTATCAATGGCCAATAAATGGTCAGAGTAACAGTATCCCTGGGCTGCTGTCCTCCCAGTTTTGAATTAAAGACTCAATTATTCAGAAGAAGGAACTAAATTGTTGTGTATATAAATCTGAAAGACTTCAATAAATAAAGTAAAACATCTAGGGGCTAAAATAATTACATATCATTTTAACCTTCATTTATTTTCCACAAGCTGGCATCAGACAGAACTCTGATAATTGCAAAGCAACATCAATTTCGAATCTAACTGAAAATGCATTGCCTTATATTCTGTAGTTTATGTCGCATCTGAGTTGACAAGTAGTCTGTCCTGCTATTGTTGTGCATTGGATCTGGAAATCTTCTATTCTGTAATCTCAACCCTAGCCTTAATATTAACTAGAATTTAATTTGTCCTACCAAATGTTCTATACAATTAAAAAATACAGACCTACTTGCCAAATTAAGTGACAGTACAATGGAGGAAGGGAGATGGGTGAGGCCAGTGTGGGAATGAGAGGGTGTGAATGAGTGTGAGAGTGGACTGGTTAAGTAATGTGGGCACCATTCAGGATTTAGATGTGAGCGAATTATGTGACTTGGACCATTTGAAGAATTAGGGGAACAAAGTTTATGATTAGTGAGCCTCAGATACTTCAATTGATTAAGATACTTTTATCCATGTTGTGGATTTGTGAAGCACGTTCCCTGTTGACTTCATCTTGTTTGACTCCCTCAAAACAAGTTGAATAAATTAATGATGGGGACTGCAAAATGAGATTGTACAGATAGACCAGACAAACACTCAATGGAGCACAATGCCTGGGCTCTGGGGCAGGACAAGCAAGTAGTACAGTTACTGTCTGAGGATGGTAACACAATGAATTAAAGGAGTTGAATTCTGAAGGCATGTACAGAGGGTTCTGTTATTTTAAGCTCTCTCCCTAGTGGTACTTTGCAATTCCCAGTGCTGTGGAGTGCTACTAGGAAATGTGCAAGTTAAAATTAAGCTTTTAAAGGACTCTGGGTAAACATCCTGATTGTGTTTCTTTAAACTATGTACCGGTGTCAATGGTCATTTCACAAGGTCAGCTACTTAGGCACAGTTTCAGAAGCAATGTCACAATCTTACCAAGCCTCTCCCCACTCCAAGGCTTGGATATTCAATGAGCATTCTGTGTATCTCGATGAAATATGATCATTTTCTTCATAAAAAATATGCTGGGTGTCTGAATAGGAATCACTTGGAAGCGCTATTAAATCACAAGGAAGGCAATGCAAGCAGGAAACAGTGAATCACACGGACAATCATGAGTCACTGGTATGGCATGGGGGAGCTGCATGCCATTTCTAGAGATACGTACATTTGGGTGGAAAATGTCCATTATACGTGTGGGAGCTGGGTGCGTCAAATTGAAAGACGTAAATTGTCTTGGGGTGGGAGACGCATGTCGAATGTGTGAGCGATGTCTGGAATTAATGGTTTTCTATACCTAACTAAGCTAACTGCAAAAATGAATGGCAGTTCCATCATCAGCCTGGCCAGCTTCCAAAAACTCACTCCAAAACCGTGGACGGCACAACATTTAGCAAGAGCAGCTGTACAATGCCAGATGTCATCATTATGGTGCTCTGTGCAAGGTGAAGACTTTTTGAATGTAATATTGCATTAATTGTATTTCATTTAATTAATCTTGCAGCATTACTTATAGGCTGTCTGCCTCAAACTGACCCATTTGTTTTTCTGTAGAATGTGATCTTTCACTTAGAGCTGGTGTATTTGGTCACCACTTTTCTGGCCCACACCCCCCAAAGTGTGCTCGGTCAGCTTTCCTGGCTGGAGCAGGTGCACAGAGGTCTGGATTGCTCAGGAGCTGGTGGTGCTGCACTTGTTGTAATTGGCCAGGCGAGAAGTCTCTACTGCAATGCGCTCAAGAATACCATTGGTGAATGAGGTCACGATGCTCATGCACCTGGGGAAGATGGTAGTGTAGGGTGAACTTGCTTACTCACTTTGTAGATGCTGCTGCCTTCCTGAGGATTAGCTGAAGTGCATTACCATGGCACTGTAGAGGAAGTTCTATTCCGCATCTGAGACATACTGGTTTTAACTTGGAAATGCTTGGTCACCCAGTGAAAGGATAGTCTGTTATTTCTGCTGAATGAAATTAAAAAAGAAATCTGTCAGTGTACAGAAGAAAAGAAACAGCTTTAGCATACAGCATAGGTACCTTTCATTATTACATGAATACTTGGACTGGTACATGAGCTCAGAGTAAACAACTTCTTTCACGGAGATGACGAGAACTCACAAGATGAGATTGAATTGATTGTGAATTTCCATGTGTAACAAGGTATCAGATCTGCAAACATCTGTATTGCTTAGGGCACCAGCTCACTACCTGCTAACACTCAATGTGCAAGAGTTGGAACATGTGCTGTGTTTGTTAAGATTTAAACACACCACATTCACACAAAAGCTGCTAATCTCTATCCCTTCTGTTTTGAGCTTTACAAAGCGCCTCATTAAACACTCCTCACTTAACCACGGTACATTTCAATGTTAAAGACTTCTCCTCAAGCACCTCTCCTGGCATATCTATTCTTAACAAAAAATAATTACAAGAGTATTGCTGGCATAAAGAGTCTCCAAACACTTACTTTCAAAGGCCTTTTTACACTGACAATAAGAACAGCCTGCGTAATGTGAGAAGTCCTTGTATCAAGGAGAGCCACCCTCAGTACCTGACAGGGTAAAACAGGAGGAGTCAGTAACACCATATATATTCAATTCTGCCACAGGTCTCTGAGTACATGCAGCACCGGTAGTAGAAGATGATGATGAACAGGGACTAAAGAAATAATGAATTGCAATGTGGACTGTATAGGAGAGTGCTACAGTAAGAGATGGACAGCATATTAGAGATTTATAATGAGGGCAGTATATTTCATCAGAAAGTTATAGTCACAAAAATTGTAGTTCGGGGCATGGGATATGTCAGCAAGTGTTAAAGGTGAGGGTTGTGAGATATATCAAAGTACTGAAGTGAGGAGTATGAGATATAACAGCAATGGTCACAGCAGGAATGTGGGATATGACAAAGTATTGTGATTGGGGAAAGCAAGGTATACCAGAAAATGTTAGAATGAGAGGTGTGTGATATATTAGAGTATTATAGTGAGGCATTTGAAATATGTCAGAAAGGGTTACAGTGAGAGATGGGAGATATATCAAGATACAGGTTTGATAAGTACTTGGAAGTGTCAGAGTGATGGGGGATACAATTTAACAGGGTTACAATGAAGAGTGCGTGACATTCCAGAGTGCTACAGTGAGGAGTATGAGATTATATTAGTTTAAGTAATATAGTGGGGTGTCAGAGATGTATCGGAAAGTATCACAGTGAGGTGTCTGGGGTATATCTAAGTATTTTAATGAAGGTAATGGATACGTCAGAGGATTTTGCACCAAGGTATAGGAGGTATGTCAGAGAGTCATGCTGAGGAGCACACTGCACTCAGTTTCCATGTGGCTCTGAAGTTCTGGAATAAGATTTGAATATACAACCATCTGATGAAGACAATCTATACTGAAATAACCTGCTGGCTAACAGTATCCATCTGCTTCACACACAGAGCCGCCATTGGAGGAGAACCAATGCCAGTGGAATCACACCCCAAAGCAATCAGTTCCTCCAAAAGAGAAAATAAGGAAGAACAAACCTCTCCAACACACAGATGGTAACACAACAATAATTAGAAACACATGATATTAGGAGTATTCCACATTGACAAGCCTGGGCTGCTGTTCACTGACAGGAGAAGAGGGGGGTGATTGTCTCTGAAAACAGATCTTGTGTGTGTTTTCTGGCAGTAGTCAGTGCAAGGGTGCTGTAGCAGTCTCCTCCAATTTGCCCCCAGCAGTATTGCACACAGGGTAATTGCTTTCTGCAGTGTACTCTGGCACTCCTGATCACTGCTATGGCTAATTTCCTCCAAAATCGACCAATTCAAAGCTAAATTGAGATGAAAACAAACCGCAAATACTCTTGTCATATCCAATTCAATTGTGAACTGTTGCTGGTGAGGTAATGGAGTAATTCCTGTACTCTCCTTAGATCATTACAAGGTGAACATCTTTTCCTTTTCACTGTATTTTTTTTATTCTTTACAAAAATAACAAACATGTTCAGGAGAACATTTAAAAGCTGCAATTTATTATTTGCAGCTTCTCATCTGATTACATAAGAAACAAAATCAACCACTTTCCTCTGTGAAATAATATTTTTGTGGAAAATCTTCCAGTCTCTGTTTGTGGAGCGCTCGCTGTTCTCACAGTCCTGGCTGGCACCCACAGAGAAAGTTGGGACACACTGGGGTGTGCTTCTGCCTGCTGTGTGTTAGTTGGAGGACCTGCTATTAATTGTGTACTCGTGTGTGCCAGGCAACTGGCTCACAAATAAATATACGTACGTGTCCTCGGAAAGATGCGTATAAAGCGCAATTGTGTTCTATCCAATTGTCAGTCTGCCTGTCTGATTCTGGGACTCTATATCCTATTGAAGCATTTTTAATGAAGTTATCAGCCAACTGATTCATGCTGAGGACTTAGACATAGACATAGACATTGACATAGAAGATAGGAGCAGGAGGAGGCCATTCAGCTCTTGAAGCCTGCTCCACCTTCTTCATGATCATGGCTGATCATCCAACTCAGTAGCCTAATGTTGTTTCCTCCCCATGTCCTTTGATCCCATTTTCCCCAAATGCTACATCTAATAGCCTCTTGAATACATTCAATGTTTTGGCATTAACTACTTTCTGTGGTAATGAATTCCACAAGCTCACTGCTCTTTGGGTAAAGGAATGCCTCCTCATCTCTGTCCTAAAGTATCTACCCCAAATCCTCATACTGTGACCCCTGGTTCTGGATACACCCACCATCAGGAACATGCTCCTTGCATCTATCCTGACCAGTCCTGTTAGAATTTTATAAGTCTTTATGAAATCCCCCCTCGTTTGTCTGAACTCTAGTGAAAACAATCCCAACCTAGTCAATCTCTTCTCATACATCTGACCCACCGTCTCCGAAATCAGCCTGGTAAACCTTCGCTATACTCCCTTGAGAGCAAGAGCATCCTTCCTCAGAAAAGACCAATACCGTACACAATGTTCGAGGTATGGTCTCACCAAGGCCCTGTCCAATTGCAAAAATACATCTCTGTCCTCAAACCTCTCACAATGAAGTTCAACGTACCCTTTGCCTTCCTTACTGCCTGCTGCACCTACATGCTTACCTTCAGTGACTGGTGCGTGAGAAGGCCCAGGTCCCACTGAACACTCCCCTCTCCCACTTTACAGCCTTTCAGGTAGTAATCTGCCTTCTTGTTTTGCTTCTGAAGTGGATTTACCGTATATTTATCCAAATTATACTGCATCTGCCATTGATTTGTCCACTCACCCAATCTGTTGAGATCATGTTGAAGGATCTCTGCATCCTTGACACAGTTCACTCTACCACACAACTTTGTGTCATCTACAAACTTGGAGATGTTACATTTTGCACCCTCATCCGAATTATTAATATGTATTTTGAGTAGACTTTGTGTCACTCTCTTAGGCTTGTACGCAGCTCCCATAAGACAGTTAATAGACAATGTAAGAGGCATGAGATATCTCAAACTCCTTCTTGCAGGTCAGAAATAGGAGTCACAGTGAATTGTGCGGACTGGAGCAAGACATTGCAAACGGAGAGAGTGAGACTACGAAAGTGGGCCAACTGTGTAAGATGTGGTTCAGGCAGGGAAGTGTCAGTTTATCTACCTACTTTGGATACAAAGAGACACCTCAGAGTATTTTCTGACAGGAACTGGGGACTGTACAAGAACATAAAGGCTCGGGACCTTGTACACAAATTCTGAAAGATGAGAGAAGTGCCAAAGATAATCATGAATGTTAATTGGAGGTTGGCTATTGTCTCGAAAAGAGTTGGCATACAAAGGGAAGAATTTAATGCTTTCTGTTATGCAAACTCTTGGTTAAACCCGTTAAAATTAAAGACATATAGAATGATTCAACATGCTTGGCTATTCGGGCGTGTGCAGCACGTTGTAAGAGCTAACCGATAGGTTTTATTTTTCTGGATTATGGCATTAATTTTGGGCACTGAACCTCAGGCAAGTTATATTAGGCCTTGAAGAAATCCAGTACAGAGTCACCAGAATGGTAACAAAACTGAAAGGACCGAGTGCTAAGGGCAAGTTGCCTGAACTTGGTTTATAATCCTTTGTGCGTACAAGGTTGAAAGTGGTCTAACTGAGGTGATTAAAATTACAAAATGATTCTATAGAGTAGATGCCAGGCAATTATTTCATCTGGTGATGGGATCCAGAGCGCAGGGACACAGTAACGTTGCAGCAAAAGAGAATGTGAATCAGAAACTCTGTATTTCAAATGGCTATAATTGCCGGATCAAATTAACTATTCACAACTGAGACAGTTCTTTTGTTTGTTCAGTAAGGTTGACAGGGCACAACGGTCAAACACAGGAAAATTATATTGAAGGACAGTTTAGTAGTGATCCAACAACATGGTGGAATAGGCTTGAGAATTGAATGGTCAGCCCCTATCACTAACAGCCTTCCCCAGTAGTTAAGCACTCGCAAAGTCTAACACCATGATGGCAGCACGGTGACTCAGTGGTCAGTATTACTGCCTTGCAGTGCCAGGGGCCTGGGTTCAATTCCACCCTTGGACAACTGTGTGTGGAATTTGCACATTCTCCTTGTGTCTGCATAGTTTTCCTCCGGGTGCTCCAGTTTCCTCCCGAAGCCCGAAGATGTTTCGGTTAGGTGGATTGGCTGTGGTAAATTGCCCATAGTGTCTAGAGATGTGCAGGTTAGGTGGATTAGCCATGGGAAATGCAGAGTTACAAGGGATGAGGTGGGTCTAGGTGGAATGCTCTTCAAAGGGTCAGTGTGGACTTGAAGGGCCAAATGGCCTGTTCTAGATTACAGGGATTTTATGAAAGTAACATTTTATAAGACATCACACTAATGACGCAAATTAGCTGAGACCAGAGCACAGCATATCCCGCTCTCTCATGAACAGAACTCATATGATCACTCAGCAAAACCAGCAGCGTAGCCTTACAAGAATTAAACTCTTTCAGTCTAACCTGGCTCTTGAAGTTAAATATTGGACCTGACATTAAACTTCCAGTCAGCCAGCTTCTGCCCTTATTGTTTTGCAGTAATTGTCAGGTTGGATTTCAATTTAGGAGACCAGGAATAAAATGGTATTTGAAGGCTGGAATAAAAGCAGGTGTTTCACTGCATGAACTGCTGTCTCCAACACAGCTCCCATCTTAATGTGGTTCAAAGCAGCAGCTTGATTCCAGGCTTTGATAGCCCCATCTCTGTAGGCCTCTTACTCTCAACAGGAGAGAGGGCAGAGGTTTGAAGTGTCAGAAATAAAGTGGTCTGCAACCTCTGCTTGTTTCCCTGGCAATTTGCATTGGCCTCGCTTCCTTAGCTTGGCCAACAACATCAACCCTCTCTCAGCAGGCCAGCAAAACATGCCACTTGTTGGTAATTCCCATCATTCCTCGTTGCTGGGTTTAATGATAGAATAATATTTACTGAGTAAACTGCTCTTGAGAACAGTATAAGCACCATAAAATGCCTTTAATGTGCAATGAGTGTTAAGAGTGCTGAGGAGGGATAATGTGACAACTGTAGAAAGTAATCTGATTTGGCTCTTTCTGGGGCAATTGGAGTGGAACGGGTTTGCAAGAAAAGGCTGAGGATCTCAGGGAAAGCTGAAAGCAGTGTAGCAGCAGGGGCAGATTATGTCTAAACAGAATGATGAGTTACTTTACATCTGCAGAAAGTCAAGCTGTGATCAGATGGCAAGGCACTGGGGAACCAGCAGCCACTGGCAATGTTGCCTGCTTCTGAAAAAAAACTTTTGTGTGTCAGTTATATAGAAAAAGCATATGTTGCCTGCAGACTGCATCCAGGGCTCTCCACTACTCATCTGAACTCGTACTTTCAAGATTAAAAACAGGAATATGTTTCATTTGTATTGCAGCTATGGAATGGTGTTATAAATCCAGAACTCGTATTTCTAGTTTAATTATTTCCAAATCGATCAGCCCTTCTGCTCCAATACTTTAACAGATCTCACCTCAATTTTCTCTCCTCTTCTTCTGGAGGGAATGTTACTTGCAGCTCCCCAGGCATAAGCAAACGTAAAAATAATGAACATATAAATTAGGAGCTGGAGGAGATCAGTCAGCCCCTCAACTTTGCTGCAGCATTCAATAAGATCATGGTGAGCTGATTCCTTTCTAGCTCCAGTAACCTTTTCACATCGTTGCTTACCGAGGAGGAGGCAGTGTGTAGAGGTGATGTCAGTGGACTCATAATCTAGAGTCCCATGGTAAGTGTGGGCACGTGGGCTCAAATATCATCATGGCAGATGGTGAAATTTACATTAAAAATCTGGATTGAAAACAAAAATCCTCATAATGTCTCCTGTCAATCATTGTTA
The DNA here is from genome assembly GCF_030684315.1 of Stegostoma tigrinum. Classification (NCBI taxonomy): domain Eukaryota; kingdom Metazoa; phylum Chordata; class Chondrichthyes; order Orectolobiformes; family Stegostomatidae; genus Stegostoma; species Stegostoma tigrinum. The sequence continues at coordinate 19,103,011 of NC_081379.1, forward strand.
AGTCCCACGTTGTTTACTATTAACCTAGAAGGACGGAAATCTGCCACCTTACCTGGTCTGGCCAGTATGTGACTCCAGGTCCACAGCAATCTGGTTGGATCTTAACTGCCCTCTGAGTAATTAGGAGTGGGCAATAAATGTTGTCCTAGTTACTGATGCCCACATCCTGGGAATGTAAGGAAAGAATCTATCTGCCTCTGCCTCAAGAATATCTTAAGACACTGTTTTTACTTTTTGAGGAAGAGAATTGCAACACCGCATGACCTTCAATGAAAAAACAAATCTTCTACTTGCATCTTAAATGGAAAACTCCTTATTTTTAAACAGTGGCCCCTAGTTCTAGATGTGCCCAAACAAGAATACGCCTTCCACATCCACCAGCAGGGTCGCAGACCTAGTGAACATGGATAGGCTGTTGAACTGTGGGAGGCATCAGTCAAAATCTGACAGCCTCCCAACACACTTTCTTTGGCAAGGTTAAGGTTGGTGGGCTTGAGGAGTTGGAAGGTTTGTGGTGGGTTTGTGGGGATTGTGTTTCTGGGACTGGATTGGCGGAGGTGGGGGGCACGTGCAGCGGATGATAATAATCAAGCCCACGCAGTTTGATGCACTTGACAGGGCCAGTGCCGTAATGGATAACACACCTGGCTATGGAACAGGAGATTGGGGCAGCATGTTGGCACAGTGGGTAGCGCTGCTGCTTCACAGCGCCAGGGATGTTGGCTTGTTTCCACCCTCGGGCAACTGTCTGTGTGGTGTATGCACATTCTCCCTGTGTCTGCATGGGTTTCATCCGGGTACTCTAGTTCCCTCCCACAGTCCAAAGATGTGCAGGCATGGTGGATTGACCATACTAAATTGCCCATAGCATTCAGGGATGTGTAGATTAGACAGGAGGGGAAGGGTCTGGGTGGGTTGCTTTTAGGGTTGGTGTGGACTTGTTGGGCCAAAGGACCTGTTCCACACTGTAGAGATTCTATTCTATTCTATGATTCTTGCTCACTTTACATCTGGGGTATTTGAAAGTCCAACGTAGAGACCTGTTGACACAGGCTGGAGACTGAATGACAGCAACTTGCACTTGGCCGGATTGTGCTGGAGCATTTTATGGTGGAGCCAGGGTATTAGGGGAGGGGCTGTGAGTTTGCTGATTGGAATGCCTTTGGTCAGAGCAATAGATTGAAAACTTTAATTTGAGGTTTTGGCAAGACATTGGATACAAGAAAAATGCCAGATGAGTCTAAGTTCATTAGTCCTGCTTAACATCAGTGAAATAACTATCAGAAGTATTAACACATAGCTGGGTAACAGATCACAGAACTCCTTGAATAAGTCTGAATTTGACTTAATCTGGAAAGTTTAATTGGCGGTATAAGGTGATCCTGTCCAATCTAGTCTAGTGTCCTCTCCAAGGAAATCAGGCAGTGCTTGAGGCTTGTATGCATAGTGTATGAGCTGAGCTTGATCAATGCAGCCGATTTGATGGTAGTGGTGTGGGAGATGAGGTGAGATGTGGTGGAATGTGCAGTATGGAGCGAATGGGGGAATGGGGGTGGAGACAATAACAGCTTCTGTGTCAAAACATTTAACTCTTTAACACATCTATTAATAGGACAAACTTCAATTTGTGTATTTGGCCATATTTCTCAGTTCCCTGTTCATTCTTTTTGAATACAGATATCATGCTTAACATTTCCACAGTTTTGGTTGATGTAATTGGTGGAGGTAATCTATGTGGTGGATAAAGAGGCTGCTCTGTACTTTAGCCACTGTTCAGGATTTTTAAGGCTCCTGCTAATAGACTGAGGACAAGTAAACATCTGCGTTGTGTCTGCATCTGGGCATCCCTTAGCTGCATTTTGTGTAGTTGGCTGGTGTATATTTAAGTCAATAAACTCACAACAAAAAGACTGCTTCAAACAATGCACTGGCCACTGTATACAATAAGGGCACACTTAGTGTTAGCAAGACTGGCCTTGTGCAGACTACTGGCTCAGATCTGGCAGATATTCTATGATGACAAAGAGTAATATAGACAGTGCAATCATGTGACGACTGTAGAAAGTAATCTGAGTTGACACATTTGAGTGGGAGTTGTTGGGAGTGAGCCAGTACTCTGTCCAATTACCCCCACTCTAATCTGGTGGGGGAATTTGTGGCTAGTATCATATTCCAGTTGCTGCTCTGGCTCAGATCAGCCAACACAGCACCAGTTTGTATGGGTACAGTCTGCCTTTAGCATTGAATACGTAACAATTCAATGAGGAAATGATTTAGAAATACAAAAGCCTAGAAAACTCACAGCATAGGAGGTCATTTGGCCCATCAAGACCATGCCAGCTGAAAAAGAGCTATCCAGTCCAGTGTCCATTCCATCTCTGTTCATAACTCTGTGGGTTGCAACACATCAAGTGCACTTCTGATTATTAATTAAAGAAGGTGAGGGTTTCTGCCCCTGCCATTCTTTCAGGCATTGAGTTCCAGATCAATTCTTCCTCAACTGTCCTCTAATCCTTTTGCCAATTTCATTAAGTCTATTGCCTCTGGGTATTGACCTCTGTGCTACTGAAAATAGGTCCTATCCACACTGTCCAGCCCCCTCATAGTTTTGCACACCACAATTCAAACTCCTTGAAGCCTTGTCTGTTCTAATGAACAGAAATCCAGCCAGCCCCCCGCAGCTAAAATAGTTCCTGGCCACATCTTCACAAATCTCTTCTGTAAATTCAGTGGCCATGTTCTTCCTTTATTGCATTCAGTAGAACTTCACAGAATACCTAGCTAAAGTCTAAACAGTGTTTTATACACTTGCAGCATAACCTCCCTGCTACGACACTCTAGGTTGCTCACAAGGGGTTAGTTTTAGCTTTAATTTGCTTCTTTTTAGTTCGGCTTCAGCTGGCGTTGTTGGTCTGATCTGGTGCAAGCTATAACTATGCCTGGTTCTTCTGTCAATCGATCTCAGATTATTTTGATAGCGCAAATCCAAGTGCACCCTTCAGTGGTAAGTCAAAAAATATCATCCTAGTAACGAAGATTGCCAAACATTTTGCACTTGTTTTCAAATGTTTGATGTGACTGACCTGACTGAGATATTTTTGATATGAGAACAAACTAAACTTGCAAGAGAAACAGAAATTGCTGGAAAAGCTCAGCAAGTCTGGCAGCATCTGTGGAGAGAATCAGAGTTAATGTTTTGTGTCACGTGACTCTTCCTTAGAACTATTTGTGCAGTGCCTCATTAAATCTCTCAGATGTTACAAAATGTGTAACAGCCGATAAATTGGATTGAATTGAAATCACTTGAAAATGTGTCATATCACAGTGAGCTAGAAACTGTTGTCATTGTAGAATCTTATCTTAAACCTTAATGTTTCATGAGCAATGGATTAGCTCTTGGATGAGATTCTCGCAAAGAAGTGTGGAATGATGGACTTTGGTCAGAAGAACAATGAAAGACAATATAAAATAGAGTGTACAATCTAAAGGAATGCAGGAACAGAGGGACTAGGCATATACGTGCATAGATTACTGAAGGTGGCAGGATAGCAGACAGCACAGTTTGTAAAGCATACAGTGCTTTATTAATAGGATCATAGAGTACAATAATGGGGACATAATATGGAACTTGGACAAGACACGGAGTAAGCTTCAGTAGGATTATTCTATACTGTTGTGGACATCACATTATAGGAAAGATGAAAATGCGTTGGAGTGCAGAAAAAAAATTACAAGAATGGTTCCAGAATGAGAGACTTCATTTATGAGGACAGCTTGAAGGATTTGGGATGGTTCACCTTGCAAGAAAGAAAGTTGAGAGAAGATTTGACAGAGGTTTTCAAAAGCATGAGTGGGCCGGACGTTGTGAATAGGGAGAAGCTGTCCCCACTCATAAAAGAAAAAAAAAGAATGAAATGGCATAGATTTAAGGTGATGTGCGAATGAACCAAGGATCATGTGAGAGAAAATGTTTCTGTACAACAAGTGGATAGGGAATGGAATGCACTGCCTGGGAACGTGATGGAGGCAGGTTCAAGGAGGCATTGGATGACTATTTAGATAAAAATAATGTATGACAGCATGGAAAGAAATTATGCGATTGGCATAGGTAATGGAACTAGGTCAGTATAGTGGGCCGAATGGCCTTCTTCTGCATTGTAACAGTTCTGTGATAGTCTGATATGCAATGCCATTTGTCATATACATGAATCGAGTAGTTAGCTTGCGCAAAGCTTGCGAGGGCTGAGATAAATGTTGTTTTGCTGGTGGGGCTTGGAGAACAGTTTCAGCTCTGATAATGGGAGAACCCTCAGCTTTCTGAATACTGCTGGAAGTGTAACATTCAGTGGAAACAAGTAGGTGGGTTTACGTTTTAACACCGTAGGCAGAGGAAGATTTGAGGTGAGACGGCAGAGGACAGCATTTCTGATAATACGACACTTTGCATTTAGTGTGCTGGTTTAGCCATTGTGACTCAGTTCCTGAAAGATGTGAAACAGTTGTGGTGGGATGGTGGGGGTGGTTTGATGGTCGTGGTTTTGACCCTACAACACTGTGACTCTGCAGTGGGTCTGCTGTTAGCTGAACTGGAAAAGCATTACAACATCACACCCGGAATCACTCTTTCCCCTCAAATCCTCCCCACAACAGATAACAGGGTCAAAAATCACACGACACCAGGTTATAGTCCAACAGGCTGTGGTGGCAGGGCTGTGTGGTGTTGTGGTCAATGTTGTCCTGAAGGTTGGGTAGTTTGCTTCGAACAATGGTCTGTTTAAGGTTTGGCATTTGTTTTAAGGTGAGAAGTGAAGGTGTAGGGAAGATCTCATCATCATCGATCATGTGTTGAAAGCTGCAAAGACCATGGCGTAGTTTCTCCGCTCTGGGGAAGTATGGATGACGATAGATATCGGTTATATCCTGTGTCTGCCTTCTGAGGAAGTCATTACAGTTTCTCTCTGTGGCCCATTGGAGCTGGTGATCTATGAGATGAGTATCGTATCTCATTCTTATGAGGGCTTCCTTAGAATAGTTCTGAGGAAGGGTCACCAGACCCGAAACTTTAACTCTATTTTTTCCTTCACAGATGCTGCCCGATCTGCTGAGCTTTTCCAGCAACTTTGTTTTTGTTTTTCATCCTTCAATACCGTCAGTTGTCTGTCACATTTCTCCTCATCTGAGCAGATCCTGTATATGTGAAGTGTCTGTCCATAGCAGATGGCTTTTTAAATATGTTTAGAGTGGAAGCTAAAGACGTTCAGCATCGTAAGGGCATTTTAATCAACTGATGCCTGCATTTCCTTTCTAACTGATTAAAGATTTTACAGGTGGGAGTTGGCCTGCCATTTTAGGTTTATTCAATACATTTGTATCGGTTGTATGATGTTTTGATCTTTTACTTATAAATTCTGTGTATTGGTAACTCCTCTCTCACTACACCTGATGAAGGAGCAACACTCCAAAAGCTAGGGTTTTCAAATAAACCTGTTGGATTACAATCTGGTGTCATGTGTTTTTTGACCTTGTCGAACCCAGTGCAACACAGGCACCTCCAGAGAACAGAGAACAGGGTAGTCTCATTTCTCTAAGCTTCCCCAGCACAGAGCTCCAGTCTTTTGCGTCATTCAGAATCTCCTTTTGATTTTAGCTGTAAAAGGGTCATGATTGAATGATGCTGATAAATGCCTGGGCACTGCTGTGTGGAGGGAAAGTGGGGTAGTCGTGGTAATAATTTTGCTGAGAAAAACATGGCTTGAGCACTTCCCAGAAATTAGCTTGTTTCCAGCCCAACCGCATGGCCCAATCTCTGTATCCACACAGTCATTCTCAGTGTCTGATGGTTAGTTTCAATATTATGTGTTAATTATTGCCTTGTACAGGTTTAATTAGGAAAAAATGCTCTCATTTTACTATTCAGAGCTGAGGAGAATTGATGCAAGTCTCTCTCTCTCTTTCTCTCTGCGTCACATGCAGGTTGCTGGAGGGGCACTGCTGGGTGCTAATATATATAATATACAGTATATATAAATAATGCAGGCTGCAGAGCTCTTAATAATGTAAACTGCTTCATCAGTCCTATATGGCCCACTCCCCCCTGTTCACAGTCCCTTTTAATATCAGCAAGCAGAATATTTTTACTGTTTTGTTGGAGGCATCTGTTACTTTACACAGATTTAATAAAAGTTCGAGGATCATGCTGGTTTCATTTGTGTTGATTTGCATATTAATAGCACGCATATTAAGCAACTACTTCAGAGGAAGAGCTGAATAATTGAGGGCAACAATCCCGCACATTTTAACGTGATGTTCCTCATCTATATTCTCTTAACACCAGGGGATTCTGCGTGATTCTAGCCTGCTTGAAATTACCAAAAACCAGACCCAATTTGCATTGACCTTTCGATAATACATTTAATTAGGCCCATTGATGTATAATGTTTCCATTTGTTGGCCTGGTTAAACACTGAAAGGGTGAAAGTGATTGCACAGAGCCTCTGATACCGCTTACCTGTGTTACACTTGGACTGGGAATATATTCATATCCAGGCCACTACTGAAAGTCATGGATTGATGTCCCCAGGTGCCTTGGAATGCCAGATCAATGGTTGCTTGTGAGGCTAGCTTTGCTCATGTGAATGTGGTTTTTTGATTAATTCAGCGAAAGCTTTCGTCTCTATTCCCTTCCAGTTCTCTAGCCACCAAGCCCCAGGCTATAGTTGTCTGACCTCCCTCCAGCACCTCTGTAAGGTCTTGTGCTTTCTGCCAGGCTGGTACACACATACTCAATCACAGCTGAGCAGCAAACAGCAGTCACTATACTGGTGCCTTTAATGATGCAAGACACTGCCCAAAAAGACTGTTCAGACAACAGGCAACAGAAGAGAGGTTGGGAGGCATTGGACGGATGAATCAACAAAGGAGTAGGTATTTCGCAGAGAGAGAATCCCAAAGCATTCGATCATGATTACTGTACGCCATTGAAGGCTGAGTAGAGAGGTGAGTCACATTTTGAACCAGAGCTAGGGGAGTGGAGTGTGCAATCTGGGACATAAGGTTGGAGGAGGTTATTCAGAAGGTAACACAGTGGAACAATTAGTGGAAAAATCTATGACTGAGGAAAAGAGTTCCAGAATAATAAGCTGGAGGACAAGAAATCTTTGGAGGCTGTTCAAAATTGGAATGAAGAGGATTTTGAACAGGATAGGCGTAGTACTGATTTGGAGTTTGAGTAAGATGGAAGGTTGAGAGGATCAGTTGGAAACAAACTATTAAAGTGGGTATCAGTAAGAAAAAGGTATGGGTTCAGGATGGTTAGGAGTGACTTGGGCTACTATATTGTTGGTAGAGATAATAGGAACAGCAGATGCTGGAGAATCCGAGATAACAAGATGCGGAGCTGGATGAACACAGCAGGGCATACAGCATCTTAGGAGCAGGAAAGCTGATGTTTTGGGCCTAGACCCTTCACCAGAAATGGGGGAGGGGAAGAGGTTCTGAAATAAATAGGGAGAGAGGGGGAAGCTGATCGAAGATGGATAGAGGAGAAGATAAGTAGAGAGGAGACAGACAAGTTAAAGAGGCGGGGGTGGGCCAGTAAAGGTGAGTGTCCGTGGACTCAAAACTCTCCCCTGCAGAACATGCAGCCCTCCACTCCCTCTGCTCCAATCCCAACCTCACCACAAAACTCACGGACAAGGGAGGCACAGTTGTAGTATGGTGCACTGACCTCTACATCGCTGAGGTCAGATGCCAACTTTCCAACACCTCCCCCTACCGCCCCCTGAATCATGACCCCACCCCCGACCACCAAACCATAACCTCCGAAACCATCCACAACTTCATCACTTCAGGTGACCTCCCACCCACAGCCTCTAACCTCATTGTTCCCCAACCCCGCACGGCCCATCTCTATCTCCTTCCCAAAACCCACAAACCTGCCTGCGCTGGTCAACCCATTGTCTCTACCTGATCCTGCCCCATGGAACTTATCTCCACCTATCTGGGCTCCATTTTTGCCCCCTTGGCCCAGGAACTCACTACCTACGTCTGTGACACCACCCACGCCCTCCACCTCCTTTAGAACTTCCAATTTCCCGGTCTCCAATACCACATTTTTACTATGCACATCCAGTCCCTATACACCTGCATTCCTGATGAAGATGGCCGAAAGGCCCTCCCCTTCTTCCTGTCCCGCAGGCCTGACCAGTCCCACTTCACTGACACCCTCCTCCGCCTAGCCAAACCCGTCCTCACCCTCAACAACTTCTCTTTCAATTCCTCCCACTTCCTACAGGCTAAGGGGGTGGCCATGGGTACCCGCATGGGCCCAAGCTATGCCTGCCTCTTTGTAGGTTACGTGGAACAATCCATCTTCCGTGCCTACACCGGACTTAAACCCCACCTCTTCCTCCGTTACATTGATGACTGTATCGGCTCTGCCTCATGCTCCCACGAGAAGGTCAAACAGTTCATCCACTTCACCAACACCTTCCACCCCAACCTTAAGTTCAGCTGGACTATTGATAACACCTCTCTCTCCTTCCTGGATCTCTCAGTCTCCAACTCGGGCAACCACCTAGAAGCCAATATCCATTTCAAGCCGACTGACTCCCACAGCTACCTAGAATACACATCCTTTCACCCACCATCCTGCAAAAATTCCATCACCTATTCCCAATTCCTTCGCTTTTGCCGCATCTGCTCCCAGGATGAGGCATTCCACTCCCGTACATCTCAGAGGACCTCCTTTTTCAAGGACTGCAACTTCCTCCCTGCAGTGGTCAAGAATGCCCTCGACCGTTTCTCCCACATTTCCCGCAACTCATCCCTCACACCCCACTCCTGCAATAACCGCCAAGAGAATCCCATTCGTCCTCACGTACCACCTCACCAACCTCCGGATTCAACGCATCATCCTCTGACACTTCTGCCATCTGCAATCCGACCCCACCACAAAAGACATTTTTCCATCCCCACCCTTTTCTGCTTTCCGGAGGGACCACTCTCTCCGTGAGTCCCTTGTCCACTCCGCACTGCCCTCCAACCCCACTACATCCGGCACCTTCCCCTGCAACTGCAGGAAGTGCTACACTTGCCCCCACACGTCCTCCCTCACCCCCATCCCAGGCCCTAAGAAGACTTTCCACATCAAGCAGAGGTTCACCTGCACATTTGCCAATGTGGTATACTGCATCCACTGTACCCATTGTGGCCTCCTCCACATCGGGGAAACCAAGTGAAGGCTTGGGGACCGCTTTGCAGAACACCTACGCTCGCTTCGCAAAAAACAACTGCACCTCCCAGTTGCGAACCATTTCAACTCCCCCTCCCATTCTGCAGACGACATGTCCATCCTGGGCCTCCTGCAGTGCCACAATGATGCCACCCGAAGGTTGCAGGAACAGCATCTCATATTCCGCCTGGGAACTCCGCAGCCTAATGGTATTAATGTGGATTTCACCAGCTTCAAAATCTCCCTTCCTCCCACAGCATCCCAAAACCAGTCCAGCTCATCCCCGCCTCCCTAACCAGTTCTTCCTCTCACCTATCCCCTCCTCCCACCTCAAGCCGCACCCTGATTTCCTACCTACTAATCTTATCCCACCCCCATGACCTGACCATCCTCCTTGGGCTGACCTATGTCCTCCCTACCCCCCCACCTCTACTCACCTCTGCAGGCTCCATCCCAGCCCCTTTAACTTGTCTGTCTCCTCTCCACCTATCTTCTCCACTATGCATCTTCGATCCACCTCCCTCTCTCTCCCTATTTACTTCGGAACCCTCTTTCACTCCCCCAGTTCTCATGAAGGGTCTAGGCCCGAAACATCAGCTTTCCTGCTCCTAAGATGCTGGTTGGCCTGCTGTGTTCATCCAGCTCCACACCTTGGTATCTCTTATATTGTTGGTCGCCTTGTTAATGGGCTGGATGTGAGGTTTGTAGTTTTAAGTCATGTTGGTCACCAGGATTGTGTTCGGTTGAGCTCAGCCTGAAGGAATATGATCATTTTAAGGAAGCAATGTTCCTAACAAGGACTGGGCAGGGTGGCTGTATCCTTGCCAGTGTTTTGTGGGAAGAAGTTCAGCTCAGGGAGAACCTGGTATCAGGCTGTAAAATGATAGAGATCAGGAGGACATTACAGCTCATCCCAAGTACATAAAGTTGATGAGATACGACAATCAATTTCAACACTTTGTCTTATGTTAGTCTGTGTTTCCTAAAGGGTGATTTTGATTGGATGTGCATTGCTAAAGATCTAGTTCGGCAGTGATGCACCACATAGCTGAATAGCACTTTTTTTTGCTACGGACATTCACATGTTAAAAGGATGGCCGCATGCACATGGCGCATGTGGAGAAGCTAAAGCCACATCCCGGCATAAGTTGCCACCTTCAGGACAGAAGAGGAGAAAGTGGCGGCAGAGAGAGCATAATGTTATCTGGGATCCATGCAGAACTGAACTAATGGAAGCTTTCTCTAATCTCTGATTTATTTTAACTAACTGCATTTTTTTATGCATTTACAGAGTATAATCGGAGAGACTTTCAGTTTAGCTCTTGACATCTATTGCTTGTCTCCTGATGGTCTCTTGATGTTTTTTTTCATTCCAGCTGATCACAGCAGCAGTATAAAATCTCCCCAGCGGATTTTGCTTAGTTACAAATTACCATTGAAAAATGAATTGCCTTGACAATATCTAATGTTTTGTGACACACCACAAAATACAAGCTCAGTATGCGGAGTGGGGAAGGTGGCTCAATGGAAACATTAAATTAAGCATTCTGAGAGCTGCGAGTAATTCAGTTTTCTGCTCTATTGCCCGTGGTTCGCTGGAGTGGATGATGTTCCAGGGCACAGTCTAGTTTGTAATAAGTGGATGGAGCTCGCGTATCAAGTTTCTGCACTGTTCGGGCAGACCTTCCTGCTCTCCTGCCTGTGGAGTTGATTTAAGGCAGATTCAGACAGAGCCTGCATTCAAACACAAGCGTTTTAGTCTCTGTAGGGTAGAGCTGGGCTAGGAGGTGAAGGCAGGCAGTGGGGGCTGGGGAAGCATGAGCAGGACAGATAGAGAGGGGGATTCAAAATTAGACATTCTGGTAAAATACTGATAATCTGGGCTTGGAATCTGGTAAATTCATTCTCCCCAGTTCTGAAAGATTAAGCCTCCCTGGGCAAGTTCACAGAGTAAGGCTCATATGTTTTTATTCACAGGTTGTTTCCATCTTCTTACCCTGAAAGCTCCAAAGTTTGTTGGAGATTTTTCATCCTCCAAGATCTCGTCCAAGAGATATTCTCCATCACTGCATCTTGGCAGTAGAGTATGGGTGGGCCACCTATGGCCTCATAGCTGTTTGTGGCTCCTTAAGGACCTCTGTGGCACCCAGCCTTGATTAATTGAACACAATTTTTCTCATACTTTTTTAATAAGCAAATTGAACAAAATAATGTTACATAGCACAAAAATCCCTTCAGCGATGAATATTTGAGCAGATAAAAGTGAGAACCTGTGAAATTTCAATCACAGAATTATGAAATTCTATCCGAAACACACTTGGATCAAACAAATCACAGTTGCGCTGTTGTTCCAAGCAAAATCGTGTCATGTACAATTGCATTAATGGCTTATGTATTGCCCACTTGTCAATCATGTGAGTCTCTCACAGAGATATGTGTACATGTTGATGAAAGAACATAACGGTGGCCCTTGTTTTGAGATTCGTTCGCTGTGCTTGTGAACTTCAGAAAAAAGGTGTTGCACAGCAATTCAGAAACTGAAGGCTCTTGTGCCATATTAGTAGTGTCCCTGTCTCTGAGACAGAAGGCCTTGGATTAAGGCCTGCGTCAATAATATGTCTGAACAGATTGATGTTTAGAAATCCATAAATGAATCCCTGTTACATTCCATTGTTATTCATTTGAAGTAATAGCAATGTAGCTCTTAAGATGTTTGATTTTAGACAACCTTTTTGTTTTAAAGAAAATGGTTCTTTCCTGTTATGAATATTTCCACCCCCTGAACTGGGCACAGCGTTAGACAAGCCATCCAACCTGGGAGGGTAAATCACAGGCAAGCCCAATCTAGTGTTGATCCACCTCCTCCCAAGAAGGCTCACTTTTGAACAGGGCTCCTGGGCTGTGAATAAATTATCTGACCCGAAAGCACTGAGGCCAACTCTAGAGTTTCAAATGAAATTAATTTACAGAGGATGGAGATGGGTAGGAAATTGCTGATGTGTAGTGCTCAGTACCATAGCCAATGGAGAACTTGCCAGCTGAGAAAGTACATTTTAAAATTACACTGTATATGCAGCATTTTATATCTCAGTTGTGTTTGTCTTTTAACTTCCCCATGCCACAGCCTCCACCCTCTGCCTATAGAACTTTTGCATCTCCCTCTTTTTCTGTCTTCTCACACCCTTCACGTGGGTTTAATATTCTTCAGGAAGGATTTTGTCTGGTCCATATTTCTAAGGAAATTATACACTGATTCTTTTGGAAGTGAATGTAGAATGTATAATTAGTAAGTTTTCAGATGACATGAAAATTGATGGTCGTGTTGATAGCGAGGAGGATGGCCTCAGGCTGCAGTCTGATATTGATCCGTTGGTAAATTGGGCAGAGCAAATGCAGATGGCATTTAGTCCTGATAAGTGTGTGGTGATGCATTTTGGGAGGCCTAATATAGGAAGATTATACACAATGACTGGTCAATCCTTAGGGAGTACTGAGGAACAAAGGGACCTTGCTGTACAAGTCCACAGATCCCTGAAGGTGTTAGCACAGGTAGACAAACAGGATACTTTGCTTTATCAGCCAGGCATAAAATACAGGAGCAGGAAAGTCTTACTAAGAACATAAGAAATAGGAGCAGGAGTAGACCATCTCACCCGCCCAGCTGAGCCTGCTTGGCCATTCATTGTTACAACTTTATAAACATTGGTTAGGGCACAGATGGCATATTGTTTGCAGTTCTGTTCACCACACCAGCAGAAGGAGGTGATTGCACTGGGGATGGTGCAGAAGAAATTTACCATGATCTTGCCAAGCACAGAAGGCTTGGGCTATAAAAAAAAGCTGGATAGCCTGGGTAAGCTCTCTGATGAAGGGTCTAGGCCCGAAACATCAGTTTTTGTGCTCCTGAGATGCTGCTTGGCCTGTTGTGTTCATCCAGCTTCACACTTTATTATCTTGGATTCTCCAGCATCTGCAGTTCCCATTTTCTCTGGATAACCTGGGACCTCTTTTCACTGGAACGTATGAGGTTAGAACATGGAACATAGAAAAGTACAGCACAGTACAGGCCCTTCGGCCCACGATGTTGTGCCATGGAATAATCCTAATCCAAAAATAAAATAACCTAACCTACATTCCCCTCAATTCACTGCTGTCCATGTGCATGTCCAGCAGTCGCTTAAATGTCACTAATGACTCCACTTTCACGCCTACCACTGGTAAACTATTCCATGCGCTCACAACTCTCTGGGTGAAGAACCTCCCTCTGACGTCTCCTCTATACCTTCCTCCAAACACCTTAAGACTATGACCCCTCGTGGCAGTCAATCCTGCCCTGGGGAAAATCCTCTGGCTCTCGAGAGGTAACTTTACAGAAGTTTATAAAATAATGAAGGGAGTAGATGGCATTAATAGCAGTTGTCTTTTCCCTAGGATGAGTGATTTTGAGACTACGGGACCCATCGCCAGGGTGAATGGAAAGAGATTTCAAAAAGTCCTGAGGGGCAATTTTTTTCACACAGAGGGTGGTTAGTGTGTGGAATGAAATTCATGAGAAAGTGGTGAATGTGGGTACAATTACAACATTTAAAAGATATTTGGATAAGTACATGAATAGGAAAGGTTTGGAGGGATATGGGCCAGGAGCAGGCACGTGGGACTAGTTTAGTTTAGGATTATGTTTGGCATGGACTTCTTGAACCAAAGGGTTTCTTTCCACGCTGTGTGACTCTATGAGGAAAAATTGGAAGGGCTGTGTTTGTTTTCCCTGGGGCAGAGGAGACAGAGTGGGATCTGTTTGGGGTTTACAAAATTATGCGAGGCACAGGTAGGGTAGATCATGAGAATCTTTTACCCATGGCAGACATATTTCTAAGACTGGAGGATATTCGATTAATGTGAGGCGTAAGTTGTTTAGAGGGAACCTAAGCAAAACTCTTTTTGTCCAGTGTGGTAGAAATATGAAACATATTGTTTGAGAGAGTGGTGGAAGCAGGTACTCTAGTAATACTGAAGGAGCATGTGGGTGAGCACTTAAAATGTCAATGGCACAGTAGGTTATGGACCAAAAATGGGTAAATGAGATTTGTGCTGTTAGGTGTTCGTTGGTCAGCAGAGACATGGTGGGCTGAAGGGCCTGGTTCTGTGCTGCATGGCTCTATGACCAGCTTATTAGACAACAGTAACAAATGTAAATCATCTGCTTTTTCTTCTTTCTGTCAGTGTAACACTCTGTGAGCACTGCGTGTAGGAAGGCTGGAACTGTTTCTGCACTGCTGGTAACTCAGGACTCTGCTGTATTCCTGCCACTACAGTAGCAATGGGATAAGGAGTTTTGGCTTCTAGGGCACCATACGTCTGATAAAAAGTAGCTGCTTTTTAATCACATAACACATTGATACAGCATTATCAAAATCCCTGGATGCACGAAAGCACCGGCTTCATCAGGTGAGGGCTGCTGTTGCCAAGCTGCAGGAACCTCAGACCGGAAGGAGCTACTGTAACTTTTATATTCTATTGAATACTTTAAAGTGGCTAGTCCATTTTATGCCCAACAAGGCTCTACCTGTTTCTTAGGAGTATGATAAAGAACTGGGTCTGCAATGAAATGAGTCAGATTAGACTCAAATTAGCATTGATTTCCTCTGGACATTGTCTGCACAGCACCACTTTCAATTTCATTTTTAATTTCTTGGCTAAGGTCTCCCTTTGAATACATGTATCATTTGGATGATGTTGAAATGCTGCTGTGCATTAAGAAGAAGGTCAGTTACAAGAAGCATGCCTTTTTAATTGGCATGGACAATCAGATGAGGGGCTTCAATTTTGAACGCAAGGAACTGAGCCAGACACACTTTTGGCTTTTGAATTAAAAGAAGCCTACTTTGCTCAGCAGTAAAAACACAGAACTTGCATTTGTGTAGCACCTTGCACGACTTCGGGATTTGCTGAAGCACTTGACAATGAATGAAATATTTTTTGAAGTGTATAAGTTACTTCAATGAGCAGAAGGGTAGCAATCTTGCCTTTGAGTTAAGAGAATGTGGTTGTGTACATAATTAAAGCAGCCACAGTATTCCATTTTTGCCAGCACCATCCTCAGAAGGTAGATTAAGTCAGCCCTGTTATTCTGTTCTTGTGAACATGTGGACAATACCAGCCCTGAGGATATTGTTCGAAAAGGAGTTATTCCATTATCCCAGCCCCATTCACAAGCTTCAAACATCTTTAGTGAGCAGAAATAAACAGAACCAAACAATTATTTATCTCTGCTTTGGTGTGAGATCATGCTAAGCACAAAATGGCAGCTGGATTTGTGTGTTTAAATATAATCAAAGTCACATGCTGTGTGTGAAGTTTTGAGGTCTGCTATGTCGATATAAGCCTTTTATGATTTAAAACAAACTGTCGTCTCTCCACTGAATTCACTGCCAGCCTGCCCTTCCTAGATACCTCATTCCAATTAACCCACGTTCACAGTCATCCTTTTGACAGGTGGACTGGCCAATCCCATTGCGTACAACAGGCAAGAGATCTGATATGGGAACATTACCATTCAATCTAGTCATCGAATTCCGTAAAATACTGTGCTTGAGAAAACAATGGTTTCAGAATATCTGTAAAATTTCTCAACTTTACTCCACCCTCACTACACTTAGCCCTCCTATATCAGAGCTTTGAATAACTGAGTAATTAAAATCCCTCATTACACACAGACTACCTAATTCTGTAATATGCTAATTGTATTCTTAATGAGTGAAACCAGATTATGTTTGGTTATTATTTGTAATTAGACCACTTTGGATGGACCACATGTGCATTAGTGGTGACCTCTCAAGAGGTCACTTATAGCAATGCTTCTATCCTGGTGGCACTAGATTTGCCTAATGTTACTTTATTGGTTTACTCCCGGATAATTCTAATTCAGTCATGCACATTGGGGCTTGCTCTGGTTAACCCCCTGACCTGGAGACTTATAACAGGCACCAATAATCAACTTAGGACCACTTGTTTGGTCCGGCTGCACCCACATAGATTGAACAGCCCCAACAGACCAATAGCACCTCTCTCTGCAATAATTAGGTTCTCCTTTATAATTATGGCTACATTCCCTTCTCTCTGAAGTATTGAAAGGAGGCTTTTTAGTTTAGCATAATCTACACCATCTTTTTGAAAGAGCAGGCTACGAACCTGCACCTTCACCTTAGCCCTGTGAATTCTTCCTTCTCAAGTATACTTCCACTGTACTAGCTATAGTTACCGTTGAATCTGTTTCCACTACCTTTCAGGTAATACAATTCACTGCTTTAAAAAAAATCTCATCTATCCTATGCTGATGTCCTCTGACAGCTCCACAGCCAGTGGAACCAAATTCTCAATATCAAAACCTTTCAGACTTTTGAACACCACTGTTGGATCTTGTAGGGGCTTTTTCTAAAAAGAGGTGACACAGGACTCTCACAAGCACTCTGGCTGGTGTGTGAGAATGCTCTCATTTCAGTATGTGCCCTATTATCTCCATTAAATACCATCCCTCAGATGGAAGAGATAGCACGCATGGGTCCTGAAGTAAGCTTGATAGGGAAGAATCAATCTCTGGAGATAACTGAAATATTGGGGGGATGGAAGAAAAACTACAAACCAGCAGGGGTTTGGAGGTACAGTGATGGATGAAATGGGAGGGCCCTATATACAAGGGTTGAAATAACTCCACAGAGGCTGGAATCCCAATACCTAGGCCTCCTTGTATTTACACATGGAAAATTCTTGACACTGATTCACCTCCCTCAGAGCCAGATCTCAGAGTGAAAAGAATGTCTGTCATTCCTCTTCTTATCTGGTAACCAGGGGGTCCCTGAATGAAGTGGATTACCATCTCCAATCAGGGAACTCATTTTAAATGAGGCCCACCTGGCTGACTATGTGACAATCACTACAAGGGGATCAAACATTCTGGAGAATGACGGAATGATATGTGGAGCGGAGAGAGAACACTTAATGAAAAGATCATGAGGAGAAATGGCAAATCAGGTGTAAGATTAAGGAGAGATTGGACAATATTTGAACACCTTTGCATCCAACATTGGATCAGTTGTGTTTCAGGTGTCTGGTAGATATTTAAAGCAGGCTTTAGATTGACGTCCTTTGCTATATGAAGGGCCTGAGCTTAAGTTAGCACTTTGATTATTCTGAGGGTGTGCTCCACTCAGCATTCTGCAGCTTTTTGCTTGGCTAAATAACAATTATTCTCAAAAGATAAGTTGTTGAAAAACAAAAGCAAGTAAACAAAAACAAAAAATTGCTGGCGAAGCTCAGCAGGTTTTTCAGCATCTGTGGGAAGAAAGCACAGTTAACATCTCTACTCTTCATTAAAACTGTTAAATAACGGCTGCCTGTGAAGTCGTGAGGAGCAGGTGATGCTGTTGCCATAGTAACCCCAAGACAGACTTTATCTTCAACGAAGCAAACAGCCTGATATGCAGCAGAGGCGAGGTCTGACAGGCACTGACAACTCACTCAAACTTTGAAACTTCCATAGTGAGGCAGTTTATTCACCACTAATTCTGATTGCTTCCCAACCCCTCTGTCAGCAGTTAGCAGATGAATCTGGTGATTTGTCTGACCAAAAGAATTCAGGGTTCCAGGCTGTTGTGTTGAAAGTGGGTAACTATGTTGGCAATTGTCCTCATGAAGGACTATTCCAGATATAGTATTCACTGAAGAAAAACAGAAAATGAAGAAAAAAAA
Source organism: Stegostoma tigrinum (assembly GCF_030684315.1). Taxonomy (NCBI): domain Eukaryota; kingdom Metazoa; phylum Chordata; class Chondrichthyes; order Orectolobiformes; family Stegostomatidae; genus Stegostoma; species Stegostoma tigrinum. The sequence goes on from NC_081379.1 coordinate 19,120,988, forward strand.
CGCCTTTAAATCCTCCTGAAGAAATTTAATATCTGGATTTCAAGGAATGTCATGTGGTAGACCTGAAATCAGGCATTGAGGTAAGTCCTGAATAATTGCTGCAGCGTAATCCCCTCGGTCTCCATGAGAGACCCAGAATAAATACAGGAGAACATTTACCATTCGCCGGAGTCTGAGAGACCCTAAATAAATATTGCAGACATTCCCCATTCACCAGGCTTTGACAGGCAAAGAATAAATACAGCAGGATATTCTAAACTCACCATGATCCACCAGAGACCCTGAATAAATATTGAACAGTATTTCCCACTTAGAGAGCTCGGCCTCATTTTGCTCCCATTCCATTTCTCTCTCTGTGCCTTCCACTTCCGGCATCAGGACTCTTACACACTTTCTCCACTTAATTAAAACCACTGAAGACTCTTGCTAATGTGCAAATTACAGAGGAGGTGAGCATTAGAATAATCTATGTGTTGTCTGCCTCCCTGTTGATGTGAAACAAGTAGTTTCTATTAGGAAAGTTTGTTTCTCTTTAAAGCAAAATAAGACTATTACAGATTACTTCAGAACCCTATCAACAATCCAAGCACAACCACACTAATCTAAGCAAATCACGACCACCGCCATTGTCTCAGTGCTTATGCTAACTTATGATATTCCACTCCACAGTCTCTCGATGCATTTTATAGCCTCATTCAACACTATCTCTACTTTCTGTCATCACCATAGAAACTCTGTATCTGGAGAGGTTCTAGATTTTGATAACACCGGACGGTAGAATGGGGCAAAGATAAAAGATAAAGGCAGGCGCTTGTGGAAATGAGCAGTTTAAAAACACTCCAAACCCAACAAGATAAACACTACTTATCACCTCAAAGGCATCAGAGGCCATAAAACAATTTGTTCAGCAAACAGCTTCTTTCTTAAGAGCGTATTGAACAAATTTCTCATTAAGTAGTTGAAAGTTATTTTTATTCAAAAAAAACTCTTGACACAGTATTGAGGGAAAGACTAGCCAGAGCTGATTCTTTTTGCTCTGACTGTTTAACAGCCTAATGTGCTGAGAGAGGATAAAAACGTGTTGAGATCGAATTTAATTTAACAGCAGATACAGCAACTTGCATTTCTGTAGCAATTTAACATAATAACATGTCCCAAGTTGCTTCAAAGGAATGGCATAAAAATGCACAGTTTTGACACTATATAAGGTGCTATTTGATCAGAGGTATAAAGCTTGGTCAAAGTGCTGGGTCTTAAGGAACACACTAAGAAAGGAAAGAAGTGGAAAGGTTTAGGAGGGCTATTCAGAGCCTAATGTCGAAGCATCCGAAGGCATGGTCACCAATAGTGAAGCAATTAAAATTCAGAATGAATAAAATTCAGGAGAGTAAATTAGAGGAATGTAGATATCTCAGAGGCTTGTTGACCTTCAGATGTTTCAGAGATGAAGTAAGGATGAGATTACGGATTTCTGCCTCACAATAGATTTTGCTTTAAATGATAGAAGTTTTGTACATTCTTTGATTTGAATGGAATGACAATTAATAATAATTTATTGCACCAATTTGGCCATTTTACTGGGATAGTCTTAAAGAAGCTTCATCAAATTAAAGACGTAGAAATCACAGAGAAAGGCCATTCAACCTATTGCACGCATTTTTGTTGTTTCTTTAAAAGATGAGTCATGTTGAGTCCTACAACCCTGTACTTTTCCATAACCTTCAAGTAACCCTCCCTGGAAGTGGCTATATAAGTAGATAGGATGGTAAAGAAGGTGTATGGCATGGTTGCCTTTATTGATTAGGAATTTGAGTACAAGAGTCAGGATGTCGTGTTGCAGCTTTATAAGACTTTGGTAAGCCATACTTAGACAACATTCAATTCTGGTTGCCACATTACAAGAAGAATGTGAAGGCTTCAGAGAAGGTGCAGAAGGAGTTTACCAGATAATGCCTGGATTAGAAGGTATGAGCTATTACTCTGGTTGTTTTCTCTGGAGCGGCAGAGGCTGAGGGGAGTCTTGATAGAAATCTGCAAAATTATGTGTGGCATAGATAGCATTGACATTCGAAATCTTTTACCCAGCATTGAAATGTCTAACACTAGGCGGCATGTATTTAAGTGAGAGGGGGAAGTTCAAAGGAGATGTGAGGGGCAAATTCTTTTTGCACAGAGAGTAATACGAGTCTGGAGTGTGCTGCCAGGGATCGTGGTGGAGGCAGATATACTTGGAGCGTTTAATGGACTTTTAGATAAGTACATGAATACGCATGAGTTGGAGGGATATGGACCAAGGGCAGGCAGAAGGAATGAGTTTAACTTGGTGTTATGTTTGGCATAACACTGTGGGCCAAAGGGCCCATTCCTATGCTGTACAGTTTCATGTTCTATGTTCTTATCTGTCCTCAGGTACCTTTTCTAAATTATTTGTGGAATCAGTTTATAGCATTTTTTCAAGTTAACAGTTACAGATCCTGGCAACTCTAGATATGATTTTTTTCTCCTTACCTGCCCTTTAGATTTTTTTCCAACTGATTTTGAACCTTTGACCTTTAGTTGTTGACCTGCTCTCCAGAAGGAATTAAATCATTTTGAAACCCTCCAACCTCTCAAACGGAGAAACTTTCCAACTTTTCCAAACTCTCCTTAGAGCTGAAGGACCTCCTGTCTTATAACATCCTCATAAATCTGTCCTTTTTCACCGCCAATTCTCTGTCCATCTCCTTCGAAGGCGTAAATAGTAGTTATTGAAGGCTTGTCACTTGATTGTCACTGGAAGCATTCACTGTCTCCATCACAGAGGCAGCAGTGTGTGTTTTCTGCAAGATGCACATCAGCAATTCACCAAATCTTCTTGAACAACACCTTCCAAACTCACAAATGCTATAATTAGAAGTATAAGGGCAGCAGATGCATGATGGCAGACACCCGCCAGCCGCAAGATTCTCTCCAAGCCACACAGCATCCTGACTCAAAACTATTTGATCAAAATTCTGTAACTACCTTCCCAACAACACCATGTCTTACCCCAGATGGACTGTGGTGGTTTTAGAAGACAACTAGCGACCCTGTTTGCAATGACAATTGTGAATAAGCAACAAATACCGCCCTTGCTTGTCCCTAGTTGCCTTTGAGAAGGTGGTGGTGATCTGCCTTCTCGAACAACTGTAGCTTGGCCCATAATGCCCTGGGAGGGGGTACTTCCAGGATTTTGACCCAGCTACAGTGAAGGAATGGCAATATATTTCCAGGTCAGAAATCACATGACACCAGGTTATAGTCCAACAGGTTTATTTGAAAACACAAGCTTTTGCAGCCTCAGTCCTTCTTCAGGTGTTATATTTCCAAGTCAGGTTGGTAGGGAGCATTGCATGAAAGAATATTCAAAACTGGAAGCAAGCAAAGTAGGATTGTCTTACTTAGCCCTAATAGTTCTCATGGTTAAAGAGAGTGAAGGGCATGGAGAGAAAATGGGAACAGGGTACTGAATTAGATGATCAGCCATGATCCTACTGCTTGGCAGATCAAACACTTAGAGCCAAATAGCCTATACCTGTTGTTATTTTTGTTGTTTCTGTGTATTTTATCCAATTTAATGAGTACCAATGCAAATAAAAATTGTGTGTCCCACCTTATTTTAGGCAAGCTATTAGCATGCAGTACCTCCAGATAAGGACTAGCTTTCTGGGGTCAAAATATAGGATTGCAAGAAATCCTTAAAAAAGATGGAAATCTTTTTTATTTGAAGAACCTAAACTGCATAAAGCTTCATAGATGAATTTCTAGTTGCAAACACAATGTTAACTGTAACAACAGCTGTACTAAGGGCCTTGTATTCTACAAAGTTTCCGTGGTAGATCCAATTGAGCAAATATACCAGAGGAAGGTAGTTTTCATTGGCATCCCAGGCACCCACCATACAGCCAAGCAATATAAGATAGGTGGAAAAGACTAATGGAGTATTTCAATGATGAATCATATGCACAGAGCATCTGGAAGTGGATGAGGTGGAATTATGCAAAATTCAGGAAACCAGCCAAGAGCTAACTATCTTGCACATTATTATATTAATTAGCTATCCATAATGCCATAGAGTGGAATCAAATCCCACTCAGGGACTGAGTACAGAAACCAAGGCTGAGCTTCCTGCGCAATATGATGGGAGTGCTGCATCAACAGAGGCACCATCTTTCAGATGAGACACTAAACTGCAAGGTTTGGATCTGTCTGCTTGAGTGGACGCTTCAAAAGCCTTTTCCCACTGTGGCCCCATGTTAATGTTTCAGACCTGGTGTGACCTCAGAGTGAAAATTGTCGAATGGCAGAGTGAGAGTGGGGTGTGTTTTAAGACTCATTTGCAACTGCTGAGTTTGCCCCAAAAACGGAAGCAGCCACCTTTTTAGTAGCCGTGCTTGGAACATCAATCAGATCTCAGAGAACTGGCTGTTGCACCAAACCCACCAACAAAATATTCAAAATATTCTACTCACAATTTTTCCCAGCCCTTGGCTACTTTGAAGAAGTTTCATAACCATCAAAACCCCACTGGCTATTGCTGCCTCATAATGCATGACCCCTAAAACCATAACTCACGGCCTCGTTTGGTTGGGAGGGGGATGTTGTGGCGGTCACAGCACACGCTTGGGACCCTCTGGTATGAAACACCCTCTGCCACAATTTCAAAGAAGACCATGGGGTTTAACCTCTGATGGTTTGGTCAATATTTCTCACTCAATCAACATTACAAAAACGTAGGTGTCTGTTATTCTGTTGTTTCTTTGTGGGAGATTGCTGTGTGTAAATTGGCTGCTGCATATCCCCCATGATAATGACGACTACACTTCATCAGTATTTCAATGCTATTTGGTTGTTGTGAAAAACATTACACAACTGCAAATCTTTCTATTCACAGCTTTTCCCAGCCTTGTGCTACTTTGAGGTACAACAAAAGATTGGCATCATGAATGTTATACAGCAGAGCATGCTTTGCCCTGATAGTTTCCCATTTTTAAATTCTTAAGCTTTCAAAAGAACATGAGGGACAGGTTATTTTTACACAGAGTTGAGTGGAATGAACTGCCAGAGTGGTCAATACAGGTACAATTACAACATTTAAAAGACATTTGGATGAGTATATGAATAGGAAGGGTTTGGAAAGATATGGGCCAAATGCAGGCAAGTGGGTTTCAGGATTCTGGTTAGCATGGATTGGTTGGACCAAAGGGTCTGTTTCCATGCTGTATGACTCTATCACTCTATAAATCCTACATTTTCAATGCAGCTGCACAATGCACGCACATATTACAGTGACTACAATGGCCTGTACTGTGGTAATGTGGATTTGAAGTTACATTTGGATCAGCCATGACAGTGGAGCAGGCTGAGGGGCTGAATTACCTAATCCTTCTCCTTGTTCAAATATTCGTTTCAGGGATTAATGGCAGCTGGGAAGAAGTTGGAATCATGGAACATTTTTCTCATCTCAATCCAGGCTCACTGAAATTTACCAGCATTCTTGATACCACTCTGGTATGATTAACTAATATAGGATTGATGAAGACCCAGTTTGCAGTGTCCTGTAGCTTGGTGTAATGATAACTATTACAGGTGCTCAACAAGCCAGTTAGGGAACGGCAAGACAAAAATATTTTGATACATAATGATTGCATGACTTTGTTTAGGAAGGTGTTAAGGTGAGTATCACCTCCATTTGTTTTCACAAAAGAAACTAATATGGAAATGTCAAGATATTTGTCAAAAATGTAGTGTTTTTGTCCTGTTTGATGCCTTTTTTCTGATTGATATTCATTCTGCAAGAAGTAGCATCTTCACACTACACAGACACCATGCAGAGATGAAAATGATACTATCTACAAAACAATCCTGCATGTGGACTTGGTCAGATAGTTAGGTGGCAGTCTTATATTGACCAAATATCTGGTTGATTGGCCTTCTACCCAGCCAATTAGTGTGGAATCTTGAGGATACAGAATCATAGAGTTGTACAGCATGGAAATAGAACCTTCAGTCCAACTCATCTGCACCAACTAGACATCCCATTCGACCCTAATCACATTTGCCAGCATTTGGCCCATATTCCTCTAAACCCTTCCTATTTTTGTGCCCACCCAGATGCCTTTTAAAGTTTTTAATTGTACCGAACTCTACTATTTCCTCCGGCAGCTCATTCCATACATGCACTGCCCTCTGTGTGAAAAGGTTGTCCATCAGGTCCTTTATAAATCTTTCCTATCTGACCTTAAACCTAAGCCCTCTAGTTTTGGACTCCCCAACCCTCAGGAAAAGACCTTGGCTATTCACCTTATCTATGCCCCTCAAGATTTAATAAACCTCTATAAGGTAACCAGTCAGCCTCTGACACTCCAGGGAGAGAGGCTCCAGCCTATAGCTCAAACCATCCAATCCCGGCATCATCCTTGTAAATCTTTTCTGAACCTTTTAAAGCTTAACAATATTCTTCTTATAGCACAGAAACCAGAACTGAATGCAGTATTCCAACAGTGGTCTCACCAATGTCCTGGGCAGCCGTAACATGACATTCCAACTGCTATACTTAATATAAATGCCATATACGTATTTATTTTTGAAACAGTTTGTTTAAACATGTTGTTACATGGCACAGGTGGGACTTAACCTAAGATCTACTGACCCAGAAGCAGTGACACTCTCACTTTGTGACAAGGTTCTAGCTGAAATGGTTAATTACATGGCAAGTTGCTGATGGCTGATTGATTGATGATCTGTTTGGCTGGTTTATGATGCCCCAATTTTTGTTTTGATATTGACTTTTAGAAAGATCTGATTCTGACAAGTCAGTTCACTGAGTGGTCAGTTTGGTAGCTAGCCAAATAATTGTCTGGTTAATTGATTGATATACCTAGTTAAGTAGGTTGGCTGTTGAATCCTCAGTGATTGATTAGATTGATTGAATAGTTGGTTGTCTGATTGTATGGATGGCTGCATTGTTCAGAATACGAGTCAATGAATATGGGCTGATTCTATATAATAGTAGCACAAGTGGAAGGCAATTCCATTAAAGGTCAAAGTAGGGTTGAATGCCTCATTTGCTGAAGTGATAGCATCCTTCCCTCTGGGACAGGAGGCCTGGGCTCAAGTCCTAATTGCTCTTGACATATATGATAATTACAGGTTGATTAGGGAATATGTAAACTCAGTATTGATCAGGAACATTTGCCTTCCTCTTCCTTTTCAACTTTGATGGGAAATTGACCACCATCAATTCGATTCATGACTGGGTGTCGAACCAATGAAAACCCAAATTACCCCAATGTCTAAAATAGCTAGCAAGATATGGCAACAAAAAATAACATATGTGCCTACGTAAATAAATTTAAGCTGCTTTTCCAAGAAAAAAATTGAGCATATTAAAATCAGTAGAAAGTTACTTAATTGAATTAGATCAAACCGTAGTTAAAAATATAGGGCAAGAAATGGGGATGAAACAGAGTAAACATTTGGTTAGAGGTAACATCTTTAGAATCTTTATTTAAATATTGAGTTTAGTTTTGTAGGATTGCTATGTAATGAAGGTTGTAATGATACCTGAATAACATTGTGTCTAAAATAAACTTGTGTCTATGTAACGTTTTCCATTATTTCAGGACATCCCAAAGCACTTTACATCCAACCAGGGGTATTCTGAATTGTGTCACAAAGGTAATGTTGGAAATGTAGCAGCTAATTTGCACACAACAAGCTCCTGCAAACAGCAATAAACTTATAAGTAGATAATCTGTTTTTCTATGAAGGTGTTTGCAGAATACATATTAACAGCAAAGGTAAACGTGTCTTAGTCCCAGAGGACCATAGGGCTGCAGAGAGACAGAGATGGTTGACGGGGGTTTAATCTGACAGTCATTACACCTCAGACAAAGAATGAGGATGAAAAGTTGGGGTCTTTATAGTAGACCCATTAACCATGACTCAAAGAGTAGCTCTTCTTTAAAAAAAGCCATGGGGATCTTTTACATCCACCGGGGAGGTGGAATCCTAGATACCATCTCCTCTGAAAGTTGATACCTCTGACAATACAGCATTCAGCTGGTTCTGCACTGTTGTTTCAGCCTTATTTTTTGTGCCAGAGTCCTTGGAATGAAATGCTATCCTCAGCCTTCTGATTTAGAATCAAGAATGCTATCACCTGAGTCAGCACCCATATGTGGATGTTTAAACTTTAAAAATGATTGGCTGAGAAGGATTGAAAGAAACTCTGAAATTTGCGAACTGCCTTAAGTCGAGAGAATGTAATGATGTTCATGTGTGTAGGCCTTTCATACTGTGAAGGCATTGTCAAGTGTTTAACAGCCAGTGAGGCTTTTTTATGGTGGTTCTTGTATAAAACAGAGAAAGATCAGTGCAGAACCCTAGAGAGGTTCTCCCCTCATTCTATCAATTATACAATTCAAGAATCAAAATCTGATAGAAGAAATACAGTACTGATATGCAGTAAATGGTAAGTTCCTAAGGAGTGTTGTGCAACAGTGGGACCTAGGAATACAAGCACATTGTCCAATGAAAGCAGCATCATAGGTAGACAGGGTGGTGAAGAAAGCATTTAGCATGCTGGCCTTCATCGGTCAAGACATCAAATATAGGAGTTGGGATGTTATATTGCAGTTGTATAAGTCGTTAGTGAGGCTGCACTTGGAGTATTGCGTACAGTGTTGGTCACCCGGTTATAGGAAGACGTATTTAAAGTGGAAATTGTACAAGGAAAGTTTATAAGAACGTTGCCAGGACTAGTAGGCCTGAGTTATAGGGAGAGGTAGGATAGGACTTTATTCCTTCGAACATAGGAGATTGAGGGGTGATCTCATTGAGGTGTATCAAATCATGAGGGATATAGATAGGATGAATGCATATTGTCTTTTCCCTGGGGATGGGGAATTAAAAACCAGAGGGAATAGGTTTAAGGTGAGAGGGGAAAGTTTTAAGGACCTGAGAGACAATTACTTCATGCAGAGAGTGGTGCATATATGAAATGGGCTACCAGAGGAAATGATTGAAGCAGTTACAATAGCAAAATGTTTGGATAGGTACATAGCTGGGAAGGGTTTAGTGGAATATGGACCAAATGTGGGCAATTGGAACTAGCTGAGTGGGCACCATGGTCAGCCTGGACCAGTTTGGGCTGAAGGGCCTGTTTCCATACTGTATTATTCTATAACTCTAAAGAAAGTTTATGTTCTGCTATTCAGTATATGCCTGTATCATTATTAAAAGATTCAGGATAACCTTTTCATAAGCCACCAACTTATTTAGTTTATCTGTTTATTTATAGAATATCGTTCAGTTACTGATTATGTTACAGAATTTTGAAATAAATTAGAAATTGCGCCTCTTTTTGCTCTTAAATTGCTGACAACTGACACTGGCGTTGGTGTTCTGTGCCAAATAAAACCCCAAAGCAGGCACATTGGATTTGGGAACTAATTTGGTGTAATTGAAGTGTTGCTAAGCAGTCTAACTGTAGTGAACTGCATTACCATGCCCCCGTTCTGCCAATCTGGCATATGCACACATCTAATGGCTAGTAATCAAAGTCTGACTCCTGCTGGATTTTCCCCGCCCACCCTGCCCAGTTCCAGGGTTTGACACAAATTGTTGCGAACATATTGCTACCCCAGCCAATATCATTCCAATCATTTTGTTTGAAGCCTACCCTTTTTTCTATGGCATAGTTCCACATGACTATTACTCATTGATGTATTAGGGAAGTCGTCATCATGCCCTATTGAGAAATAAGGTGAAAAGGCACGAAAGGTTATCACCAAGGGTTTGAAAAATGCAGAAAATATGAAGTAAAGTGTTGTTAGGTGACACTCAACTTAGGTGGTATTAATTGGGGAAATGCCATAAAAATAGCTGAGGGAGCTACTGTTGAACCACCCAGCTCAGGAAACCATGAATAAACTGGAGATGCAACTGTTCAGGTCAACAGTGACGCAACAAAATGTGAAATATTTTTATTTGACAGAATGAAGTCAGTAGGGATCACTTGTGCAGGTTAAGAGTGCAGATATACACAAAAAAAACAAAGAACTATGGAGAGAGTTAGTAGGAACTGCAGATGCTGGAGAATCTGAGGAAACAAGGTGTGGAGCTGAATGAACACAGCAGGCCAAGCAGCATCAGAGGACCAGGAAGGCTAACGTTTCAGGCCTAGACCCTTCTTTAGAAACTGAAGGGTCTTCAGAAGAAGGGTCTAGGTCTGAAATCAGAGACAATGGGAACTGCAGATGCTGGAGAATCCAAGATAACAAAGTGTGAAGCAGGATGAACACAGCAGGCCAAGCAGCATCTCAGGACCACAAAAGCTGATGTTCTGGGCCTCAAGGTCTAGGCCCGAAATGTCAGCTTTTGTGCTCCTGAGATGCTGCTTGGCCTGCTGTGTTCATCCATCTTCACACTTTGTTATCTAGGCCTGAAATGTCAGCTTTCCTGCTCCTCTGATGCTGCTTGGCCTGCTGTGTTTATCCAGCTCTACACTTTGTTATCAAAGAACTGTGGATGCTGGAAGTCACAAACACTAACAGAAATTGCTAGAAAAACGACTCAACAGATCCCATAGCTTTTGTGGACAGAAAGCAAAGTTAACGCTTCAGATCCAGTCTCCTTCTTCGGTCCTGTTCACTACAGTTAGGTGCTGCTGCTTGTGTCTTATGTATCTGAACAGCAACTGAGATGGAAGATTCTCGTTGAGTGCAATATGATGGACTGGATTTTCATATCCTGAGAAAAACAGGAATGAGTATGAGCTGAACAAAATCAAATCGGCAAAATGGCAATTTTGAATTTCTTCTTATACAACTATTGCGTAGCCAGGAAGAGGTTTAAGTAAAAGTTGGGTTACAACCCCTCTTGAAAATTCATTGACGTTGGGGTAGCTTTTTACAGATTAGAAGAACTTTGTTTTTCTTGCATCTCAGTAATTTTGTTGGATCAGGCAAGTTTTGTGAGACTTCAAAAAAACATCCATTTTTGAGAGTTTATGAATTGTGGATAAAATAACTCCAAAGAGGCCAGTATCCCATCACCAACTCTCCCTCTATTTATAGATAGATGGTCCTTGACACTGATCCAGCTCCCTCAGAGCCAGCTCTCGGAGTGAACAGAATCATTGATATTTCTGTTCTTATCTGTCAGCCAGGGCTCCCTGTTTTGACCAGATTAACAGCTCTAGTCAGGGAATTCATATTCTATGACATCCACCTGATATACCTCGTTACAATCACTACATCCCTCCTCTTCTGAGTCTGAGGACAAAGGCTGGTTCCTTTCTTTTGTAGCTCCTCCAAGGGCATTTTAGCACCAGGTTAGGTTCCTCCAACTCTGTTTCTGATACAGGCAGCATGTAATGCACAGTATCTCATGTCTTGTGCCCGGAGCGTCTCAGAAGAAATTTATTCTCTTCAGGTGGCAAAGGCGTTGAGGTGGCGACATCGGCGGTGTCTATCTCAGATTCAGAGGTGTCTTCAACTTACGAAGGTTAGGGAGAACTCACAAGTTCCAGAAGAGTTGGAAAGGCTATCGAGGAACTGGGCACATTTTGCTCCTGCAGTTTCTGAGTTTGCAGCTTTCAGATCGCCCACATGCTTGTTCAGGGCCGTCGTACCTAACCGGACTTCATATGTCACTGGACCTGACCTTGTGTTGACCATGCCTGTTACCCATGCAAAGCCATTCCCATGGTTCCAACACCAAACTTGGTTAGCATTGTGTAATTGTTAAGATGCATTACAGAACCTAACCATTTGCAAAATTATTATTTTGCATGGAAAACTGAAGAAATCAATGTGTGTAAATGCCCCTGTGGTGTCCTTAAGTATTTAAATGTTCACAGTTCTTTAAGACTGAAATAAATGACATCTTCATCCTTGACTTAAAATATAATTGACACCTTCTCTTGGGCTGCTTTGAGTGACAGGCCTTCTAAGGTGGCAAAAGGTGAAGCTGGCTATTTTTGTAGTTTCAATAACTTTGTTGTTTGCATTTGGGAAGATTTGATTTGGATGACTGGAATCATTATGAATGTTGGCTTGGTTTAAAATGTGACAGAGCCACTTATCACAGCAAGGAGTTGTATGCATGTTTGACTGTATTAAGTAGTTTTGAAAGGAATAGATCGTGGAATGCGGAGAGGTCTAGCCGTTGGATACAAAATTGGATGGAAGGTAGGAGGCAGAGGGGTGTGGGAGAGGGTCACTTGTCAGAGCAGAGGCCTGTGACCACTGGTGTGCTACAAAGGCTAGGTCCACTGCTTTTTGTCATTTATATAAGTGGTTTGGACACGAATATAGGAGGTATGGTTACAAATAGAGATACCACAGTGTGGAGCTGGAGGAGCACAGTGGACCAGGCAGCATCAAAAGAGCAGGAAAGTTGACATTTCAGTTCAGGACCCTTCTTTATTTTCTGAAGAAGGCCCCTGACCCAAAGCATCAGCCTTCCTGCTCCTCTGATGCTGCCTGGCCTGCTGTGCTCCTCCAGCTCCACACTATGTTATTTCTGACTCCAGCATTGGCAGTTCTTATTATCTCCTCAGAGGGACGGTTAGCTAGTTTAAAGCTGATATCAAAATTGATGATGTAATGGACAGCAAAGAAGATTGCCTCAGAGTGCAATGGAACTTTGATCCTCTGGGCAAATGGGCAGAGAAGTAGCAAATGGAGGAGTTTGATGTAGATAAATGTGAGGTGCTGCACTTAGGACAAACAAATCAGGACAGGACTTATACACTTGATAGTAAGGCCCTGGGAGTAGTGCTGAACAAAGAGACCTTGAAGTGCAGGTTCATTGTTCCATGAAGGTGAAGTCACAGGTAGACAGGGTGGTGAAGAAGCATTTGGGTTGCTTACTTTTATTGGCTGGTGTGTCAAGTATAGGAGTTGAGAGGCCACGTTGAAGCTGTAGAGGGCATTGGTTAGGCCACCTTTGGAATGCTGTATTCAACTTTAGCCTTCCTGCTCAAGGAAAGATATTGTGAAGTTTGAAAGGGTTCAGGAAAGATTTACAAGGATGTTGCTAGAGTTGGACAGTTTGAAGTATAGGGAGAGACTGAATGGGCTGGAGCATTTTTCTCTGGAGCATCAGAGGTTGAGGGGTAACAGTATGGAGGTTTAAAAATCACAAGGGACATGGATAGGTTGAATAGCCAAGGTCTTTTACCCATGGGAGAACAGTCCAGAACTAGAGGTCATAAGTTTAAGGTGAGAGGGGAAAAATTTAAAAGGAGCCTAAGAGCAAGTTTTTCATGCAGAGGGTGGGGCATGTATGGAATGAGCTGTCAGAAAAAAGTGATGGGGCTGGGTACAGCTATCACATTTAACAAGCATCTGGGTATATGAATAGGAAGGACTTAGAGGAATATGGGCCAAATACTGGCAAATGGGAGTAGATTAATGTAGGTTAGCATAGATGAGTTGGATGAATAGTCTGTTTCGGTGCTGTACTATGACTCTAAGAATAACAGTTTTTGATGTGATTACTGAATTGAAGTTCATTTCTTGGTTTTTACAATGAAAATTAATTGAGAGACTTATCTTTTTTTTCCCTGATGAAGAAAGTTTTTTTTAAAAATAGTTGTTTACATGACTGCTCTATTAGGTTGCTAGAGGTATACATCCGATGTATTCATTTCAAAAGATTCCCATTGCTATTTCATGGCTTGTGAGGGGTGTACATATTGCATGGTTATAAAGAATGCATAGAATCATAGGCATAGAAAATATAAAGGGGGTACAGGGGGTTTCAGGATGCAGAAGGGGACAAGGGCCTGAGTGCAGTGATAATGGGAACTGCAGATGCTGGAGAATCCAAGATAACAAAATGTGGAGCTGGATGAACACAGCAGGCCAAGCAGCATCTCAGGAGCACAAAAGCTGATGTTTTGGGCCTAGACCCTTCATTCTCTCTGATGAAGGGTCTAGGCCTGAAACATCAGCTTTTGTGCTCCTGAGATGTTGCTTGGCCTGCTGTGTTCATCCAGCTCCACACTTTGTTATCAAGGGCCTGAGTGGATATAGGTCGTGAAGTTTAGGTGACACGAGCTCTATATGTGAGAGCCGGGCAGATATCCCATCAGGCCTTCTAACTAGCTTCCTTGGGATTGACAATACCTCTTCCTCCTCTGTAAGAATCACAAAACCTTAGCCCTACCTGCTGGTTAAGGAAAAGGTGATTGGTTCATGTTTTTGAACTTGACAAATCGCCTGACTCACATTTCCAAAATCCAATACGAACATCCCGCCCAGTGTTGAAGGCGACTGGAGTATGTTTGGTCAATGCGAGAAAGTAAGTGAAAGTAAGTGAGTTATTGTTAGTTGGTGAGTGAAATAGGTTGGCCAGACACTGAGTTGACCTGTGTTTGAGGCTAATGGTGCAATTAGTGGGATCTGGCATTTTGAAGAAGAATTTACTGATCTTGATGACTCAAATGAGGTCATTCAAATTCCTCTAGCAGTGCATCCAGGACCTCGGTGCTGTGCTGTTGGCATTGACTGTGATAGCCACCTGGCTACTATTGCTTTTGCAGTGTCTTTGTGAGGGCCAGCTGGCCACTGTAGATATGGCAGCAAAGCTGCTCTATGTTCTCCAGCACAGCACTGGAGGCTTGATGTAGGAGATGCACATCTCTCTTTCTGTCTGTCTTGCTACCATATATGGTCATTTTTGTGTCTTTTCCAGTTTGAACTCGCATATAAATTGATTATGAGCTCTGCATCCAGTCAAAATCCCACTTTATGAGATTCATGTTCGGCTTTAAGTAGTCCAGACTAGTTTGAGCTTTTGCTTGTCTCTTATGATTTTTGTGACCCTATTCAGGATTACAACACTGTCTGCATGTCACAATCACATGAATGAGCAGGTTGTACAACAATACCATGCTGTCTGCATCAGGACAGATATGAGTTACTTCCCCCTCCTGACCCCTGTCCCTGCTTTTGGTGGCTATCCATTTTTGACACCTTCATTTGCTCGTTCTACCTAATTACGATACTGGCCATCTGGAAGCAACGCAAATAAATGACACTCGTAAATACATTGAGCAATTGATCTATCATAAAACCTATATCATGATAAATCTAGAGATATTACAAGGTGGCTCCCGCCATTTAGCCACTTAATAAAATTCATGAGGATGAGTAAGTTTATTGATTTTCTTCCTCCCCAGGCTCTCCACAATTGTCATTAAGTTCTAGTGGAAGATCCCCCTGTTGCTCTGTTCCCAATCCCAATTCCAATCCCAAAAAGCAGAGTGGAATTTTCTTTCAAGTGCTAAAGAAAATGATGAAATTTGGGCTCAACACTTCTGCACTGAATTTTGCTTCAGACTGATCAGACCATCAAATTTCATATTCAACTCACTGGACCAGATACTGCTAATATCATGAATGGATGACCAGTGCTTGGAATCCATCTTCAGCCTCCTTCGCCACTATTTCCTCTCAATCCATTTAGGGTCAGAGCAAAGGCATTAAGCCCCAAGCTAAAAGTGAGAAAGGAGGTGCATGTAAGTTGAAAAAAAACTCTATGCAATATTCGTTTGAGATGAGATTTGTTGCAGTGGGAGAGGCACTGTGTAGATTCATGGCTCTTCTCCTCAGCTGGGGAATGAGTTGTATTCATGTAGAGAAGAGGAAAGTACATTAAGTCCATTTCTCACAGATAGATGAGCAGGATTGATGAGTGATTGAACCCTACACT
This sequence comes from Stegostoma tigrinum, assembly GCF_030684315.1. Lineage (NCBI taxonomy): Eukaryota > Metazoa > Chordata > Chondrichthyes > Orectolobiformes > Stegostomatidae > Stegostoma > Stegostoma tigrinum. Next base: position 19,136,735 of record NC_081379.1, read on the forward strand.
TCCTGCAGACTGTGTGCAATGTAAGAAATGGAAGAGAGCAAAATACCGAAAGTAAAGCAAAACTTTAATCCTCTAGCCCCTCAGGCACTGGCTGCCTCGATGGGACTACTGAAGAAGTACATGTAATTGTTTGAGGTATGCACATAAAAATGGCACAAATACAGATAATGATCATAATGGATGTGAGTTTGTTCGCTGAGCTGGAAGGTTCGTTTTCAGACGTTTCGTCACCATTCTAGGTAACATCATCAGTGAGCCTCCGACGAAGCGCTGGTGTTATGTCCCGCTTTCTATTTACCTGGTTAGGTTTTCTTGGGTTGGTGATGTCACTTCCTGCATTGGTGATGTCATTTCCTGTTCTTTTTCTCAGGGGATGGTAGATTGGCTCCAAATCAATGTGTTTGTTGATGGAGTTCTGGTTGGAATGCCATGCTTCTAGGAATTCTCGTGCATGTCTCTGTTTGGCTTGTCCTAGGATGGATGTGTTGTCCCAATCAAAGTGGTGTCCTTCCTTATCTGTATGTAAGGATACGAGTGATAGTGGGTCATGTCGTTTTGTGGCTAGTTGATGTTCATGTATCCTGGTGGCTAGCTTTCTGTAAATTACATTCCAGACGAAAAGTATAACAATCTGGTTTTGCCAATGCTAATTGAAGATATTCTTGGACATTTTATCATACTCAGCATGCCTATTGTCACAGTGCCCCACTTACCCAAGTCATTACTGACCACATTCTTGTATCAGTGATAATGGGAACTGCAGATGCTGATCCTCAGAGAGGATGAAGGGTCTAGGCCCGAAACGTCAGCTTTTGTGCTCCTGGGATGCTGCTTGGCCTGCTGTGTTCATCCAGCTTCACACTTTGTTATCACTGACCACACTCTTCATTAGTGAATTGGCTGATCCTTGATTGTCAATCACAACCCTTTCTTCCCCATCTCAAGTATTTTTATAACTAATAAATGAAATAATGCCCAAATGATTTATCACCATGATGATTTCTCTCCAGAGTTTTTGTAACAATGCCTGGGTGTACATTTGCAGTTCTTAGTGAACGCACAGCCTTAGTATTGGCAATGCTAGTTCTGTTTTCGCACCAGTGACAGGCAGTAAGAGTCCATCTGGGTCTGGAGTTGAGTCGTTAACATCCAGTAGCCTGCCTTGCATTGCTAAATAATTTAACAAGGTATCATTCCCTATGGAACTAAACCATACTGACAAGGAAAGCGCTCATTTAAAATCAACTGAAAGCCATTAAAAATCATTGTTTATCAGTTATGAAAATAATTAGATGTGGAAGAAAGAGCCATGATTGATGATCAGAGATCATCCAATTCAGTGATGAAGAGTCTGCTCTCTTATGTGTTGTATTAATCCAAGAAGTTCCACCTGTAATAACTGCTGTTCTAAAATTTCCAAAAACCAATCAGTTTTAACTGATTTCATATTCGGATGATGGTAGACGTACAGTACTCCAACTGGCGTCAGCACCATGGACCTGTAGAGTGGAAGTTGGGGAATGACAAAGTTAGATAAAATGACTTGATGCTAAATGAGTGACCCATGTTAGAATGTATTGATTTGTAGCTTTGCAATGAAAACTGGGGTAACTGGAAGGGATTGAGCAGTACAGGCCTTGAAAATAATGTTGTCCCAGCCACCAAGAGCAAAACTGTTCATATTTAAAAGGGTTAACATGGCAAACAGGTTCCAAATAAAGTTCAAACTACTATTTGCAAAGCAAAATTTCAAAATGGAAGTGAGCAGGTGGGCAGATAAGACTGTGATTTATCAATGACAACCTTGTTGCATCTAAGGGTCTTTCTCGCTCCTAAAAACTCTTCTGCTGTAGCGCACAGGCAGGCAGCTGTGCTGGGTGTTTGGGAGAGGGACTCCTGGACAGGCTTCATTACAATGTAGCTGGAATAGCTAAACAACAGGAAACAGCACTTAAAACAATTATCAGGGCTCGAAGCAATGGGCGCTTAGAGACTCAATGGGCCGCAGACAAGTCACTTGGAGCTGGCTGATAGGAAGTCAGTTAACACTTTCACCGAGCCTGAGAGAAATTCAGCTCCACCCTGACGCTGGCCTTTAAAACAATCATCTCTAGTGAGCTACAAAGGGTTCTGATGAAAAGCTGGAGTGTGTTGATAAGGATGTTACATTTTCCTTTAAGATAAAAATGGGTGCAGTGAAGAGAAAAGGGATTATTTCAAAATGATAGTATATAATCGCCAGGTCTCTTTCATTGTAAAACAGCAGTGAAGGAGCAAAGTAGCTTTTATTTTCTTCTGAAGGAAGTATTAAATTATCTATTATACTGCAAAATCAAACTGGTTCATCCCTCTTTCCCTAAATTACAGTGGCTTATAGCTTCACATCCTTATCTGGCTTGCCCTCTTTTACTTCAAGCCAGCTGCATCTTCAGAAGGCAGACAGTTCCTCCAGCACCCATCAAAATACATGTTCCTTCTACATTCTACTCACGTTGGACAGCTTGCAGCCAAGTCCCTTATCTGCTACAGCGCTGCTGCATTGTGGGACATGTCTCTCTGGCCAGCTGGATTCTTTTCAGGAGCTGAGTGTAAGAGAAGCAACCTCAGTGACCTTGCCTTCTGGCACCGTGGGCACAGAATCTATACTGAATAAAGCAGACTGCGTGCCGCAAGGGAGAACGTTTTGTGAGTTTTTTTTCCACTTCAGACACTATATTAAAGAGCTCATGGTCAGCAAGCAGGAAGGGATGTCGTGTGAAATTTTAATGGACAAACCCAACAGCTACAATGCATATCGGAGGATGAGGAATTTTATTTGTGCAGATCTGTCAGAGAGTTGTGTTCTCCTTGAAGCAGAAAAGAGCAAGGGGAGATTCCATAGAGGTGTTCAAAATTAGGAAGGACTTTTGATTGAGTGGGCAGGAGAAATTTTCCACTGATAACTGCGCAAAGGGGAATGCACTACCTGTAAAGGGCCAGATTCAACATGAACTTCTGAATGGAATTGAACAGATAATTGACGAAGAAAGACTTGCATGCCTATACCAAAGGACTAGCAAAACGGGACTAATTAAAAGCTGCTTCGAGAAAACTGGAATGAGCATAATGGGCAGAATGGTCTCCTAATACATAACTCCATTACCATAGACATAAGACAATGCTATTTTTTCATTCATCTTTTCATGAGTTTGTCGCTGATGAGCTATTTTTTTCCCATTCCTTTGCTGGAAATATTCTTCACTATGGATCTATTCAACCCTGACCAAATTAGCAGATGCCCTCAATTTCTTTTCAGTCTATTAATCTACTGAGTTCCACAGTGCACCAGTAATAACTTCCACTCTTCTTTAGGTGAGCTGAAATTTCTAAAACTAATACCAACATAGAACATGTGTCCAATATAGTGTGGAACTGGAGGATCACAGCAGGTGAGGCAGTGTCAGAGGAGCAGGAGAGTTGACATTTTGGGTTGGGATCCTTCTTTAGGACTGGCCTGATGACAGCCCTGATGAAGGCTCCTGACCAAAAAGTCAACTTTCCTGCTCCTCTGATGCTGCCTGGTCTACTGTGTTCCTCCAGCTCCACACTGCATGGACTCTGACTCCAGTACCTGCAGTTCTTTTTATCTCTTAGCATAGAATATGCCCATCATTGGGCTGAAATGGCCCAATTAATATTTTCTAAAGTGTATGATAATGTACAAGGTTTTAATGGTGCAGTGGTTGTGAACCTACCTCTGGACCTGAGTTTCCAGACCAAAATTCCACTTGCCAAGGAGATGTGCCATATCATGTTCAAACAGGCTGATTAAAAATAAAATCTTTGTAGCACAGTGGTATTATTGTTACTTCTAGGCGAGAAGGATTGCTTTCAAGTCCTACCCGTTCCCAAGGTTTGCCTGAGCAAGTTGATTTTAAAACTGATTTTATATGTGGAGTTGTGACTTCTGTTGGCTGCTCTGACTGGATACAGTTTCTGCTTGCTGCTCCAACTCAAACTAATCCAGCTCCCTTGGGCAGTCTTGGTTTGACGATTATTAGTAATTCTGACTCAATCCATATCCTGTGCCAGCTCTACCCCAAAGCAACCAGCCAGCAGCTCAGAAATAAGCCACTTTTTATTTCTTGAAAGCAGTGTTTCTTTTCAGAGGTTTTAAGAATTTCTGTTCAAGTGTAGACTTCCTCAAACCAATAAAAATTTTTCTCACACTCTGCTTATACAGTCAACTTTCTTGGTATGGTTTGCTGCAACTTGTTTCCTTTCAATCTATAGGATTCATATTGGTTACATGGTAGACAAAGGAAGGCTGGTGATGGCCTAGTCATTTTATCGCTAGGCTGTTTAGCCAAAGTCCCAATAATGTGTTGGGGACCTGTATTCAAATCCTAGCAGATGGTGGAATTTGAATTCAAGAATAATCAGGAATTAAGAGTTTAATGACCATGAAACTATTGCCAATTGTCAGGAAAAGCCCAGCTGATTCATTAATGTCCTTGAGGGAAGAAAATCTGCCATCCTCATCTGGTCTGGCCTACAAGTGACTCGACACCCACAACAAAGTTGTTATCTTAACTGCCATCTGAGCAACTAGGGATGGACAATAAATGATGATCCAGTGATGTCTGTATCCCATGAATAATTTAAAAAAAAATAAATCTTATCTATTTCTTGCCATGCAGGTGAGGTCATTTTATCTACCTGAATGCTGGCGGGTTGCCATATGCTGATGGTAGAAAAACAGTTTCATTGAATAAGACTTAATGGAAGTGCTTCAGCAGAGGCACATTCCTTACTAGTTGCTGGAGGTATCTTCACAGGAATTTTGTCCACCAGAGAAATTTTGAGATATGGTTATTAGAATGTTGACAAGTAATACCTGAATTAACCAGCCACTTTTTCACAAGGATACAGCCATAAAGATCATCAAGTTACATTTATTGTGTAAAGCTATGAGCAAGGCAAATAGAGTATCAACACTTCGAAATGAATGGATTTTTGGCTGAATTGTTCAGATTCATGATTTGCAAATTTTGCTGCAATTTTAATTTTCTCAATAAACTGTTGTGTTTCTGGACTTTAATGTTTCATTCCTCATACAGGTAATGCAGCATGCTGTGCTACCACTGTTTTACCTCCCTGCAGAAATTCTGATTCATTGCACTGTTTCCAGCACTAACACATTTTTCCTTTTCATTCTTGATTCTCTATCTTCTTTTCATAACTTTTACAGGCCTTTGAAACTCGCCTTTGGCACTCTCTAAGATTCCCTCTTCCTCTTCATCATTTTCAATTCAATCCAATGTGATTTACTCTGGTCATAACATTGGTATCAGTTATCTGAAAACCATAACCACTCCTATTGAGAAATGATCAGAGTGCTACCAATAACTCATAAGTGGATTCCTAAGTGCTGTGTACTTTCTGACTCTATACTTTCTGAATCCAGATTTTTCCTAAACCACAGTTACTTGCACCCTTTGTCAATGTTATATTTGTCTCAAATCCTTACTTTTTATAAGTAGCAAGCTGAGCTTTCCTCTATTTAAGAATCCTATTGAAGGTAATTCCTGAATTTGATCTTATCCGAGAACCTCTTACAGAAATCAAAGATGTCACTGCTTTCTGGACCTGAAGAACCTAACTCTTTTTTAAATACGAAGATGCTAGCATTTGTGTTGTGTTTTGTATGCCAGTACTTTTTTAAATAAAAATAACCTATTTTGTCTTTCTATTTTGGTAATACTACTGCAGTCATGTTCCTCACGGTCTTCCTTTTCTCTGCTCTGAAGATCCAAGTACATTATCCTCTATATTGTTGCCCACACAGTAAAATAATGCAAATGTTGGGAAGTTGAAATAAAGAGTTCTGAAGAAAAGTTGCAGCACTCGAAATATTTGCTATTTTTATCTCCGCAAATCCTGCCAGACCTGTCGAGTTTTGCCGGTAATTCTTCATTTTATTTTAAGATCTCCCTCAACAGTGGTATTTCGCTGATTCATAAAACAGAAAAAAATGCTGAAAGTATTTGTCACGTCTGGGTTTGTGGGGAAAGGAGGACAGTTAATGTTTCAGGCTTGTGAATTTTTGTTAGTTAGAATGCAGCTATTAGCTCCTTTCCCCCTTCATTGATGCTGCCAGACCAGTTGAAAATTTTCTTCCAGACACAATTTTGCACTCTTGAAATCAAATGCCCCTGTGCTGTCTTTCACTTACAAATTTGAAATTGTGGAGCTTCTTTCTTCTTAATCATTCCTTCATCGGGAGAGTGTGAATGAACCAGCCGCAGTGCAGACAGAGCATGTCATTAGGATCTAAATTCCAAAATAAGTTTGAAACCATTCAGTCCTTATGGAATGCCCAAACCAGAATCCACATTTTTTTCATTCAGGATTTCACCCCAATATCTGTATTGTAGAGCATAATCTATTCCAATTGCCCCTCCTCAATTAACGCTGACTTTAAAATTAGCCTTTAGTTAACTCCTATTTAAAAGGTAACAATTGACTCTAAATCAAAATCGCCCTCCTTCAGTTCCAGTAGCTTCCTTTTTAAAATGTCTACCTTTGCAGAAATTTTGAGTCCTTCAGTTTGATGCTGGTTGCCCAAAAAACACAGTTTTTATTTCAATCTTATCCAAGTTTCTTCTCTGGTGGAAATACATTTAAACACATGAAGTTCTCCTCTGAATTTTGCATCCTAAAGTCTGGAATCAGTGAGTTACTCTAGTTTGAGTTAATATTAGGCTTGCTCCTAAGCTTCACCGAGTCTGCAACGCACAAGCAGAGAAATTTAAAGGTTACTAGCCAGGATTCCTCCTATTGCTAGTCTGCATTCAGAGCCTTTGCTCAGGCCTGGGTAGTGTTTAACTATACATGTGACACTCTTTGACTGCCTCCTGCAGTTGATGGGGCCTACATAGATTATCCCTCACTAACTTTCCCTTTCCTATTAAAAATTAGTTTAGATTGGGCAATATTTCCCCAAAATTGTGGTGTTGTCATTTTAAAGGTGGGCAATTTTTCATGTTGTACGAGACGGGCTTGCAAAATCAATAAACCTAATCCGCAGCCAGTCCTTCCTTGTCAGCCACATATTATGTAAACAGCAGGAGTCCCAGAAGAGAGTAAGATCCCTGTGGTACTCCATTGGTTACTTTTTCCGAGACAGAGCTTTTGCCGTTTTGCACAACTTTTTAGTTGCCAAACCCACTCTCAACTCATCTTAATAATTTGTCAGATGTTCCACAAGCCTTAAATTTCCAAAGCAGTCTCAAATGTAGCATTGTGTCTTTTATAAAAAAAAGTCTGAGCAAGATCCATCTGCCGCCTTGCTCTCTTCTGCCTCTCTAGTTACTTCAAGGAACTCCAATAGGTTTCGTAATGCATGACCAGTTACTTCTGAAGCCACGTCCACTGTTCCTACAACAGTTTAAGTGCTTATGTATGGGCATCTGCTCAACAGGCCTCCAGCATTTTCCCAAAAGAGATGTTAGGCTAACCAGTTCAAGAGCCCTCTCTGAATTTTAAATGCCGGTAATTTTTGCATATCATGTTTTCCACAAACTTATATCTGCGGATTCTTTAATCCCATTTTCTCAGTCCACTTAATTAAGAAGCTGAGGTAAAAAAAATTCCATTCCTAGCATGTGGCATATCCTGATTGTCTGTAATACTTTGATCTAATTTGTTCTTAAATGGATCCTCTTATGCTTGACCTTTTCTCTCAGTTTACCATAATTTCAAAATTGTTGCTCTTTGTCCATGAGTCTTAAACTTTTTTATGAGTCTCACATGTGGAAATGTCCTCTGAAAAATTCAGAGTTAATTTTAACCTATGCACTTGACAAGACTCTGACTGGTTTGGAACAGCAGCCTATCCTGCACCTCACCCTATTCCATTCCACTAATGAGTTGCTTTTATACCTCCCAGTTATTTACTGTTCATACTTAGCTCTTACTTTTGAAAATACTTTCTTTTTGGCAATTTTTTTTGTACGAATCCCAATCAGTCCCACATTTTGTTCCCTTTTGAAGTATGTTTGTTTTTTTTAAATTGTTCTTCAAAGCTGCTTCCTAAATGCCGACATCTAGATCTTACTATATTTTTCCTTTTTGATGTGTGGTATGCATTTTTCCCCTTGTTCTATATACAAGCCTTAAGTGCATTCCATATTTCTTCTGCAATTCCATTTTTAAATTTGCTTTCCTGATTAATATTACCTATGCCTCTTTCACAACATCTGGACTCAACTTTTCCAATGTTCCCCTCACTGGCATCCCAGCTTTACAATTCTAATTTAGTCAAATCTACTGCCTACAGCTTCTTCCACATTAAATCCTGCTCACTGTCCATGTGACCTCTAATAAGGTAGAGTGGAACATCCTCTCGGTGAAAGTTCTCTCTTTCTGATAACTATTGTGTGACTCTTTCTTTCTAGTCTAGGATCCTTGTGCAAATCCTCTGTGCTACTTAAAGCATTTAGTAGGCAGAATCATTCCTCTGTGACAATTTTTAAGATGGTCTTGCCATTGGGACAAATGGGAAAATCAACTCCAGATTGCATGGAAGAGAGAAAAACCCTTAATGGGCCAATGAGTAGCCACTGAGGATGCATTTCCTGATGTGGGCAAAATAGGCACAAAGGGCAGCAAGTAGCTCTTAACTGGGCATTAAAATAGCCTAATTGATTGCCTAGTAGGTAGCTGACTCACCAACACACCCATTGTCAGCGATATGCTGTGATACTGTGGCCAAAGGAAGATATCAAGCATTCCTTCAGATGCACAACCCTCACTATCATGTTTCCTGTCATCTTTTTTCACCACCCAACCTGTCAGCAATGGGCCCAGAAAATCCATCCCCATGTGTGTGGATGCACTCCTTGACCTTGTTTCTTACAGACAGTTGCTTGTTACGTACTTCTTCACTTCCCTTTTGCAATTCACCTTCATCATCTCCTCAACACATTCCTATCCGTCCCTGTGCAATCATCAAATCTCCTCAAATGGTTTCTACTCCTGTGCTGGACAGTCACCTTCAGTGTATCCCAGAACATGCCACCGAGGATCCATTCAGAGAGAGCAATTAATAATTCCTTTCGGAATTCTGCTGATCATCCACTAAAAATCCGTAAGATAGTTGGCAGAAACCCTGGAGAAACCACAAAAATGATCATTTATACTGTTTCTCCAAGCCTCCCACCAAAGCCACAGCAGCTGGTTGAGGAACTCCCCGTTGGAAAGACTATTACATCGCCAACAAATATAACATTAGCTTCTGCCTAAATGTTCACGAGCCCAACCCTACAATTAGCATGAACGTGTTGACTGCCTTCCTAACATCAAGCTTTTATACTTTGACCATCTTGAAAGCTTTTCCAAGACTATTTCTTGCTGATTTCACAAGCCCCATTGAATAAAACTCTGTTATTTGTATCTCCAACTTCCACTGTCATTGTAATAGATCAGAGCCCTGAATGACTATTGGCGATTTTCAACTTTTAACCGCAAAATATCTCTTCTAAAAGAGATCTGCCACAGATTTTCTAAACATTGGTCGCAGCTGTAAATTCAGTGCTCTATGGCAGAATTCTGTGTGTGACCCATGGAATGTTGTAACTGTAGAAAGTCAGAAAAACTTCAGAGAGAAAATCGTAACAAGTAGAGATAATAAACATGTTAAGTATTTCCCTAATCTCCTGTACCCAGCAATAAAGCCATGCCTTGCAGAGTTTCTTTTTTGTATTTTGCCCTTTTGGGGAATATAAACTTCCAGGAAAAGAATGTGACTAAATGTCAGTTGCAACCCTGTTATTGATGTGTGCTAGTGGAAGAAAATGTGTTAGTGAACTGAGAATCATATGGGCTAGTCTGAATCTGAGAGTGACTTTGCTATGAAGGTCACAGTTGAAAAGCTACTAACTGGTGACACCTGTATGTCAGGTAAAAGTAATTCTTACTCTTAGTGCCGGAAGTCAACTAGGCCGTCAAGAGAAACAGGACAAACAAATTTCAACTTACACTCAAAAAACAAGGATCCTGAAATCTATCTATCACTATCTTCTCAAAAACCTAGAGAGACTTAACTGTATAATGTATAACATTTTTTCTCGTTTTTTGGAGTTCTTATTCCTAATCTCTGTGTATATGTGTTACATTATTATTTTTTACACTTTTAGCGACTAATAAAACTCACTCTTTTGTTAGCTTAAGAATGCCTGGTGAAATTGGCCCTTTTTAAAACATAAAATCAGTCAAGATGCCCCACAAGAGAGGGTTTTTTTTTTATAAACTAAACTTGTTACAACCATCAAAGGAGGTGGGTGAATAAAGAAAAGAAGCCAGTTCATCCCTCCTCACCTGAGAATTTAGCAATGTGAGGTGTATATCTTGAAGTGTAATAATTAAAAAACGTCATCTAATGTCTGGTTGTAGCACCACCCCTCTCAATATTCTCCTGCCATTGCATATCTCTTCTCATAAATGTTATCAGATAGTCCCAGAAATGAGCAGTGTAAGGCTATTGCTTTTGTTGTTAAATACAATATAGATACAGAGTACAATGCTGTCTGTTGACTTGCTTACTAATAAAATCTCTCTGACTCTGCAAGTTAAAGTGAGAATTCATTTATTGCCAGGATCAGGAGGAGAGTAAAAATAAAATCGATATCTAATTATTGATCATGTTTAGTGTAACTGTGTTCAGTCAGAATTGTAGAGGCAATAGATTTTATTGTCTAGCATGTGCATGTATGTGTGTCTGTGCATAAAAATGTAGGGAGCTTGAAGAGAAATGGATTGAAGTTGACAGAAATACAGTTAAGCTGGGAATGGAAAAGTGAAAGAAATAACTGGGTGGAGAATAAATGTGACAAATGAGCAAAGGGCAATTAAGGAAGTGAGTAAAGAAACCAGAGAGTCTGAAAGAATTTATAAAAAGATAGAAACACAAGAGGCAAAATGAAGGGCTGGACTTTCATTTCCCTAAGAGTTTGTGCAGATCAGTGATGCCATCTTCAGTTGTTGCAGTCAGGAAATTTTGGATATTCTGCAAACAGTGGTCCTCCTCCATGTGATAACAAAGATCCAGCTCTCGTGCATTTTAATGTAATAGCAAAACATTGCTTCCAGAGCAGTAATAGGTTACAACTGTGGAAAATAATTGGGTAATTGGTATGCTCTCTGCCAAGGACTAAAGGCTGGGTTAATGTGACAGAAAAGTCAGTTGCTTGCTGCCAAATATTCCCTTGTTAACCAGGTTCTCTTCAAACACTGGTCTCTACCACAGAGTGCATAAATATGGACGTTGGGTAAGAGAAAATTGATGATTGGCTGTGATTATCTGAAAGAGGAAATAGCTGGTCTGTTACACTCACTCACTGCCTTGGATCACAAATGAAGAATGGGCAAGGAGGATGACTCAAGCCCATGAAACATATCACAATCTATCAGGAATGAAAGGATGTAAGCTGGATGGGAGCTTGGTGCTTAGTCGGTATGATCAAGCCCTCTGCTGTGTTGTTTCCTTCCACCATCGTAGCAATACGTAGTTGTATTGCCTCTTCTCAACTTCCATCCCCCGAAGAGACATTGGTGAACCAGATGGTGTTTTAACAAACAAACAAAAAAACAAAGAAACCTTCGGCCCTCCAAGCCTGCGCTGATCAAGATCCACTGTGTAACCTGTCATCTATTTTCTAACGGTCTGTGTCCATTTGCTCCCTGCCCATCCATGTACCTGTCCAAAGATATCTTAAAAGACGCTAACATGTCTGCGTCTACCACCTCTGCTGGCAAAGCGTTCCAGGCACCCACCACCCTCTGTGTAAAGAACTTTTCACACATATCTCCCTTAAACGTTCCTCCTCTCACTTTGAACTCATGACCCCTAGTAATTGAGTCTCCCACTCTGGGAAAAAGCTTTTTGCTATACACCCTGTGTATACCCCTCATGATTTTGTAGACCTCCATCAGGTCACCCCTCAATCTCCATCTTTCTAATGAAAATAATCCGAATCTATTCAACGTCTCTTCATAGCTAGCACCCTCCATACCAGGCAACATCCTGGTGAACCCCCTCTGCACCCTCTCCAAAGCATCCACATCCTTTTGATAATGTGGCGACCAGAACTGTACACAGTACTCCAAATGTGGCCGAACCAAAGTCCTATACAACTGCAACATAACCTGCCAACTCTTGTACTCAATACACCGCCCAATGAAGGAAAGCATGCCATATGCCTTCTTGACCACCCTATTAACCTGCGTTGTCACCTTCAGGGAACAATGGACCTGAACACCCAGATCTCTCTGTTCATCAATTTTCCCTAGGGCTTTTCCATTTACTGTTTAGTTTACCCTTGAATTTGATCTTCCGAAATGCATCACCTTGCATTTGCCCGGATTGAACTCCATCTGCCATTTATCTGCCCAACTCTCCAGTCTATCTATATTCTGCTGTAATCTCTGACAGTCCTCTTCACTATCAGCTACTCCACCAATCTTAGTGTCATCAGCAAACTTGCTGATCAGACCACCCACACCTTCCTCCAGATCATTTACATATATCACAAACAACAGTGGTCCCAGCACAGATCCCGGTGGAACACCACTGGTTACAGGTCTCCAATTTGAGAAACTCCCTTCTACTACTACCGTCTGCCTCCTGTTGCCCAGCCAGTTTTTTATCCATCTAGCTAGCAACAATCATTTTCAGTTGTCATGGTCACTATTTCTGAAATGAATTTTATTCAGATTTATTGATTTAATTTATATTCCATGAGCTGCTAAGATGGGATCTGAACCTTGATCTCTGGATTATTAATCCAGTGACATTACTCCCATATCAGCAGCCTTATTTTATGCAGTGATGACTTCAGGATCTGATGACTGGCCTCTAATAACCACAATCATTTTTCTTGGTGTAGGGTGGGGTCCTCAGTCATCAAAGTGTATTTCCATTTCACCAATTGTTTTCAGTTTTGCAAAGATTTCTTACTGCCATTTTATGGTTGATTTTTTGTCAAGTGTTCCCTACTGATAATGGAATCAAGAGCATGGTTGATGCAGTGTGAGTGAAGTAGATTCATGTGGCTATATCTGACATCAGATGTTTGATTGGCATGTATAGAGAGCTTTGTTTTACATCAAAATTATACCGTCCTTAACATCGGTGTCACTCTGACACCAATTACCTGAAAAGGAAGTGTTCCATACGGCAGCAATGCCCTCTCTCTTGCACTTCCTCACCTTCTTGGCTCTTTGGTGAGAAAGATGTCCCAATTAACATGTTATTCCTGGATGGAAAACAGATCTGGGGAAGGCTTTTGGTAAAAAGCTTCACTTCTCACTTATCATTGTCACCATGATTGTTTTCTGCGTTATGGGTCTTTACCCTTCGACTGTGTATCTAAACAGTGAGAGAGGAAGAAACAAAAAGTGGAATTAATTGAACATTTTGATTGCACATTAAGTGAATAAGCAAAAGCTGTATGTGAAACTTGCAGAAGCAGTAGGCCGTTAAATTAAGGAGATTGAGCAACATATGTCTATGTGGTTAATTGGCTTAATTGCTTTTACTTGGACTATTAACACACTTGATCCAACCCAGCGATCATGATACTGCCTTTAGTGGCGCTTACTCTAATCAACGGCAAGCGACAGGTTCTATTACAGTGAAATTTCCAATTGCAAGATTAACTTATAAATATTAATTGTAATCAGAGACCAAATAAAGCCAAAGGGTTATTAATAATGAATAGCTGGGATGGTTGAAGTTTTGTGTGGGAGTCATGGAAAGTTTTCTTGTTTAACTCTGAGTTTTTTAACTGATGGTTCTATGTTATTTTTGGATTTGGTGTTAATTAGATGAGGTTGGAAATGTTACCTGAAGCACCTAATTACTCGTCCTCCAAAGCTAGCTACAAGGCTCTTTGGCAGCGCAAATCAGAGGCAGCTGTGGGAAAAACATAGGAATCCTGGGCAAGAGAATTCAATGGTAAATTTCTGCCATATTTTTTCTCAGCTCTCTGACAAAAGAACAGCGTTTGTGCAAACAACAGATGTATGTGACACTCTCCGAAGAAGCAAGTCTCTAAATTAAAGCAACTTTTCTCACACAGCCCTAATTAGCTGCAGTCCTAATGCTCTTTATGCTCTGATGCATCTGTATCTTGACTCAAGTTTACCGCACCTTTTGCTTCCATTGTGAATTTGGAAGAGTTGTGAGCTGCATGGCTCTTTCACTTGCATCGAAGCATAGAGAAGTAGTCAAATTTGGTATTACAGCTTTTAAATTTCCCAAAACTTATATTTGAGTTTAGTGCACACTTGAAGTTAGATTTATCCAAAACCATTTTATTTTTGCTTTAATTCTCACGGTCATTCAGATCTGGTGTTGCACTGAACTGCCTACTGCCACTAACTAGTTCTCTCCCATAATTCAGCTACTTTTACACTGATTCTTCCTGAGGTGTCTTCAATATTTGGTCTGCTCTGCTTTGTCGTGATAGTAGCACTTTTATCTTAGGCAGAAAGCACCTCTGCAGTGTTGTCACTGCTGTAGCAACTATTTCAAACATTCTGTTTTTCTAAGCTAACTGAAGACCAATTTGACCCGGAGCAAAAATTGATATTTTTTTTTCGATTAAACCCTTCAAGTTTATAACTATGCATAAGATTCCTGCAATTGACCTGTGGCGAGATCAAATCTTCACTATGTGTTTTTCAGGTTTTTAAATGTTTCTAAAGGTGCATGAAGGCCATAAGATATAGGAGAAGAAATCAGCCATTCAGCTTGCCAAGTCTGCTCTCAACATACAATGAGATCATGGCCAATCTGATAACACTCAGGCCCATTTTCCCATTACCTTGACTCCCTCACCGATTAAAATCTATCTCAGCTTTGAAGGTGTTTAATGGCCAAGCCTCAACAGCCCTCTGTGGTAAAGTGTCCTATAGATTCATACTCTTGAAGAGAAGAAATTCTTCCTCATCTCCATCTCCCATGCGTGACCCCTAACTCAGAATTATGCCCTCTGGTCCAAGACACTCCGACAAGTGGAAACAACTTGTCCTTCTCTATCCTGTTTAGTCCCTGGGAATCTTGTATGTTTCAATAAGGTTTTCTCTCATTCTTCTACATTCTAACAAGTAGAGGCCCAATCTATTCAAACTTCTCCTAAGGCAGTTCCTCTATATCTGTGATTAGCTTCATGAACCTTCTCTGGGCTGCTTCCAGTACTTGTATATGTTTCGTAAGATGACAGAATTAAAACTGTTCACAACATTCCAGCTATGATCAGACTAGTACCTTGTACAATTTTAGCAAAACCTCCCTCCTCTTAGACTCCACTCCCTTTGAAATAAAGGCCCACATTCCATTTGCCTTCCCCACTGCCTGCTGAAATTGGATGCTAGCTTTCAAATCCCTGTGTAATGGCCATTCACTGCCAACTATTGTTACAAGTTGTGATGGTTTGAAAATCAAACTCCAAACTGTACTTTATGGGTTGGTTTGGTTCTCAACTTTTTCATGTTATTTTTAAAAATGATTGACAAAAGTTGATTCTTGCTAAAATACCAATCCTCCAGCACGCAGAAAAAGACCTGGGTGGGGCTGAGGAATGGGTGCATGAGTGTTGGAGAGGAAGCAGAACAAAACAAGGAAGCAGAAAAAAAATCTAAAATGAAAACTCACCGTAAAATCAGGGTGTGCCTTAGAAAATAACATGCCAAGTAGCACAAGCCCTACTACCTACTATCTCTCCCAGCTAATAATAAGGTTACAAAAGGTGGTAGCTCCTTACCAATATACCTTGAGTGATGCAGGCATTGCATACTGTCGAGATGGGCAGAGTGTCGGTTCCTTAAAACTAATTGCAAATGGTAGAAATACATAATACGTCACATTTCCCATTATCACCAAGCCAAGCATTAGGATTATCAATGTATTCCTGGCAACTCGTGTTGCTATGACGAATGTTCCAAGGAAGCATAATTGATCACAGGGAAATCAATTCAAACTTCCAGTCCTGTAATGTTGACACATTTCAAACCCCTCAGTGCACAACTCTCTGAAATATACCATTCCATTTCAGAAGAAAGCAACCTTTTATTTGTCTGCCTCAAAAGCGTATAATTTGCGAACGCTTGCAGGAGTAATTTCCCGTTTCTCCCCCTAAAACAGGTTGACCTGTGCAGGAAGAAATCCTTCCTGAAGACTGCCCATCATTTTCAAATAACTCTGCAATCTTGACAAAATTTGCCTGTGCCATGAAGCGGATGTAAAGTGAGCAGAAATTTCACCTGGCCATGCTTCCAGGAGCAAAAGCACTGGGTGAAAAACTGCCTCTGAGCTAAAAGACGGTTGGGGGTAATATATTAGAGAGTTGTGAGTTTTGTAGGACACAGAGGAAAATCAGTGTACCAGTGGAAGTTATGGAAGGCATGGAAATTGTAGGAATCATGATGTTGGTTATTTTTTTTTAAAAAATTCACAGAACGGTGATGTCAATGGCCAGACCAGCATTTATTGCCAAATTCCTAATTGATCTGATGGCAGTTATAAGGTCTGGAGTCACATGTAGACCAGATCAGCCAAGGATGGCAGCTCCATTCCCCAAACAACATATGTGAACCAGATGGATTTTCCAACAACAGTTTCCTGGTCATCATTATATCCTAATTTCAAGTTTGATTTTTAGTTATTGAATGCCATCATCTGCCATGGTAAGATTCGAATACAGTCCCCAAAATATTACCTCAGTCTCTGGATTAATAGTCAGGTGATAAGGAAACATCGCTTCCTCTCACTTATCAAAAGGTTGCTACAGTTAGGAATACTTTCAATGTAAGGGACAAACACAGAAATTGCTGGAGAAACTCAGCAAGTCTGGCAGCATCTGTGAAGAAGGAAACAGAGTTAAATGTTTCTAGTCCAGCACGCCTCATCTTCCAAACTTTCGAGGCATACCAGACTCAGCATTAAGTCTATTTTGCTCTGCATAGATGCTGCTGGACCTGTTGATTTTCGCTGCATTTTCCATTTTTTTCAGATTTCAGATATGCTTTTTTCCAATAATATAAAGGCTAGAGGATATGTCAAGGCATGTTCTAGTGCAAAATGAAATGTCGTTATTATTTGTGGAGCACCTCAAGGTGCTTAATTTCCAACTAAATTTTCTTTGAAATATCCTGATTGCTATTTTATTGGCAACCAATTTGCATGCAGCAAAACCACATCTTCTCTGATGCAGTGTATGTCTAGCTCAGCTGGTGTTGGTTGAGAGAAAAATATTTGCCAAAACACCAGGAAGACTTCCTGTTCTTCTCTGGATCTTGACCTGGTGCTTACTACATCCACCCAAACAGGGAGTTGGTGTCTTATTTTAATGTCATATCTGAAAGACTGCACACCAGTACTACAAATCTCTCAGTACTGTACTGACAAAGTTAGCTTAGGTAATGCAGTGAAATTCTCTGATGGGGCCTCATATCTACTACCTAATAACTAAAAGGGTGGAGTGCTAATATGCTGACTTTGAGGCACTGGAGAATCTATGACAAAAGTGATGCCAATGGAATCTTAGTTTGAGGAAATGCAATTCATAAAACTGAGGTTTTATAATCCCTTGTGAGCTCACAGTGGTAACAGGATAGCATCAAACAGCCCAGATTGGGGGCAGTATGAATGCTGGGAACTCGATGCTGGGTGTGGTGTAAATACAGGTGTCTGTGAGCACAGTTTGAGACATTTCTGGTGTTTTTCTTCCCAGGCATCTGCCAGCGCTGTCTTGACTCGCTAAGGAGCATAGCCCTCTGAGCAGAATGAAGTCTGACCTCTCACTGTCATCGGTTATTGAGCTCAGCACAACAAATAAAGCCCCATTTACAGGAGATTATCAGGAGCTGTAACCCGAGAGTGAGCACGTGACCTTTACAAAACATTTTTTTCCTCTACGTCCCCCTCAGTGGCTTCATAAAGCTGAACAGCTCTTGTGTCTAATTTATTGTGGTGAGGAGACTTTGGTGTCGAATTCGGGTGAATAAAACCGACATGATCTATGCTAATTGACCCCGACCACCGATTACTTTGTGGAGATGACACACTAATCTTTAACACTGCTGCAATTCAATCCCAAACACTTGCCCATTTTATATTTGAAATTCTAAGGAAACAGCCAGCACCTGGATGGATGCTGAAAAATGTTCCCATAAATCTCTGTTGTATGATCTGAAAGTCCTCCTGAATGCTTAATAACACACCAGATATTGATATGTCTATCCAACCCATAAATAAGCCCTGGAATTTGGGAAATCACTTTATATTTATCTGGGGGGTGGGTTGTAGATGAGTGGGCAAATGCATGTACCATGATTTTGTGATGTGTAGGCTTGATGGGGTTAAAAACAGCATTTATTTAATCCAGTGAGAAACCTTGCCTCCCTGTCATGTGCAATTCTGTGTAATTTATCACGATACATGTCCTTTAGGGAAGGAGATCTTCTTTCCTTACCTGTTCTGGCCTATATGTGACCCCTCATCCGCATCAATGGGCTTGACTCCTAACTGCCCCCTGAAATGATCTAGCAGGCCATTCCCTTCAAGTGCAATTCGAGACAGTGAACAAATGCACACTTTGCCAGTGATGCCCGCATCTCATGAAGGAATAAACAAAAAAAATCGTATTGTGCTCTTGCTCCTTATTCTATTCACCAGATTCATCGCTTTTCATCTGCTACCTTCCAGCCACCCAACCCCAGGCCCATCCACCTCAGTGCAGGATCATAAAGGATATAGAAAGCATGCCCAGAATTTACAATGAATACCATTAAGTTACTATTCAGACAGTCAAATTTGGGGCTGTTGATAAATTTGTTAGCACTATCTCAAAGGGTTTTGGATGAATCTTTGCTCTATTTTCATCCCAGTGTTTTTCCCCTTTTTTCCTGACGGTGACAATTCATGCACAGATGCCTCCGCATTACTACAGCCATCCTGCGTACCCATCTCTCCACTCCCATTCTGTAGCTCTTCCCCTGCACTTTCTAAAAGTGCATGCCACCTTCCAAACTAGGTGCATTGTGCTGCTGATGTAACAAGGTGCTGAGCTGGATGAACACAGCAGGCCAAGCAGCATCAGTGGAGCAGGAAAGTTGATGTTTCGGGCATAGACCCTTCTACTGCTGCTCAGGATCAAGGCATCAGGTTGGTGTCAAGAATGAACCACATGAATTAAATGAGGATCTACCCTCTAGTATCTTAACACAGATGGCCATTGTTCATTTAAATCCACCATGAATTTTGTGAATTACTCAACTCAGAGGATAATATGGCTGACTGCAATCCTCAGGTCATTAAACATCAGCATAGTCAGGCTTTCAAGAAGACAAGCATTTGTCCTCAGAGATTGGAGCCTATTGTTATGATTATTAACCCTGATCAAGGTCAGTTAACACAATTCACATCATAGGAAGAACCTGGGAGCACCTTGTGCTGATGTCCAATGCCCTGTTGTCTACATTCCATGCTTCTTTTGCCTGTTTGATAAAAATACCTTGTGTGAGTGAGTGCAATGGACAAGCTAAAGTCTCAGGTAAAAAAAGACAGTTAGAAGTGATGCTGCAAAATTTTAATTTATTTTAGAGTCCCAGGCAGCTAAAGTGCCAAAGCATACACAAGCAATGAGGCAGTATGACCTAATTCAGAAATGGGAGACGCACAAACAATGCACAGGAGAGCCACATTATCTGATTGTCACAGCATCTGATTGTCCCAAACCACATCATTTTACACTGTAAACCTTTTATGCAGAGTAGACACACATTCATTACAGCTTTCAGGAGGACAATACCAAATCTCTGCACTGCAATTACAATACAGGAACAAAATTGTCAGCCAACCAGCGATCATTGCTCTGGGACCTTTGCCATTGTCATACCATTAAGTTGTAACTGATAATGAAAATATATATGAATTGTGCTCATTTAAACCTCAGTGGAGAAGCACCTGCACTGTCCAGGATTGGGTCACTGCATGCATAATAAAGACACCACCTGACTATTGCAACTGGAATCCCCGGGTTAAAATTTTATAATACAGCGTTTCTCGGGTCTTTCAGAAATATCTTTCTCAGTTAGTTTTATTGCTTTGGCAGGGCTTCATAAGATAATAACCCACGACCTACTAGATCCTCCATGACATGCCCAGATAATACAAGAGGCCTCCCTGAACAAACATCTGCTTACAACCCCAGTGGCCTTCCCACAATAAAAATGCCACCATCTACAGGTCCCCATTTGTCTGAATATTATGCTTTATACCATCTTTCGGGTTTGCATCATCGTGTATCTTTGCGCCTCTGTCCATTTTTTCTCCTTTAATCTGGTCCTGAAAGCATATCTTTTTGGACAAGCTTTTGGTCATCTGCCCTGTTATCCCCTTACCTGGCACTGTGTCAAATTTTGCTTCATAACATTCCTGTGATATGCTTTAGGCTTTGGTCATTGTAAAAGTTATGTAAGTGTAAAGGGCTTTGTGCAGTGTCCAGGGTCTTTATTTAAAATAAAAATGAAAGCATATTAATGCAATGTGGGTAGGGAGATCATTGCAAGGACACATGTTTAATATGCATTCTTTGAAGGATTAGCCGTTTCCTTGTCTCATTCCCTCAGACATCTGGGAATTATTGGCCCAATACTGTCCAAAGGGGAGGAGGAGCATTTGGGAAGGCATCAAGGACTTTGGGAAAAAGTGGAAGGTGGGCAAAAACAGTGAAAGCAGTGCACTACCACACCAACACCCTATCTACTCCTTCGTTCAACCATCTACTGCTCCATGTGTAACAGAGCCTGCAGCAGCTACATTGGTCTGTATAGCCAGCTGTGGACTCACCCTGAGAGTGGAAGACAGTCAGCTCTGTTTGTGACGGACCGCAAATGATAATGATCTTGTTGAATATTTTCCTGCACTGATTGAGATTCATATGGTGTTAGAGTTGATATTGTCTGCTTAATTGCCAGAGCATCTTCTCCAACAGGAGTTTGCATTGTCCAATGCCAAACAGGGCTTCCTTCTCTGCTTGACATTCTCCAGCGCTACACTACAACAATTGCAGTCAACAACTTGAAGGCTGTATGAGCCTAGTTGACATCCCTCAGCCTCCTCTTTTCTAAAGAAAGCATCCCAGACTTATATAATCTTTACTCATACCTGTAATTTTCAAACCCTGGCAAATATCACAGACATTATAAAATAATCTCTATGTTATGCTAGGCTGTAAACTGGATTTTGTGGGTGCCTGAACCTTTAAACTCTGGAGTCTCTTTATTTTTTTGCTGCCTAACATATGGTTTTCCCATTAGTGGTGCTTCTGTGGCTGGATTGTTTAAAATTAGATTGATCACAGAAACTATGCTGGGGTCAGTCTATTTCATATCTGACAGTATAAAAAAAAATCACCACAATCCTCCTCCTGCTCAATGTTACGTCTGTGTAAGTAAAGATTATATTGTATAGAGAAGGTTAATCTGTCATTAAAATGTTCACAGAATCCTCAAAATGTTTCCCAGAAGCCACATGACCACCCTTTTGAGCTGATATTCGGACAAGACTGTACGTATCTGAGGAAGAAATCACAAGAGACCTTTTTGTGAAATTCAATGAACATTTCCAAGTGTAAACAGAAAATCACTGACAATGGTCTCCCTGGAGCTGTGAATAATTCCCAGCTCACCAGAACCTGACAATATGAACAAACCAAACTAAAAGACAATGGATTGGCTTGATCAGACACAATTTACTTTGGCGTACAAAGGAGAAAGATTGGAAAGGCTCCTGTTGTTTTCTCTGAACAGAGGAGGCTGAGGGGCAATTTAGTTGAGGTGTACAAATTAATGAAGGGCTTGGATAAAGATTCCCCATTAGAGGTAAATTACACAGATTTAAGGTAGAAGGATTAGAGGTGACATAAGGAAAATCTTCCACACAGAGTGTGTGGGGCAGGGTGGGGGGATGTGTCTGGAATTTGCTGCCTAGTTTGGCAGTTATTGTGGAAACCCCCCAAGTCATTTAAAAGGAATCTGGATCAGCACCTGACAAGCTGTAACCTGTAAGGTTATGGACTAGGTGCTGAACAATGGGACTACATTGCATAGCTGAGACATAATGGGCTGTGTAGTAACTTTGTATCAGATATGATAGGAACAGCAGATGCTGGAGAATCTGAGATAACAGAGTGTGGAGCTGGATGAACACAGCTGGCCAAGCAGCATCTTAGGAGCACAAAAGCTGATGTTTTGGGCCTAGGCCCTTTCCCTGGTTCTGGTGTCTGTTACCCATAATGGAAGTATGTGACAGTGCTGAGATACCAGCCATCTGAAATTTTGATCTGTGTGAGACAGCTTGTGAGGTGCCAGTCTGAATTGAATGCCATGAAAACTTGGAGGGACAGTGTCAAATGGAGAGGAAAATGCAGGAAGGCAAGCCAGCTGAAGGACTGCTGTACTAAACCGGGGCAAAACCTTGGAGTGTCATAAAGCAATGTAAAGTAGCTTTCACTTCCTCCCAGAACCTGATCTGTTCAGCCCACCTGTGGGAGAAATCCCCAACTATTTAACTACAAAAACTAGAGAAGCTGCTGAATTCTGTCATCCAGGTTTCAACCCCTTTGTCTCAGAAAACAAAAACTTCAAGCAAAGCACATCTGTGACAAATGAGATTCTGATCCTACTTCTATCTTTTATAAGTATCTTTATGTGTACCAGCATTTAAGCTTTGCCTGCATATCTTAGCAACATTGCAATTTCACCCAAGCAAAAAATCTGGTTTGCCTGTTTGGCGTTAACATTTCAGAAATATCTCATCAGACTAATTAAAAGAAAGAACTTCTTTTGAATGGTAGTAAACTTATTCCAAAGACACAGGCTTAATCATACTTACCTGATTCCATTTGCAGGCTCCATATGCTTTTCCTCGCCTTCCTGTCTCAAGGTAAAACCTAATGCCTATTTGTTTCTCACTTTGATCATACCAGTTCCCTGGTTGGCTCAGTTGGCTCAGGATAATGCCAATCTAGAGGGCTCAATTCCTGCCCTGGCTGAGGTGGCACCTTCTTCCTCACCCTGTCTCTCTAAAAGTGGAAAGCAATGGCCGACCATCAAAAATTGATGTGAATGAAATATTAGCAGAAAAATCAGGCAAGGTCCGACTTCAGCCTGGGTAAATATGACAACAATGGCTGTTAAAGTGGAACGAGGGAACAGAGAATATTTTCAATGCAAATTGCTTGAAATGCTCATTTCCTTTGTCAGCACTTACAGGCTGTTTTTAACATTGTTTTAAAGTTGTATGAGAATCCGAAATGAGAGATAATGGCTCAACCCTTCATTGTACATCTCTTCCACTAGTGAAAGAGAAAATAGGTGATTGATCTGATGCTACTTGTCTTATGCTAAAATTCAAATTACACACTTGCACTTTATATTGAAGTCAAGACTAACTTGAACACAACAACCTTTATTGTTTAGTCTTGAATAGATGCAGTTACATAACAAGACACCCAAACCTGCATTAAATGCAAGCTCAACAAAAGAGCATTGATAACAGGGGTGTAACTCAAAAAATTTCAAGCCGCCAAGCAGCGTTCTAGTTTTCTGAAGTAGGTGCTGACAGGACCGCAGGCTTTCACCAGGCTGTAAGGCTGCAATAAACATAAGCTTCACCCTCTGACATGCTTCTTGTGGGAATGCCTCCGGGCTGTAGGCCTTGCACAGGCATACTTGAATTGGGAAAACAGAGAACGCCTAAGTGTAACAAATGCATAGCTAAGCTGCAAAATGAAATTTGAGCCACGATGGGCGTGTGGGTGCTGGGGGTAGGGTGGATGAGTGGATGGGGGAGGTGTAGTCATTGACACAATCCAAATAATAAACCTGGCAGAGATTTTTTTGTGTTTCTGGCGAATAATCCATCTCAGAACAAAGAACCCTTTTATCTCACCTTAAGTAGTGAGTATTAAAGTCTGGGTCTTTGTACAAAGTGATGCACCACAATTCATTATTAATTCACAGCATAGATTGATGTATAAAAGTTAGCGAGATGTAACCTTAAACCCTATCAGCAATACTCTTCCAGGAGACAGAGAGGGCACTTCTTCTCAAATTGCATTAGGCACTAGCTTTGGAAACTCACAGGAAGAAATTAACTTTTAAAAAAATCCAGCAGCTTCATGAAACATTTTATGAAATTATAAGCAGTTGGAGAAAAATACAGCGTGTTTGAGAGAAGCTGCATTTTTCAGAAAACATTTCTGAACAGTTTAATAGTTATACAACAAAGTTTTGATACGGTGAATATATGTCACACCCACAAATCCACATGATGTTCAATCCTTCATATTCTGTTCATTATATCAGACTGTAAAAGTCAATTGTGTTAGAATGGCAACATTTAGGTCTAAGGCAGATGTGAGCAGCTTATTTAACTGACTGGACACATGCATTGCAATTCTGTGATTATGGTAGATAGTGTTTTATGAGACACATGATAACGAAGTGGCAGTCAAGAAACCAAGCTAAGTAATTTTGAATGACTCACTTGTATAACCTACTAGAGGTATGAGACTTGGCTAGGTTCAGTGTACAAACTGCATTTTTTGTAGTTTTATTGCTCTTGTTTCATATTTCTAACATTTGTAGCATTTCACTTTTGTGCATGTTCAAGGTCTATCAGAAATTAGAACACAGAGCCAAGAGGCTAGCTGAGGAGGCTTTCCTTTTTTTTGAAGATTCTACCCAACTAAAGAAAAATGATTTCAGTCAGCCAAACCACACGGCCCTCTGAAATAGAATGGCCCTCACTTAAGTTTGTGGTTGGGTTCCTGAAAGTTGTGATTTTAAATAAGAGCATGATTTCCCACAAATGAGTTAGATTGAGGATAGAGTTTAACAAAGTGAGGAAAGATAGCACAAACTAAGAACACCAAGAGGAGCAGAAGCCCACATGATTGGGGCGCTTTAGTAGCTTCAGGCAAATTAGAAGACAAAGTATTACGTGTTGTCGAACAGCAAGAATTACAAAGCTGGAGAGGGTTTGAGGTGCACAAAGAGATGCTAGAAAGGGGCAAACTGCTCTGTCACATAAATGGATGTATGGTAAAGAGTGTTCATTCACTTGCAGTATACGGACATCATTGGCTGGGCTCGCATTTATTGCCAATACTTAGTTATCCTTTAGAAGGTGGTGATGAGCTAATTGTTTGAGCCACTGTGCCTATTTGGTGAGTATAGACCTACAAAGCCGTTGAGGAGGGAATTCCAGCATTTAGACCCAGCAACAATGAAGGAACAGGAACATATTTCCAAGTCAGGATGGTAAGTGGCTCAGAGGGAAGTTTGCAGGTGCCATTTATGTGCTTCCTTCTGAATTGAAGTGGTTGTGGGCTTAGAAGATAGCAATTTGTGAGGTCTCTTTTTTAAAAAATTTGGAACAATAGAAGCATGAGCGGGTGGAGACACACACGGACCTCAGATTTTGCAGGTTTTGATTTCATAAGTTGGTAGGGGTAAATTGAGTCTGTGCAAGTAAAAGATCTCTTTCTCTCTCTTTCTCTCTCTCTCTCTCTCTCTCTGGGGAACTGCTGCATGTATCAGAGACAATGGGAACTGCAGATGCTGGAGACTCCAAGACAACAAAACGTGAGGCTGGATGAACACAGCAGGCCAAGCAGCACCTCAGGAGCACAAAAGCCGACGCTTCGGGCCCAGACCCTTCATCAGAGAGGGGGATGGGGGGAGGGAACTGGAATAAATAGGGAGAGAGGGGGAGGCGGACCGAAGATGGAGAGTAAAGAAGATAGGTGGAGAGGGTGTAGGTGGGGAGATAGGGAGCGGATAGGTCAGTCCAGGGAAGACGGACAGGTCAAGGAGGTGGGAATGACCTGTCCGTCTTCCCTGGACTGACCTATCCCCTCCCTATCTCCCCACCTACACCCTCTCCACCTATCTTCTTTACTCTCCATCTTCGGTCCGCCTCCCCCTCTCTCCCTATTTATTCCAGTTCCCTCCCCCCATCCCCCTCTCTGATGAAGGGTCTGGGCCCGAAGCGTCGGCTTTTGTGCTCCTGAGGTGCTGCTTGGCCTGCTGTGTTCATCCAGCCTCACGTTTTGTTGTCTTGTGCTGCATGTATCTCTTTCTTGCTGACACAATTGCATATGAGACAATCTGTTTTTCTGAATTTGCCTTTTTGCCAAAGGATGTGCTTATGGGATGTTATTATTGTTGGAACAATTAATTAGTAACAGTTAGGTTATTCTAAGATCTTCTTTCTTTGTTGTATTTTACAATAGTGTTTTAATAGATTGTGCTTTGCTTAACATCGAGTAATTTGACCTGTCGAATTGCATCTAAAACACAGCACTTTCAATTTACCTTTAAAATAAGAAAAAAAAATTGGGGTCTAGGCTACCTTCTCAAAATATTTTGAGGGGTTCTGGTCTGGTCCACAACACTGGGGATAACTTAAGAGAATGGATTTTAGTAAGAAGTATCTAAAGGCATGAATTAGGCCACTGTTACATTTATTTAACTTCCCAGCCGGTTTGCTACCATTTTCGGAAGGCAAAACAAATTTCCCTTTTCAGTTGCTCTCCTCCAAGATTTAATGTCAATTTATCTATATCGCCAGTACCTGTTGCTAATAAAGCCAAGAAAATCTTTAAAACTGCTATCTCTGCTGTGGGTGAATCTACTTATATCTTAATTTCCCTTTTTTTTTCTTTAAAGCCTCACATCACAAGCCTTGCTTTAACTTCATGTGTTTCATAAAGAAACATCCACAAACATTCACTCCCGACACAATCTTTACTCAGTAGCGTGGATACTGTCAATAAGGTGTATTGCAGAAATCCAACAAGGTTCCTTGGACTACACCTTCTAAGCCCACAACCACTTCAATTCAGAAGGAAGCACATAAATGGCACCTGCAAACTTCTTTATGATGCACATGATTTGGGTATGAGGTGGCTGTAGGGAATTTCAAAACATTATTATGAATGAAGGTAATGCAGAATTCATATTGGAAGTCAGGCTTGAGGAGCATTAAATATTTTGGATATTAGACAGTGTAACTTAGGAATAACCTAGATTCAATATTTTTACTTAGGGACTGTTAATAGGATCCCAATAGATTGGACCAGGTCCTCATCAAAAGATTCTATAACTAAAGCACAAGCATACCAGTTGAGAATTTTCAATGGGCAATTAAAACTGATTATGCATGGAAACCAGACCAGATGTGTGTTACGAAGTATTAGAATTAAGAACCATGTTGAAATATGTTCCTGTTGGTGAACTGCTGAAGGCAAATAAAACAATGAAAAAGTTATATTTAGAAAAGTGTATGTTCAGATTTCCAGCTCGAGGTGACCCAGAAGGAGGGAAATTTGTCACTTTTATCAATACTTCACATGCTAATCTTGCTGATTGGTTCTACATCAAGGTTCCACATTTTTTTTGTGGGAAGAAATGACAAATGGTGTCCATTAGTTTGCAAATGGAAAAAGAAAGTGTTGTAAGCTTAGTAGCAAAGACACTTGCACTGCTCTGAATGATAAATATAGCTTTGTATATCTATCCAGTATTTTGAAGGAACTCATATCAAAGCCAATCAGGGAATGATCTGCTTTTAGAATGTTATATTGATAATAGTTTACTTTGGGACAATGTCAACTCAATGAAGAATATCACAGAAAAGAGATTGAGGATTGATTCTGCGAGTGTAAAATACAGGCTAGACAAGAAATTTTAAAAAGCAAAACAGGCTGAAGCAAGTAATCAGTTATTAGATTGCAATAGGAACAAAAATCATTCAAATCATAGTTGCTTGCATTGTCATGAATTATGAGAACAAAAAAAAGTCATAACATAATTTTATTGTTTAAAATGTTGTTGGCTCCCTGATTGACAAATCAACTAATACTAGAAAGATAGCTGGACCAGACTAGCCAAGCAATAGCTGAACTCAGGCCCTCGTTAGTTTGAGAAATCACATATTGCCAGCCTTGAATATCTCAAGAAGGACCCAAAAATGAAACACTAGTTGAAATAAGTCAAAGACTGCAACTCTATCAAATTGGCTTCTGCTCAGAATAACTGGCATGCACTGGAAGCAACTGAAACAACTGGGATCATCCAACAACAAACTAGTTGCCACCAGATTTATCAGTGGAATCCAGCTATCTCTGCTTGAATTTGGCTGGAAACAGTTGTGAACCAGGTGTTTGCTGAAGGCTACAGCCATTGTTCCCATTGTTTTGTTTTAGTTATCAGACCATATAATTCAAGCTGGCACCCTTTCTCCTTGTCAGCTGAGTTTGGAGGCTTGCAGAGGCAGGATTTTTATAACTAGTCCAACATAGTCGAAACTGTCCCCCAGCGTCAGGGGTGGACAATTCCTGCCCCCACTTACCATGTAATTTCGATAAGGCGCACAGGCCCACTACTACACACTTGTGGTTTACACTCTAACGGCATGCCTTATGGCCGCCAAGATACAAGTGGAAGTGGAATCACTCCTATATCCAGCGATAGGAGGATTGCTCTTCTAACAAAATACTGCGGAACATTTTAGGCTTCTGGTCTTCCATTAATACTCCTCACCCTGTCCTGCTCCAGTGGAAAGAACCGTCAGAATGCAAACTGGGTGAATGATTAAAACGATAGGTGAAAGGGAGTTCAAAGTAATGCTTGAAAACTGAATATAGGGTTCCCATGAAGAGATTGCCCATTCTGCATTTGGCCTCCCTTTTGTGAGGTGATCTCACTGAAACATCCTAAATTCTGACAGGGAGTAACAGGCTGGATACACACAGGCAAAGACAAGGCACCAAAGTTGACAAGGGAAGTCAGTGACAGCATAAAAGAAGAAGTATGCAATGTGGTGAAGGTTAGTGGTAAGCCAGAGGATTTGGAAACCTTTAAATCCAGTGGAGGTTGACCAAAGAAAGCAATAAGAGGGAACATAAAATACAAAGATAAGCTAGCTAGTAACACAAAAAAAAAGCAAGAGTCTTTTCAGGTATCTAAAAGGTAAGAGAGAGGCAAGGATGGACATTGAACTGGAGGAAAATGAGGCTGCTAAAATAATAATGAGGATCAAAGAAATTCAGAGGGACTGAATAAGTACTTTGCCTCAGTCTTCCTGGTGGATGACACCTGTAGCATACCAGAACTTCACAACAGTCAGGTGGCTGAGGTGTGTGTAGTAGCCGTCCCTAAGGAGAAGATGCTATGGAGGTTGAAATGTCTGAAGGTGGATAAATCACCCAGATTGGATGGACACCACCCAGAGTTCTGAAGGAGATAGCTGCGGAGATTGGAGAGGGACTGATGGTGATCTTTCAGGAATCTCTGGAGTCAGGAAGGATCCCAGAGGACTAGAAAATGGCTAATGTAATGCCCCAGGTTAAGAAGGGAGAATGGTAGAGGTTGAAAAATTATAGGTTTGTTAGCCTGACCTGGGTCATTGGTAAGATTTTAGAGTCCATTCCTAAGGAGAAGGCTACAGAGTACACGGAAGTGCATGGTGAAATAAGACTGAGGCAGCATGGCTTTGTTAATACGAGGTCATGCCTGACTAATCTGTTTGAATTCTTTGAGGAGGAAATGTTGCAAAGTTGAGTAGATTATTTGATGTTCATAAAATAATAAGAGAAGAATGCGAGGTCCCTTTAAAAGATGTTGTGATTTTTTTCCAGGCTTGGAGATTTTTAAAAATGGGCAGGTTGCACAAGAGACTTCTTGAAATTGAAGCACTGTATTAAAAAGGCTGAGTCGTTAACTACCTAGGCAATAGTTTGTTTTGTTACTGAGGCAACCAGTTTGAAAGTAAGCTAATTAATTTAAACCAGGTGCTTAGAAACTAAAGACCAATTAAACTTAAATCTAATGGTTTTGACAACCTAGGACTAATCCTATTGTAACCAACTAATAAGTTATCAAGAGTATAAAAGAAGAAGGCATTTGAAGATTGATGTGAGAGCAACTGTCATCTCCTAGAGTTAACAACCCATCAGCTAAAGGTGAAATCACTAGCTCTTCCAGAATTTTCTAAACTCTCAGAAAACCACCATCTAACTAAAGCCAAAGTGGCACTCACTGCTAATATTCTTGACAGAAGAATTAGATGAAGAGAGGCATTCCTGACATAAGAATTTGACTGAGAAATGTGTTCCTGGCTAAAGATCAGCAGAGATGGAGTAAGGCATTCCAGGAGACGTATCCTGGCTGAGATTAAGTTCTAATTTATTATATTATTATTATTTTGCTTTATATAACTGGGACTTGTATTTATTAGAACAGCATACCATAACTTTTTTTCAGATTAGTCAGTAGTTAAGGGGAAATTGTTTGCTTTGTTAATAGTTCTGTTAATTTGCTCACTGTTAGAATTAGATAAATAAATTGTTACTTATTGATTGTAGAGTGAATGAAAGGATTTTATTTTTATTTTATCAGATTGGGAGATGAGAGGCAGGTAATGCCACTTATCACACTGCTTTTAAACGATTATGAAGCAAGGCGAGCTTCTCTGGGTGTTTTGATTTTGGTTATCAGAAGAATGGCGACCTCCTCTTCATAACATATTGGGGGCTCATCTGGGATCTGGCCAGTTCATGTACAGGATCTGAATGGATTTGAACAGATTGGAGTAGAAAAGGTCCCAGCAGATTTAAAGAGAATTAGGGATTAGTGCCTAAATCTTTAAATAAAACTGAATTGAGAAGTGAAAAATCTGTCTAATTTTAGTTACTTATGGGTAGTTAAATCAAAATTGGGGGAAATGGCTCTTTACATTACTAAAGAGCTTCTGGGGTTTGAACATGCCTCCCAAATTTATCCAGAAAGTTTAGAAAGATTAAAAAAAGGAGAAACTTAGACTTAGCAGACAGGGTGAAATTTGGGTTCAACTGGGGATAAGGGGATGGCTGAAATTGTAACGGTGTTAGCCAAGCATTTAGGAATGTCAGAGAAACAGTTAAGTGCAGTGGAGTTAGAAAAAAATTGAATTGCAAATGAGACAACTGGAGTTAGAGAATGAAGGGAAGGAGGGAGAGGTTCAATTACAGTTAAAAACAAAAGAGAAAGAAAGGGAAAGAAGATTCCTTACTGAGTGAGAAGAAAGGGAAAAAATGTTCTAATTAGAAAAGATGAAGTTGGAACTTGAAACAAAAAGACTTCAAATGACAGAAGTAAAGGCACAAGACAGAAGTGATGATGAACAAATTCATTGTAGTCAATAGCCTGGTAGGAATAAATACAAATATGCCCAGACATTACCAAAATTCATTGAAAAAGATGTAGAAACCTTTTTCATTTCCTTCGAGAAATTGGCTAAACAGATGAACTGGCCACAGTCTACGTGGGTAATGTTAATTCAGAACAAATTGGTAAGTAGGGCTAGTGAGGTGTTTGCAGTGCTAGCAGATGAGGTGTCAGGAGTTTATGAAGAAGTAAAACAGGCTATTTTGCTTGCCTACAAATTGGCACCAGAAGCATATACACAGTAGTTTAGAAATATAAGAAAGCAACCAGGTCAGAGTAATGAGATAACAAGGTGTAGATCTGGAAGAACACAGCAGGCCAAGCAGCATCAGAGGAGCAGAAAAGCTGGCATTTTGGGCCTGGAACGGTCTAGGTCCAAAACATCAGCTTTTCTGCTCTTCTGATGCTGCTTGGCCTGCTGTGTTCATCCAACTCTACACCTTGTTATCTCAGATTCTCCAGCATCTGTAGTTCCTACCATCTTAAGTGGGAGTTATGTTGCATTTGAAAGAATTAAACAGAGCAACTTCGATAGATGGGTAAGAACATTAAAGATGGAAAAAACATATAATGATCTTAGAGAGATTGTTCACCTGAAGCAGTTCAAAAACTCACTTCCAGAAATGATAAGAACTCATGCTGAGGAACAAAAAATTAAAACAGCGAGGAGCGCTGCAGAGATGGTGGATGGATATGCATTAGTGCATAAATTGAAATCTAGCTTCTGGCAGCAATTTCATTCCATAAGGGATTCAAATTGGGAAAAAGGGATTTCCTTCAATGAAAAATGAAAAGCAGATCACACTGGGAACGGTTTACCACATGTGAAAAAAGAAACCCTAGTGGGTGAAGAAGAGGTGAAAGGCCTCTGGTGTTCCTCCTGTAATAGAGCGGTTCACACAAACTCACAGTGCTGGTGGATTAAGAGGTACTGGCAAAAAAGATGTGGTGAAAGTGGTAAACCAGTCGGATTAGTTGAGGTGGTGAAGGAAATCCCAAGAGAAGATAAGGAGTTGCAGAACAGTGCTCATCCTAGTCACGGGCTGGGTGGTAAGATAGTGCCTGATCTCTTCAAAGACCTTTGAAGAACAGGGGTAGAAGGTAAAGAAGTTAAAATATTGAGAGACACGGAAGCTAGTCAGTCTCTAATAATAAGTGATGACATTATTTTGAATTGTACCCGGAAGAGTGATGATCTGTTGAATAAATGGAGAGAGAGATTTAGCATTCCCCTGAGTAAGATAAGGTTGGAAAGTCCAATCTAGACTCAAGAAGTGACAGTGGGGGTGATTCCAGGAATACAGTTTGTTCTTGGAAATAATCTAGCCAGATCAAAGGTGAGAGTGATGCCCATTGTAGTGGAGAAGGCAAAAGAAAAGGGAAATGAAGGGTTAAAAGAAAAATACCCTGGGATTTTTCTGGACTGTGAGGTGACAGGATCCCACAGTCATAAGTTAAAACAAGAAGGGAAAACCAAACAGGAAGACAAAGGAGTTGAGGTTCTGTTAGCTGACACCCTGTTTGATGAAATGTTAAAGGAAAAACCTAGCAGGTAGAGGATCAAGCAGAGATGTTTAGTTCTGAAAGACTAATAGTGTTACAGCAAGAAGGTGAGACAATAAAAGATTTATTTCATAAAGGTGGAAATGGAGACCTTGGTAGATTAGTGCAGAGGAGAAATGGGTGGAAATTCACCAGAATGTGTTGCCGGTGGCACATAAGAAGTATTTTGGGTGGCACACAAATTACCTGTAGGAGATCATCTAGGAGTGAGGAAGACTTAGGCTAAAATACAGAAACATTTCTATTGGCCTGGATTACATAAAGATGTGGTTGAATTTTGCCTTACATGTCATACGTGTCCGATGGTAGAAATACCACAAGCAGTGATAAAACCAATGCCTTTGATGTCAGTTCCCGCATTTGAAGTACCTTTCACATGGGATATGATTGATTGTGTAGGTACCCTTCCCTAAAACCAAAAGTGGAAACCAGGATTTGCTTACCATAATGGATGTGTCTACCAGGTTTCCAGAGATAACTCCGTTATGGCACGTAAAGGAGAAAAAGGTTATGGAGGAGTTGCTTGCTTTGTTTACCCATTATGGACTACCCAGGGAGATTCAATTAGACCAAGGGTACAATTGTACTGCCAAACTATTTAAGGAGGTTATGGATAGTTCAGGCATCCTGCACATCACATCACGTGCGCACCATCCTGAATCCAAGGGAGCATCAGAAAGGTGGCTGCAGGCCCTAAAGACTATGCTGAGGGCTTATTGTCAGGATTACCCTAATGATTGGGATAAAGGTATCCCAATTATACTATTTGCTATTAGAGATGCTCAAAATGAATCAGCTCAGTTTAGTCCATTTGAATTGATACTCAGACACAGAGTAAGAGGGCCTTTAAAATTAATTAAGGAAAAGTTGATAGGTCCAAAGTCAGAGTCTCACAGTTGTATTATGTACCTGAGGTAAGGTAAAGATTAAACAGAGTTAAGTAGACAACATTTGAACCTGAAGCAGATAAGAGATCAAAAATTTGTACGTTTGTACATAGCAATAAAGTACTGGTGTTGTCACCAGTGATAGGGCATCCTTTCAAAGCAAGGTTTAGTGGTCCCTATCAGATTGAGAAGAAGTTAAGTCAGGGGAATTATCTGGTAAAGATGCCAGAGAGGGGAAAAAAAGTTGTATATGTCATATGAACACGCTGGAACCTCATTAGGACAGGGAAGGGGAACCAAAAAAATCAGGTATTAGTTACTACCACTCAAGAGTGAGGAATCAAATCCAGATGATTTGAGTTTTGATGTGGTTCAGAACAAATTAAATAATGAGAAAGTTCTTAAAGAATTGGATAAGCTAGTAAGCTACGCGTCTTAAAAATAGAGAACTGAATTGACAGACTTGTTGCAGCATTATGCGGACATATGTAGAAATAGAATGGGGACGACTCATACAATAGTACATGAGGTGGATGTAGGGAATGCTGTTCCAATAAAACAATACTCCTACAGGCTCAAAGCAGCATGGGTGCAGAAGGAAGTGGAAGTGATTCTCCAAGAAGGCATCATTGGCCCAAGTCAAAGCGAGTGGAGTTCACCGATCATGTTGGTTCTCAAATTTGGTGGTACTCAATATTTCTGCACAGATTACCAGAAGGCCAATATTGTGTCGAAATCAGACTCGTACCCAACCCCAAGACTGGAGGATTATGTGGAAATATTTGGACAGGTCATTTGCATCACAAAGTTGGACTCACTTCACGGTTACTGGCAAGTGCCTTTGTCAGAGAGAGTGAAAGAACTTTCTGCTTTTGTAACCTCAGATGGGTTATGGTAACTTAAAATAATGTCCTTTGGAATGAAGAACACACCAGCCACGTTTTAAAAGGCTTATAAACAGAGTTGTGGCAGGATTGGCTAATTGTGTCATCTACATAGATGACTTAGTGATCCTTATCCATTCATAAAATGATCACATGGCACATTTTGCAGTGCTTTTTGAGAGACTACCCAAGAGAAAATTGGTTCTACATTTGGCAAAGACCGAATTTGGAAAGGCAGAGGCAACATTCTTCGAAAACAATATCAGACACAGACGGATGACACCAAGTAATGTGAAGACAAAGGTCATCAAAAAATCTCCAAAACCATCCTCGAAGAAGGGGGTGTTACAATTTTTGGGACTGAGCAGATTCTACTAGAAGTTTGTACCAAACTTTAGCAGCATGGTGGCACTGTTGATGTATTTGTTAAAGAAGAACACAAAATCTTGGTGGGTAGAACAATGCCAGGAGGCATTTGAGTATTTAAAAACTGTGTTAACCACCGCACCAGTTTTACCCATGCCAAATTTCTCGAAAACCTTTAAAGTCCCTTTCAACGCAAGCGATGTAGATGTTGGAGTTGTGTTGTTACAGAAGGATGACTGTGGAACTGAAAGGCCAATCGGCTATTTTTCAAAGAATATTCACCAGAGAAAGTGTTCAACTGCTGAAAAGGAGTTATTGAGTTTGGTTCTGGTCTAGCAACATTTTAATATTTATGTTGCAAACAATGTATCAGAGATTATGTGTACACTGATCACATCCCATTGACATTTTTAGAAAGGTTTAAAGACAAGAACACAAGATTATTTTGTTGGAGTCTTTTGTTACAAGCTTTTTATTTACAGATCGTACATATTTGCAGGTCGTGAAAATGTTATTGTGGATACGTTATCGCAGGCTTAAAAGGAAAATATGTGTACAAGATAGTAACAGTAGTGTTCAATGTTATGTATGTATTTAGAATTAGTATGACATGCGTTATTCTAGATTAATGACCTATGGATCTAATAATAATGGTGTTAAGATTTAGGAGAAAAAAATGAAGCCATCTTTTCATCATGATGGTTCATTCTTTTCTTAAGGGGATAGGTGTTGTGAAGTTGAGTAGAGTATTTGATGTTTGGAAAATGATGGTGGGGGGGAGAGTGCGTGGTCCCTTTAAAAGACGATGTGTTTTTTAGATTTGAAAAAAAATGTGCAGCGCACAGACAGGTCTTGAAATTGAAACATTGTATCAAAAGCCTCAGTAGAACCCAGGCAATTGTTTGTTTTGTTATTAAGGCAACCAGTTTGAAAATCAGCTAATTAATCTAAACCAGGCACTCAGAAAATCAATAAAAACCAACTAAATTTAAATTTGACAGTTTTGACAACCGAGGACTATTCCTACCGTAAGAAATTTATAGGTCATCAAGGGTATAAAAGATGAGGGGATTTGAAAATTGATCAGAGAACAACTGCCATCTAATAAAGTTACACCCTATCGGCTAAAAAGAAAATCACTGGCTCACATTGAATTCTCTAAGTTCTCAGGAAACCATCATCGAACTAAAGGCACAGGGCACTTTTAGCAAATATTCTTGATGGACAAATTCAATGGAGAGACGCATTCCCTACACAAGAATTCAGCAGAGAAAGGCATTCCTGACCGAAGATCAGCAGAGAGGGGGTGAAGCATTCTGGAAGATGTATCTGTCCCTAATTTCGAGAGATTAATTTTAATTTATTATTATTTTTGTTTGTGTAAGTGGGTCTTGTACTTATTGGAACAGCATACCATTAGATTTTGTTTTATTTGGAATTAGTATTTAAAGGGGAATTGTTTGGTTTGTTAGTAGTTCTATTAGTTTGTTTGCTGTTAGCGTTAGATAAATAAATTGTTACTTGTTGATGAAAGAATGAGTGAAAAGATTACATTTATTTAACTACTTCTTTATAAAAGATTGGGTGGTGAGAGGCAGGTTATACTAATTTTCACACTTTTTTTAACAGATTATGAAGCAAAACGAACCTCTCCAGGTGATTCATTTTAAATTATTGGAGCGTTCACCTCCACTTCATAACTGGAATGAGCAAGTTAAAAATAAGTGAGCCAGTGGAAGTGATCTATTTGAATTTCCAGAAGGCCTTTGACAATGTGACACACAAAAAGCTGTTAAATAAGATAAGAGCCCATGGTGTGAGGGTAATTCCAGTGGTTTAAGAAGGTACTCACTACTACCTTCTCAAGGGCAACTCAGGATAGACAATAAAATGCTGACCAGCCAGCGATGTCCATATCCCACAAGTGAATAAAACAAAAGGATACAGGATTGGCTGATGGGCAGAAGACAGAAAGTGGGGATTAAGGGTTTTATTTTTCAGGATAGCAGCCATTGACTGATAGAGTTTGCAGAGCCCTGAGATGGGATCAGAACTATTCATATTATTATTTAATGTTCTGGATTAGATCACTTCCACTGGCTCACTTATTTTTAACTTGCTCATTCCAGTTATGAAGTGGAGGTGAACGCTCCAATAATCTGGATTAGGGAACTGAGAACATTGTTGCTAAATTTGCAGATGACACAAAGATAGGTGGAGGGACCAGTAGTGTTGAGGAGATGGGGAAGCTGCAGAAGGACTTGGTCGAGCTTGGAGAGTGGGCAAAGAAGTGGCTGACTGAATATATTACGGGTAAGTATGAGGCTATGCACATTGATTGGAAGAACTGACACACAAACTATTTTCTAATTGGGGACAGGCTTCGGAAATCTGAAGCATAAAGGGATTTAAGCAATCCAATTTCAGTATTCTCTTAAGGTTAACACACAAGTATGGTTGGCAGTTAGAAAGGCAAATGCAATGTTAGTATTCATTTTAAGAAAGATAGAATATAACAGCAAAGATGTACCAATGAGACTATACAAGGCTCTGGTCAGACTGCGTTTGGAATGTTGTGAGGAGTTTTAGGCATTTTATATCAGGAAGGATGTGCTGGCATTGGAGGGAGTACAGAGCGGGTTTATGAGAATGATCCTGGGGATGAAGGGCTTGCAATATGAGCAGTAGTTGAGGACTCTGAGCCTGAATTTGATGGAGTTTAGAAGGATGAGTATGGGAACTCACTGAAATTTACAGAATACTGAGAGGCTCAGATAAAGTGGACATAGAGAAGATATTTCCAACAGTAGCAAAGACTAGGACGTGATAACGTAGCCTCAGAGTGAAAGGACAACCTTTTAGAACAAAGATGAGGAGGAATTTCTTCATCTTTGGAGTGGTTATTACATTACTATAGAAGGTTCTGGAGACCAAGTCATTGAGTAGATATAAGACAAAGGTAGGTAAGTTCATGTCAGTTAAAGGATCAAGGGTTATGGGAGAAAAGGACAGTGAATGGAGTTGAAAAACATATCAGCCGTGATTGAATGACAGAACTGACTCGATGACCAGAACAGCCTACTATATTGAATGGTTTTAGGGCTGCAATGGCAGGATTTGAACCTTCACCTCCAGAGATCTACTGGATTACTAGTCCAGTGAGATTAACAAGACATCACTTTCACCCTGTGATGCCACACAGAATGACCTTGGACTGAGTACTCATTTTAATTGCTGTTGCAGTCAGCGCAACAAATCTTACAAAGTTATATTTCTGCAGGTTGCTTGGCTGAGTGAGCCTTCCATCTCGACCAGTTCAAACTAATTATGTCACTGGTCCCTGATTTTGCATGTATCGATAAGGAACCCACCATCTGCAGATCAGAATTTAGAATTGTGGCTAATGACACTGCAGTTAGTCAAACAAATCCTTCATTTTATTTTTATATCCAAAAATGTTTCCACACAGACCTGAATTTGTTTAACCTCACCACTTTTCATTTGTTATCCACCACAACTAAATCACCCATGGTTTGTGTTAATCAATCTAGCTGCAGAGCCATTAAGAGCAGTCTAATGACTCCAAAAGTGGCAGCAATGAGTACTTCATAAGATATTTTCTAGTAACCTGTTTGCAAATGTTTTTATACATGGCTGCAGCAAATGAGAGTAAGACCAGGCCTACTATCTCAGAGGCAGGGAGGCTACCACAATGCCCAGTGAGGCCTCATTGTATTCTTTGTAAGAGCCACCACCCAATCATTCCCATCAGGTGGAGTGGGTTAAAATAGAATCAAGGAACTCATCAGATTTGTAACAACCAGTTGTCACTTTTCTTTGCCCTACTGTTTATGGTGGATTGACAGCTGTGGCTTTTGGGTCCCCACAGGACTGGTTGATAACGTAAACTGCAACAGTTCCATCCCTTTTAGGTACATCAACCATATCTCCCCATCTTCTTATGTTTAATCCCTTCTTTCTGCAGGTCTTCACTGCTTTTTGAACATATTTATCCAGTCTTCTTAAATCGCCCTCCTTGATAGCAAACACCACACTACTCTCTAATATTCTTTTGATGAAAAGGCTGCCTGACTTTTTTTTATTCTTAGATTCCTGATCTTCAGTTCATGTCCCCTTGTATTTGAACCCTTCGTCAGAATGAGCAGTTCTCCTGGATCAGTATTGTTAGCCAGCCCCTTTCAGTTCTTGCCAGTGAGGATCATCGTATATTTACAATGGTGTTTTATTAATAGGAGAGTTAATTAAAAGCAATGGGGTCAATCCCATCAAGAGATCTGTCTGCACTTTATCACAGACACAGAAAATAAGGGATTAGTGGAAGGGAGTCACGAGGAAGTGGCAGTTGATGGATTCAGATGCCCTCACAGACAGTAGGCATGCAGCTAAAGTGGATTCATATGTGATATCAATAACTTTTAGTACCTGCTGATTTATTAATTTTGTACTCCACCTGCATTATTCAAATCCTAGTATATTACGTTTAAAAATTTCTAGTAGCAAGTATACATTGTAGTTTTGATCACTGACTTTCATCAGTCAGCTGTTAGACAACATTATCATCCAAACAAGTAAATAATGCCCATAGTCAAAAACATGACGAATAAACTTGTTATTGTTTAACAATATGACGATAGAATAGGAAACATTTCAACCAAATACTTCTTAGACAGATGATTATAACCAAATAATATACCAGACATTATGGGAACAAAATGTATTCTGGCAGTAGTGATCACTCAGTGAAGGTGACACAGAGTTCCCTGCGGAGGGGAAGGAGGTGGAATTCATTGAGGATGATTGCAGAGGTCAAAAACTTGTCATTGGCTGTTGATAACGATGTAAGTTAGATTTGAACATTTAATCACTTCTTCAAAGTTGAGGATAATGAAAAGCCCAAACAACCTTTTCCTTTTCAGAAGTCAACCTGCTTACCCACGCTTTCTCACCATAACCTCCCAATCTTCAGTTTCCTAGAAGCATGTGAAATCACCTCTGGTCCCAAAATTAAACTGTTTACAAATGCATCTGATTCTTCAACTTGTTCTTTTATTCGCTTTAAGAAAGTCATACCAGAATGTAATGTTGCTTCCCTTTTTAAAAAAATTTCCAATTAAATGTTACAATCATATATGTCAAGAAAGTCTACAGAATAAACACAAGCTTAAGACTGTTCATAGATTACAAGGTGTAGAGCTGGATGAGCACAGCAGGCCAG
Source organism: Stegostoma tigrinum (assembly GCF_030684315.1). NCBI lineage: Eukaryota > Metazoa > Chordata > Chondrichthyes > Orectolobiformes > Stegostomatidae > Stegostoma > Stegostoma tigrinum. Next base: position 19,176,991 of record NC_081379.1, read on the forward strand.
ATAGCATCAGAGGAGCAAGAAAGCTGACGTTTCGGGTCTGGGCCCTTCTTCAGAAAAAAAATCAGAGTTAACATTTCGGGTCCAGTGACCCATCTTCAGAACTGCGTTCCCTGAGGAAGGGTCACCAGGTCCGAAATGTTAGCTTTGAATTTTTCTTCACAGATGCTGCTAGACCTGCTGAGCTTTTCCAGCAACTTCTGTTTTTGTTCCTGATTTACGCATCTGCAACTCTTTCAGTTTTTAGCTAGTAGAGTTGGTTGGGAGAGCCAGTGGATATGGTTTATTTGAATTTTCGGACGGTTTTTGCCATATTCCACATAAAAGAGATTAATAGGCAAAATTAAAGCAAATGGGATTGGGGGTAGTGTGCTGAAAAAGATAGAAAATTGATTAATAGACAGGAGACAAAACGTAGGAATGAATGTCTTATACTGACTGACAAGCAGTGACTAGTGGAGTACTGTAGGAATCAGTACTAGGACTCCTGCTGTTCACAATAAGTGTCAATGGTTTAAATGAGGTAAATACATCTAATATCTTGAAGTTTGCAGCCAACACAAAGTTGGGACCAGAGATGCAGCAGCGTGATTTGGAGAGACTGGGAGAGCGGGAAAATGCATGACGGATGCAGTGTAATGTGGGTAAGTGTAGTTATTCCTCCTGGTAGCAAAAATAGGAAGACAGATTATTTTTTGAACGGCTATAAATTAAGACACAGGAATGATCAGCAAGACCTGGGTGTCCTCGTACATCAGTCACTGAGAGAAAACATGCAGGTGCAGCAGGCAGTGAAGAAAGCAAACTGTATGTTGGCTTTCACAGCGAGAGGATTCGAGAACAGGAATAAGGATGTCTTACTGCAATTATACAGGATGTTCATAAGGCCACACCTGGAATACAGTGTGCAGTTTTGGACTTACTTAACTGAGGAAGAATGATCTTGTGACAGGCAGAATGCAGTGATGGTTTAGCAAATTGATTCCTGGGATGGCAGGAGAAATATGACATATGAGGAAAATCTGTAATGGAGTGTAATCGACTGGAATTTAGAAGAATGAGGAGAGAATTTCATAAAAATCCTATAAAACTCTAACTAGACTAGGCAGGTTAGATCTAGAAAGAATGTTCCCATTGATGTGGAAATCCAGGACCAGAGGTCATAGTTTAAGGATAAGAGATAAACCATTTAGGAGTGAGATAAGGAGAAATTCCTTCACCCAGAGAGTGGTGAGCCTGTGGAATTCAGTACCTCAGAAAGTGGTTGAGACCATGATGTGTTTTCAAGAAGAAGGTAGATATAGCTGTTGTGGCTAAAGAAATCGAGGGACATGGTGTTCGGGGATAGGGGTAAGATTGAGGGCATTCAGCTCAATGATCATATTAAATGGCAGAGTGGACTTGAGGAGTCAAATGGTGTACTCCCGCTCCTATCTTCTATGTTTCCAGCTCACAGCCTTATGGGCTGAATGGCCTCTTTCTGTGGTGTAGTTTTTAAATAACTTCCAACATGTGAACTCTGAGCCTAACAGGAATTGTCCATAAACATGAATTTCATGAAATCCAGTGAAACTACAGCTGATACTGAATGTCTTCTTTGACTACTGCATTTTTATTGCTACAAAGAGCTTAGAGAAACCTCAATTGGAAGCTGACACCAATTATTATGTTAACTCAGTGATGACACTGGCTTGTATAATCTGTTTAATGAATCCAATGATGGTTCTGACTTTCAGTGATTCTGAATGTTTTTCTTTCCTCAGTGTTACGATTTTACCATTCCTCACTAAAATCCTAGTTTATTTTAACTCGTTTTGACATGTTTGATTTCAACGTTCCTGAGCCTCCTAATCAGTTTACCTTTTCACCATTAGATCTATTTCTTTTGTATTCAAAAAGATTTCTTATTAATGTGTATATGTTGCCAGTGGAGATTGGAAATCTCTGCATATCAGGTAATCTCCCCTCATCACCAACTTTCTGCATTAATTCATCCACACTGCAGCTCGACAGAGAGACCTCTTTCGCTCTGGCCTAATAACATAGCTCAAACACAGCCACGGACGAGAACTCTCTTCTGCCCTACGGTGATGTTCTTTTCATTTCCCTTGCTTACCCTGCCTGTTTGAATGGCATTACTTGCCACTGCCCAGTCAGGATTGCTTTGTGCTGTAGATGTCTAGGGGGGAGCTAGATTGCAATAACCCAGCCACATTTCACACACTTCAGACAGCAGACACAGCAGACTTTCATCCTGGTTGTCTGAGTTGGATTGGAATCCAAGCCTGAGGGTTGAAAGGTCGGTGTCTAACCCATTGTGATTTTTAGTTACTTTAATCAAAGATTACTCATAATCCATGTTGATTCTTTTAATCTGAGTGCATCCTGTTCATTGCAGGTTAATATCCCAGGCCCTAAAATGATGGCATAGGATTCTGTTCAACAAACACATGACTTTTGTTAAAAATTCCTATTCGTGAAGGTGAACTCATTTAAACAGAGGACAGAGGCATTCCACCAAGTGTATTAATTTGTACAACAGTACCCCGTGGAATAATTTCAGGGATGCCAGACTTTGAAAAAAAATTACACGTGAATAAAGTTGACTCGAACAAATTCCAGATATTGCCCTGTAGCTCAGTGAAGAAATGCACTGTGTGCTTCCACAAAGCACTCAGTCAAGATGATCTCAAGTTCTGTCAAGATTGATGAATTTAGATGATCTTAGCCAGGGTTGCGGTAGAATTGTGGAATTTAAAAAAAAATGCAGCTGCACCTTGCGCCAAGTGTTGCTATGGTAGTAATGATAAAAAATATGTTGCACCACTTGGAAACACCTGTTTGTATTTGGTGGACATATCAATTACTTGTCGTCACCTTAAGGAAGGCTAAGGAAAGAGAAGGAGGCTCAATTTTTTTTTCCTTTATACCTTTCAAAGCATACCAAATATTAACTTGAGAGGCGGTGAAAAATACTGAACAGGAATTGGAGGGAAAGAATGATGCTTTACTTTGCTGTAGTCAAAAAGAGAAGGGATGTTGTGAGCTAAATAAAACCCGAAAGAACTGCGGATGCTGTAAATCAGGTTCAAAAACAAAGTTGCTGGAAAGGTTCAGCAGGTCTGGCAGTATCTGTGAAGAAGAAAACAGAGTTAACATTTCGGGTCTGGTGACCCTTCCTCAGAACTGATGGTGGCTGGGAAAACGTCAGTTTATGCAGAAAATAGAGAGTTGGGTGGGGTAGGGAGTAAACGATAGGATAGAGCCCAAAGAGAGAGAAAGACAGTTGGACAGACAAAGGAGTTGCTAACGATCAGGCTGGGAGGGTGAATAGTTGTTAATGGGGACTGTTAGTGACTAACAACTGGGGGTGTATAATGGCAGGCTATGTGGTAACAAGGTGTGGTGTGTGGGGTGGGGGGGCTGGGACATGGGAGAGTTAGGCCCTAAAGTTATTGAGCTCAATATTGAGTCCGGAGGGCTGTAGGGTCCCCAAGCGGAAAATGAGGTGTTGTTCCTCCAGCTGTTGGGCTTCACTGGAACACTGCAGCGAGCCAGAGACAGAGATGTTGGCCAGGGAGCAGGGTGGTGTTGTGTGCTGGAGATAATAGGAACTGAAGATGCTGGAGAATCTGAGATAACAAAGTGTAGAGCTGGATGAACACAGCAGGCCAAGCATGGGTCTGGGCCTGAAAGGTTAACTTTACTGCTCCTCTGATGCTGCTTGGCCTGTTGTGTTCATCCAGCTCAACACCTTTGGCTGCCGAGCAGGCAGTCTGATGCTATAAGAATCACTGTCCCTTTATTACTGTGGACATTATTTATCTGCATCTTATCATATTTCATTCTCTTTTCTAGCTGGACACACTTAACCACAGGAAATGCTACAGCTCTCGGTCATTAAGCTTAACCTTACGTGATCAGAAATAGAAAGACTTTTGTGTGATCTGTATTGATACATGAAACTTGTTGATATTGTGGGAGCATTTATTTCCTTCCTGAAAGCACTAGCTCTTACTGGGTGCAGTTACATGGATTATGGTCACTCAGAATTAAAGAATTGTTACTGTGCAAAAAGAGGCCATTTGGCCCATTGTGTCTGTACCGGCTCTTTAATGAACATCATTACTTAGTTTCAATCTCCAGCTTTATCCCATACTTTGGTACAGCATTTCAATCCACATCATCATCCAATGCCCTCCTGAATGTCTCAGTTGAGCCTACCTCCACCATGCATCCAAGCAGTGCATTCCATACCCTAACTAAATGATAAAATGGCCATGATTCTACTCCTTCATTAAAGAGAGGGAGAGGGGTGGGGGAGTTTAGTGGTAAGAGAGAGAATTAGAATTAGAATTAGAATTAGAATCCCTACAATGTGGAAGCAAGCCCTTCGGCCCAACAAGTCCACACCAAACCTCAGAACTTCCCACCCAGACCCATCCCCCTATAACCCACCTAATTGAATCCACACTGTTAGAATCACTCTCCAGTCATCCAGCCAATCAAGCTATGGTCCTTAGTTCCTTCTTTTGCACATCAATTTAAATCTATGCCCTCTCATTTTTGTTCCTTTTATGAGCAGGAACAGCTTCTCCCTATTTATCCACTCTTGATTTGAAAACCTCTATCAAATCTCCTCTCAGCCTTTTTCACTCGAAGGAGAACATTTCAATTTCATCCATCTATCCTCATAAATGAAGTTTCTCATTCCTGGAAACTCTTGTAAATCACTTTTGCACTGTCTCCAATGCATTCACATCTTTCCTATGATATGACACCCACAAATCTACACAATGCTCCAGCTGAGGTCTAACAGATGCCTTATACGAGATCAACAAAACCTCGTTGCTCTTGTATTCTATGCCCCTAGAAAATAAAGATTGATGAAGACACAGTGCACTTTTTAATTGCTCATTCCACTTGTCCTGTCACCTTTAATGATCTGTGTGCATGTACATATAGCCCTCTGCACCTGCACCCCCTTTAGAAGTGTACCCCCGTTTTATAATGTTTCTTAACCTTCTTCCTATTGAAGTGCGTCAACCACCAACACAGAAGCAGTACTGTCTACCATCTACAAGATACACAGCTGTAACTCACCAAGGCTCCTTCAACAAAACCTTCCAAACCCACCGCTACCTTGGAAGCTATTTCCTTTTCCACTTTTGCTAAAGTGCTCTTCACACACATCACACTAATGTCTGCTCAAAGGCTCATTGGTAAACTCTCTCGTGATGTTACTACTCTATTCACTATTGATCTCTAGATCAAAACATTTGTCTTGCTCACTTGTGAATTGTGCACTGAAATGAACCTTGAGCAAGGTTGATTCTAAATTGTTAGTGTCACTTTGTTGTTAGCCCTCTCAGCTTCCATCAGAATGTTGAGGGCTTATATCCACAACCTCAGCATATAGTCTGAGCTAACAATACCCTAACTGAGAGTATGTTGTCTTATCAACACTGCCTTTTCAAGTCTGATATTAAATCAAGGCATTGGAGGAAATAATGGTCTGAAATAATGGCACTGTTTGAAGAACAGGGCAGTTCTCCATAGTGTCTGGATCAACATTCTTCAACAGTTCCAGCATCCTTTACAAATGTACCGAAAACAAAATAAAAGCTGGAGGTCACAATGTGCCAGGCAGCATCCATGGAGAGAAAGCAAGCTAACGTTCCAAGTCTAGATAACTGTTCATCAGAGCTGGTGAAGCATGAAACATGCAATATTTATTGTAGAACAGTGGTATGTCTCACTACCAGACTGGAAAGAACAGATAGTCCCACTGGTGTTGAGGGAGGGGAGAGGGGGTGACAGAGAATCTAACAAGCAAAAGTAAAAGAATGGAAAGGACTGAGTTCATAATTTGAAGGTGTTTAGCTCAACATTGAGCCCAGAAGATTATAAATTGCCTAGTTTGAAGAAGAGATGTTGCTCCTCCAGTTTGCGCTGTGATCCACTGGAGCATTGCAGCATGCTGAGGGCAGAAAATGGAAATGCGAGCGGGATGCCGTGCCAAAATGACCGGCTACAGGAAGGTCAGGGTCATACTTGTGCAGGGATCAGAGGTTTTCTGCAAAGTGACCACTGAGCCTGCTTTGGTTTCTTCACAAATGTAGACAGCTAGGGAGAATACCAAGCCAAACAGCAAGAGATTAGGAATAGGATCCATGGGCTTAGTCCATCAGTTGGATTTTTAGAAAATTTTTAAAGGAGATTAAAGCCTGAGGATGAAAGAGATAAAGGGCGGAGATTGATCGTGTGATGTGAAGGTTTTGCAGTCATAGATAGCGTGCAACACCAGGTTATAGTCCAACAAGTTTATTTGAAATCACAAACTTTTGGAACATTGCCCTTTCATCAGGTTACTAAAGCTTGTGATTTCAAATAAACATGTTGGACCATAACCTGATGTCGTCTGATTTCTGACTTTGTCCACCCCAGTCCAACACTGGCACCACTACATCATAGATAACATGAGAAGAGAGAGGTTACAACAAAAGAAAAAGGCCATTTTTGGAGAATTTGAGGATGATGTAAGAGTGAGCTAGAGGGTATTCCAGGGAAAAGGTGGGACAAGCTTTAGAATAAACTTAAAGAGGTGTGGAAGAAGATTTGACTTTGACAGATCATGGTGCAGATGGAGCTGCTGAGAGAATATGGGATAAAACAGAATAATGGCAGTGGATCTTTGGGTAAATTTAAGTTTGTTGAGGATGAGCAGTCAGCACATAGACCATTGAGGTAACTGGGTCTACAAATAAAAAATGCCCGGCTAATTCAGCAGTCAGTGAGTAGAAGCAGGGATGAAGGCTGGAAATGCCGCACTGGTAGGTGCAACCACCATGTAGTGGAAAGGATAAAGTGCAGCAGGCAGATGCCAAGGTTTGACATAATCAGAATCACCCTGAATGAAAGGTCAGGGAGTTGGATGGAGTCAGTACCATGGGAGTAAAGCCCCTAGCAAGGGGAGGAAAATGGTGACTGAAATCTTCCTGACTGTTATTTGGAGGAAGTTCTCAAGTAGAAAAAAAACCTTAAAGTTAACCTGCCAGTTTGACAGCAACGGCATGGTCTTGATGTGAACCAAGCTAATGCAAAGATAGATGTACATATTATCAGCGTACAAATGGGAACTGAATCTGTGCCTGTGACAATGTCATCAAGGTACACCATGCTGTTGAGAAAGAGAAGCGGGCAAAGCCTTATCCATTGTGGTCATGGTGAAACACAGTGAGCATTGCTGCAGCAAGACTAACGTGGGTTGAAAGAGGAGGGGGAGATGAGCTTGGATTATTATAAAGAATGGAATTGAACAGCTTCCCTCCACTGGGTTGGGCTGGGAGGCAGATGGGCCAATATAATCAGCTGGGAGAGTGTCACCTTCTTAACTCCCTGACAAAGTCAGGGATGGCAATGGTTGAGGACAGATTCATTATAACTCATATGTCCATGCCAATTAAGAACCATGACCACTTTAATCTTTATCTCACCACTGCAGGCATTCTGCTGGGGCTTGGTAGGATGTTTTAAAGAACAGCCTCAGGAGGCTGATGCTGGCAGCCATCTTTTGGGATTGAGCCAGGAAGTGGGGTGACAGTGCTGCTAATGGAGCACCCTGTGTCCTTCTGAGCATGTACTTTGTGCCTCATAAAGGTCACTGCTAGTGCAAAGGAGTGTCCCTGCTGAAAGACCCAATGCTGTCCAGTACGTAGTCCACAGCCTCCCCCCAGCCCAGAACCTGCTTCCCTCACTGTGAGGCCTGCCTGACTGGTGCAGAAAGCCTGCCTCATGTCTCTCCTGGGTCTTCCATTGTTGCTGCTGCTATTCCAGGGCTTCCTGCAGTCCCAGCAGTGACCAGCACAGCCAGGGGTACTGGTGGCCCACTAATTAGCAATGAGGCTCAGCTGGCGGGGTAGAGGGAGGCTGTGGTCAGCATGATGGACAGTTTTGGGTCTTTCAGCAGGAACACTCCTTTGCACTAACAGTGACCTCTTTGAGGCACTGAGTGCATGGTCAAAAGGACACAAATGTCTGCACATCTTTCAAAGGCACGGGATACTTGCGGATATATAAAACAAACAAATAAAAAAGAAAGATGCAAAGGAAAATGAACTAAAAGAATCCTGAAGGCAGGTGGTTAATGATATAAATCATCTAACTACATTGTGAGTCTTAAAAATTAACACATTTAACCACATCTGGAGGCTCAGAAATGGCCACACCCACAATGCTACTATCTTTCTGGCCAGCGCACAAGGCCACTGAAATTATCACTAAACTCAGCTCATTAAATCTAATGTCATCTTACACAGTGTTAAATTCCACAATGCCACCTTCAAATAACTCGATAATGATATTCTATGTTTATCCTTTTATCTAGTACAACCAGAAATTGTGCTTGGGTATGAGCTACACTAATACTACAATGATCATTTATTATCTCATTGATACACCAAATAATGTACTTTTCATTCATAAATTCTACCCTGTTACAATACAGCCACGCACTACAAAATGGTATGCTGAGATACACTTTTCACCAATTAACCCTACACTTGTAAGGGTTACTAATAAACTGCACATGGGTAAGTATATCCAGCAGATTAATAAACTCTACACCAATACACATGTAATGCTCACCCGTAAACTCTACACTGATACATGAATGTGGCTCATTATCAGCTCAATGCTGATAGACTTACCCGACTTAACCTAGATTTTGTGTGATGTATTAGCAGGAAGTCAATTCTGATTAAATCTGAATTCTGAGTGGCAGATAGTTTTGTGGGAGACCAACCTGAATTCTGTGTGATTTCATTGTACATACATCACCAGGAAACAGATTGAGTAAATAAATAACTAAAGACATCCTGGGTATTTGCATCTGAGTCAGGCAAGGTGAGGAAGAGTCAGTGACCCTGCAACATTCTGTTAGTACAGCGTCAAGTGAATTCTGTTTGTAGCCTCAGAGTGAAGAAATTGAATGCTTTGCTCTCAAATGCGTTCAGTTGGGATTCTGGTCAATTGCTGCTACATTTTGTAATCTGCTCCAGATACTCATTTCTCTCATCGGATGCTGGTAATGTGTTGGAGGGATTACACCTTGTGGATCTCAGGCACAGCTCTTAGCCGTGGCTCAGACGGAGTTCCAAGGCAGGAGGAATGGCAATACTGATCCAGAAGAGTTGTTCACTGTAACCTAAGATTCCAAATAATCAGGGCAACGGGTCAAAATTGAAGGAGTTGCAGATTTAAGGGGAAATCAGACATCAGGGTAAAGGAAGGATAGAATGAACAATGTTATTTATTTAAGGCACAGTGACATCAAGCTGATATGCATTTGTTCCATTTTTTAATGAACTCATCCTTCTTCCTCTCAGCGGTGTGCAGTATTAATAAACTGAAGAGACAATAGACAATCCACACCAAGAGAGAAGGGTGTGAAGAATATGGTGAGACAGTAAGTGGGTGATGTGTAGCCATGGACTCATTGCCATAACCTCAATTTTCTATTCCCAAAACTTCTGTTCACATTAATTTAGATTTAGTCAGTTTTTTGTCATCAAACAATGCAACAAATTACTGGCACGTGGCTTAGTTTCTCCAAGCCTATGTGAAGTTGCATTCCTAGCTGGCTAGAGTTTAGTACTGGATTGATTCTAGTCCAGTTTATTATTTAGTCAGAGACACCATAATAATGATTGTACCTGGATTGTGTGGAATAGTAACAAAATCAATGGGTGGTTAAATTTCCTTGATGACCCAATGCATTAAGCAGGAACAGATGTAATGCTGAGACACACTATAAGATGCATAGCGTTTAGGTCGTTAATATACTCTAATTTTAACCAAAACAGCAGAAAGATACTGCAATTGTTTTTTATGTCCCTGGATTCAGAAAGGGGAAGTCAGCAAATGATTTTCTTCCTGATTAATATCAAAGCTCTTCATAGATAGCGTGTGTGGGAAAATATTGGAACTGGGTTTTCTAGTAAAGATCACAGATGGCACATTGGCTTCTAATTTCCTTCTTCGTGTTCACGTGAAGAATAGTCACCAAGGAGCATTGGTGGAGAGAAACATGCAACTAGTTGGAATTATTTACACCAAAATTTGCATAAATCTACTCTGCAAAGGAAGAATGGAAGCACAAATGCTAAGTCTACCATGTGAACAGGCCAGAGCTGATTCTGATTGTATTATTTCTATGTATGAGCAGGCCTGCAGAGGCACATCAATGGTGACCAGACGTGTAATTGCCCAGGAAATTCCAATGGTGACTCGGTGCTTTGGGAGCTCAGGAGCCACCCAGTGAGCCAACGTGTTTCTCAACCCTTAGCTCCCAATGGAACCAGTGGGCCATTGTTTAGAGCTCATTGACTGGGCTGAGGGTTTGTTCGTTTAGGACGCTGCAGAAATTGTCAAGCGTTTTTAAACCAGTTGTTGAAATTTTTGCTGAGGTGTACTTGCTGGAATTCTTAAACTAGCCTGGCAAATACCTCAGGCATACCCCTTTCTATGTCATGAAAGGGGTATTGGAAAAGATGCCCATGTCTCACCCTGCTGAAAAATGGCTGCATTGTGGGATGTAGTTTTTGGTGGAATTGAGTACTGTCCCACATTCTGACTGTTGGCAGATGACCTATCCGCTCTTTGATCCAAGGCACAACTTTGGTTCAGTGTTTTTTTTAGAAAGGCAGGGGCAAATATGAAAAATAATCTGTGCAGTACTGCTTCTTTGTCATTAGATGTCACTAATTGAATAGATACAGCCGGTAACATAGCATGCTGAGGACATCTAGGGGTGAAGCATTAACATTGCAATTGCTTTGTTGCAGTATCGACTCAATTGGTTTCTTGGGGCAGGGCAATTGATTCTTCAACTCCCAGATGTGTGTCTGGGAACACTCCAAACACCATCAGTAGCTTGAAAGAAAAGCCCAGTGTGATTTTTCAAGAACAGTGTATTTTCTGTTATGTCAAAAAAGCTGTAAAATTAAAAGGCGTTTGTAAAAAAAAATTGATTGGCAAGAGTGGCTATTGGCTAATGGTTTGATCTCAGTAGTTTGGCATCTGTGATTACCGCCATAGTTTTAATAAAGCTCTGGGATATTTAAAACACCAGTTAAACATTCACTGTTTCCTGTTGTCCTCTTTTTATATAGACAGTAGTGCTGCCTGTAAATTTGTAATTGAATTAAGCCTGGAGAGAAACAGCCCACACAAATGCCAAAGTCAAGCAATAAAAAGACATGTTACTATGCCTCTGAGATCAGTTTAAGCTGAGCAGACAAGCTGACAGAGTGTAGACTAGTGTATCTACATTGCAGCAGACTAACAGAATGAACAGCATGTGGTGTGGACACGTGGCTTCATAATCTCTTACTGTAGGGTCAAAATGTATCAAATTTTTCTTTAAAAATATCATTTCAACTAACCTTTGCACTGAATACAAATTCATTTTGGTGCAAAAGAATGGAATACATTGGCATCTGCAGCTTGAGATTTTTCATACGATGTTACCCCGATCAGATCCATTTTTTTGGGGGCATTGAGGTTAGCAATTTAATTTTTTAATAAAATATATACGTATGTGCACACATATTTATTTCAAATGCACTACAACCTTGGATTCATTTACTTCAGGAGGGTCTGAAGTTGTTGGAGAGAAGCTGGAAACAACTCAGTTATCTCAACACCTGAAGTTTCTACTCACAACAAAGAAGCTACTGCTCCAGGAATGATGCTAAAATCAGAGCTGACTCATGCTCTTGCTGCTTCATAAATAAAATGAAAGTAATAAAATGTGCCAATGTTCACAGCAGGTATGTCTGTTATTAAAACTGAGTTAACTTCTAAAGAGATGCAAACGGTCTAAAAGTGTACAAAATATTTTTGAGGGTGAGCTTTAAAAATGCTCATGGTATGTTCTTGAGTATCCACTTTGCAGTAATTTGAGGGAAAGTTAGATAAACCATGAGTGGGAAAGAAATACAAGAAGGTACTGATCAAGTTGCTGAGGAGGGTTGGGAAAAGGTTTGTCAGGACCATAAATGCCAGCATGGATCAATTGAATTTAAGGCCTCTTTTCATATACAGACCAACAGAACTTCAGATGCCGTAAATAGGAACAAAAACTGAAGATGCTGGAAAAGCTCAGCAAGTCTGGCAGCATCTGTGAAGAAAAAATCAGAGTTAACGTTTCAGGCCCGGTGATCCTTCCTCAGAACACTGAGGAACAATCACAATAGAAACAAAAGCAAATGAGTTCTGAGGAAGGGTCACCGGATTTGAAATGTTAACTCTGATTTTTTCTTCACAGATGCTGCCAGAAATGCTACGTTTTTCCAGCAACATCTATTTTTGCTCCTCTTTCCATATCATAGTCTCTTTTGCACAAAGCAGTTGGCTAGAAAATGTCAATTCTGAAAACTTTCTATACCTCTGCCCACCTGGACATAATGGACTGTCTCTGGGAAGAGCTGGTTAGTTATTGCTGTCTGCTGTGGCTGTTCGAGTCTGTTCATCTTACCTGTACTTTTTGCAATGCAACTTAAGTTAGCTTGGTATCTCCTAGGATAGCAATTCTCTCTTACGAAATATAATATAGTTAATCAGTTCTAAATTAATATCATCTGTCATCTTGGCTAGTATGTAATAAATTACTCCATGTTACTCAAGTATGCACATTTTCAACTGAAGAATTATTAGCGGCTAAACCTTCACCATTTAATGTTAGGAAGTTCTGTTGACTAGTGTTACAAAAAGGATTGATAGCCTATATCTCGAAAAGAAATCCTATCAAAACCAAAGGCTATCTGTGAGCATCCTTCACACCAGACTGATTAATTCTATAGAGCATATGATGAAGAAAAATAAAGCTCATTTTAGGTGATTATTTGGGTGGGGAATTGATTTGGGGACACACTATGCCAACACCAAGAGATGTTTAGGCTAATTGTTTCATCAGATGCACAATAAATGCTTCCACAAAACATTTAGAGGCATTTTTTGTTCAGAAGTTATGTGATGGGTGTCAATCTGGATTACTTGATTTTAAATACATGATGCTTAATGGAGAGACTCCTGGGTATATTTGGGGTTAATGTTTGTGTCATGCAGCTTGTTGTGAAGGTGCACATGGTCATACACTGTAGATACAGTCTGAAGGATTGACCTCAGATAATGTAGCACCTTCTTCAATCTGAACTGGTGTGCCAGCCAAGATTTTGTGCTCAAGTCTCATGCAGGGCTTAAAACAAATCCCAATTAAAGAAAGACAACTTTTGAATTTTAATATCCTTACTTGGCACTTTTTATTTGCTGCATGCAAGAACAAACTCTCGACTTCTCATAGTAGCAGTCTGTGGAGATACTAGGAGTGAGATGGAGTTAAACCTGCAGATGGATCCCCCTCTGTGAATGTGTTTACAACAAAACAGCTTTGTTGAAAATGAGATCGGTGTCACTGAGCTCTTTTATAGAGCAGTTGTCTCCTGAATGAAATTACTGCCTTGATACAACCATTTAAGTTTATATAATTTCACGTGAATTACATGCTAGAGCTATCTGTTGAGACCTGCTGTGATCAGATGCTGACTTTTGGCTGTGAAATTGGAGAATCTCCTTGTGCTTTAATCAGAAATCTCCTCATTGACTGAAACTAGAGATTGCTGCAAATACTCAGCAGGTCAGGCAATGCCTCTGCACATTTTTGATCAAAGGTCATCAACCTAATGCTCTAAAGCTGTTTCTGTCTCCACAGTCACTGCATGCCCTCCCAGCATTTTCTGATTTTGTTTCAGATTTCCAGCATCAACAGTGTTTTGCTTTTTCTCTCCAGCTGCTACATTGTACTTGACATATTTCTTTTTTTCTGACAGATTTAAGAAAAAAATGGTCAATGCGGTGCGAGAAGAAGCATAAAATCCTGTTCTAGAGGCCATTCAGTTAGACATGCGGTGCTAACGCTTTGGAAGCGCTAGCGAATTAGTCCCACTCACCTGATTCTTTTGCCCATAGCCCTGTATTTTTCTTCTTTTCCAAGTACTTATCAAATTCCCTTTCAAAAATGACTATGCAATCTGTTTCCAACACTTCTTTAGGCAATGCATTCAGATTCTCACAAATTACTGAGTAAAAGAATTCTTCTCATCCACTCATGGTTTTCCTGGCTGGATCTATCTCTCTATCTATCTAGAGAGATATACTATCTTCTTAAGTTAAATACACTGTACAAGAGACACAAAACCTAGCAGTCCAGTTTCTGTTTGAATGTCAAAAGTTCCAGAAAAATTACTTTGCACATTGAAAATAGGTCTTATGCTTGACCTGCGCTGAGAAAAAGCAACTTACGTTTAAAGCTTGAAAGCAAAATGCAGCCAATAGTGAAATTCAGAAAATTGAAGAATTCTGGTCTGACAGAGGGCATCACTCTGAAACAGTAACTTTCTGAATGCCATCAGAGAAATTCTATCACTTGCTCTTTGTATTTGGGGCTAGAAGTATACAATTAACCAGTCCCTCACAGTCACATCTCCTCATGTTGATTGGGTTCTTGTTTCACAGGGGCTGGGGTCACCGTGAACCCATTACAAATTTGGTTCTTCACAGTCATCCACCTTCTCCTTGGGGCTGTTTCTCCTCATTGCTTGAATTTTCATCACAGCTTTCTGTGATTTTTGTAAGGTCCTGCTTGGCTTTTGTTGTCAACAGTTTCTTCTCCTTCAACCTCTGATTTTTCTTCCTGTATTTCAGTATGTTCTCTTCAGCCCCTCTTTGATTGCTATCCAGATTCTTCTGAAATCCTACCTCCAAACATTGCTGTGCTACATGAATTCCTCCCTCATATATTCCCTTTGACATAAGGGTCTGAGAACATCAAATTCTCCACTGCCTGCACCAGCACTCGATACCCTCACTTTGCAGATAAATTTTCCAAAGGTAATTTCACCATGGTTCCAGCAGAACATTGAGCTGTTCTCTCATTAGACAGAGACAATTGGAGGTCTTTTAATTCGAGCATCATCTCAGGTGAAAGGTAAGCTTGAGAAGGCAGGGCATTCATGGTAACATCAGTGGATGTGAGAATTAAATCTGTGCTGTTAGTGTCATTCTGCATTGCCAACCAGCCATCCAGCCAACTGAGCTAAAATTGTAGCCTAGAGGTTAAGGATCCATGCCAAAAGCACAACACAATACCTCAAGGTTATTACTGTCTTTATTTCTTATTTTGTCAAGGCAAGTGAGTAGGGAATACCTTCTAGCAGATCTCTGATTACGTTTGTTTTTTAAGTAGTCAATTAGGAGGTTATGTGACAACAGAAAGACTGATAAGGGAAATTTTTGGTAAGAGTTAAAGAGAAAATATTTTTCAGTTCCACTTCCTCTAGTTCCAACACCATTGACCATAAAGGCACAATATAATTTCTGGAAAATGAAATGTCTGGTGTTTGAGTTCTGTGATAGAAAGAGATTGATTATCACTAAAATGAATTGACAGAAATAATTTTGTAAGCTCATGCTGTGACTTGAGGTGTAACTGAGTCATAGCCAGAAGGTCCCAAGTTCCAGTTTGGTTTGTGCTGATTTTACAATCCTTTTTAACACGGCATTTAGGATAGTTCATGTGATTTCAGCTTTCTGCATAAACTTATGCACCTATGTGTGCACACATTTGATAAAGGTCAATTTTGGTCATGGTGCTCATATACTTAACTAGTTTGCTAATACTCCAGCATAGATATTATGTGAAGGGTAGTCTTTGTAGAGTGAACTTCATTTACAGCAGAAGTAAACTCCACAGCCCATAAGGAATTTGACAATGGGAACTTATTGGCAAGTGGGATGGAATACTATCTATAAGTGGTTAATGAAAGATGGTTTACAATAGTAATTTTAAAGAGTTGCAATTGATTTAAATGCAAAATGCTCTTATAAAAGCTCTTGAAATAGTATGTACAATATTTAATATGGTACAGGTTGCCAAAATCATAAAATCCCTATCGTGTGGGAGCATGTCATTTGGCCCAGCACGTCCACACCACCCTTCTGAAGCATATCCCACCCAGAACCATCCCTATCCCTGCCTTTCCCATGGCTAAACCACCTGGCCTGCATATTGCTGGATCCAATGGGCAGTTTTACCCCGTGGCCAATATACCTAACATGTGCATCTTCAGAGGGTGGGAAGAAACCAAAGCACCTAACGGGAACCCACACAGTCACCTGAGGCTGCAATTCAACCTAGGTCCCAAGCACTGAGAGGGCGCAATGCTAACAATTGAACTACCATGTCATCCAAAGGGAAAGGTTACTATGATGTATGTAGATGTCACCTATCAAACTTGTGGTCAAATGATGACTGAAGGTGGTGGTGATGAGAAAGTATGTTGTTGGCAACTTCAGAGCACTCTGATCATAAGAGAGCATAAGAGCACAAAGTTTGCTATTACTGATACTATAGCCCAGTGATGCATATTAATAGATCTTGAATATGTGGAAGTAGATTGTATGGTTTTGGTGAAATTGAGGTGACGCTGCCTCTAACTACAAGCTGTGACAAAATATTTGGAGCAAAGCATCTTCACTGACAGGATGGAAACAAAATGCGAAACTGAACTAGAACAACATTGGCCCAGCCTTTTAGAAGTCACATTATGTTGGGAAATATGTGAGTGGAGCCTATTCTGGGATTGTTGCCCCCATTCCCATTTCTGACATTTTTAAACAGTGCTGGATAAGGGTCCAATTAGCAAGGCCACATGCAGCACAGCCCCACTGTCAGTTCCATTATGGGCCGAGCATTTCAAAGGTCACTTAAGTCCCCTCAGTGCTTGTTTGTTTATTTGGATACAATTAAGAGGTGTGAAGTGAACTGAAAGTTTTCTTCTTGTGTTTTTCATTGCTTGAGTTTGACACATTTACAAGAAGGTAAAAGTCTCAATGCCTTTAAAAGGGAACTTGAATTGTTTTTATTCTAACAAACATTTCAATGTTTGCAAATATCATTATATGGCTCATTGGTTGTGACCCTGGAGCAGTGGGCATGGAGAGGCAAAGAAATATGAGCGAGCGTTGATGTAGGATGAGTGGGCATTTGTTTGAATGGAGATATGAGAGGTTATGGAGGAATCATGGGTTTACAATTGACCACAAAGCAGACAGGGCTGTGGGGAGAGGTGGGAGTGGGGTGGGGGTGGTGAATGAGGGAATAAAGGATTAGATAAAAGTCAAATGGTCATAAATACTGCTGGATGAGTAGCAAATGAAGACAGATCTTCTATTTTACCAGCCATGCCATCTGTTCACCTGTGCTGCCACTTGGTTCTTTCTCAGAGGTGGTGGGCACCTTTAAAGCCCATACCAACTTGCCTGCCATGAAAATAGGGTAGATGAGATCCTCCAGGGTGGAAATGGGATTGCAGAGTCAGGAAAATGCCCAACGCCTGATCCCAGTTCCCACGTAGAATATCTGACCCTATCCTTTAGAAGTAGACACAAATATGCTGCTGTAAACCTTACTGTAGGGCTCTTTAAGCCCTTTTGCCAAACCAATTTTATCTTCAGCATCCTCAATGCCCAATTAACGAGTGGCTTGATGCATGAGCACTACACTGAAATCAATGTAAGTTAGTGAGTTTTCCCACACCAGTAAATGAGATAGTACAGGGAGTGATGGGTTTCTGCCTAATTCTCCAACAGTTCTACCATTCTACACCCATTTACATAGAACAGCTCAACAGAAATCTATCTCCAATGCCTCAGCTTACATGGAAAGGGCAGTCCGTTGTGCAAAACTCTGGAGGACTGCTGATGCATGTTGAGCACCAGCAATGTCAATCAGCATTTCCAGAGCAGGAAAGAAGGGAAGATACAATAGGAAAAGACCATTATCTTTGGTCTTTCAGCCATAGTACACTGAGGAGCTGGAGCTGTATGTTTGAAATGTTATGAACCTTGTGAGTATTAATTGTAATTATGTGTTGTGATATAAAGTTTTCAGAGATACTGATTTCTTTCTGGCCTTTCTGTAATGTCAACTTTGAATTGTCAAGTAATGTACTTTGGCAAATTCTATTCATTAAGCTTTTTTTTGGAGAAAAAGGAGGGAAGGGAAGGAAGCCTGGAAAGAGAATAAAGAACATCCCGCGCAATATCGCTTATTATCTGGATAGGAATGTACAATGTGAAATTCTGTTGGGGACGCGATATTAATCCTGTAAAATATAAGGCTGCTGATTGCTTTTGAAATCAACAACGGCTAGCATGGTGCAAATTTCTTTGGGAAGAATCACTCAGATTGTTATTCTACTAGTTTGTCTCCAGTTTTTTTTTGATGGGTGTTGTGCTGGTGGTAAGTTGTTCTGGGTCTGATGGTACAGTATATGCAGAAACTGACCTGTGGATCAATTGTAGTTTCCCATCGGTAGTTTTTCTCATTCTCATTCATCAATGTCAGGGGCTAGTTGATTAAATGAGGCAGCTACAGGAGGTACTGGGATACAAACTCTGTCTCTTCACTGACAGTCACTATGCCTGCCCTGACTCTGTGTGGCAGACCTCACATTTCTGGTTTGTACTCCAGTTATTGATCTGGTTTGAACAGTTGGTTTGTTTTACCCATTTTGATGCTTTTATAGCTGTGTCTCATGAAAGTTGAATTCTCCTTTCAGTGGTGAGGTCTGCATGGGAGCTAATGCAGCACCCCTTTGAATTTTCTTTTTAACTTCAAGTTGAATGGTGAAAATTGGGAAGCGCTTTATTAGGCACAGTCTCAGTGTAAAATTCCCTGAGGTCACATGCAGTTTTGAGATGTGGAAAGCAATGGTCCCTCTACTCTGCACAAGCAACATACCTCAACTCTAATAGAGCCTCTTGTGGCATTCTCCACGTTTTACAATGGCCAGCATGTGACCTGAGCAGAATCAATTATTTTCTTCTCAAATTAGTCCCATTTTTGTGTTGCAACTTCATTGCAGGAACTACACTGATCCTCATTGAATTGGATCCTGACACCCAGCAGAAATAATTGAAGTGAAAAGTCAATGGTACTAAATGTTCTTGGCTTTGGGATTGCACCTTGCAGAACAATGTAACTGGGGTTTTTAGGGATAGTAGAATTGCACCTCATGAACATGGGATAAGGAAGTGAGTATGAACATGACTTCAGATAGATTTCTAGTAACTGCCTGTCTTCAGTCGCTGTAATCCTTCTCTTCCTTTCTCAATTGAAGCCAGCCATGTCTTTTCAAGCACAGTATGTTGGATATGAATCTCTATTTGAATTTTTTAAAAGCACTTTTGAGGATTTTGGGGCTACTTTATTGGACTAAAAAGCCATGAAAGTGACCTTATCATTTGGAGACCACTGCATACAATTCACACTTACCTGCACTAATATTCATGCCTGACTCAGGATATAGGATTATATGACTCAGTTACTGGGTTGAATTCACACTGGAGTGGTTTCTAATTGAGATTGAAAGGGAAGACCTCCCAATGCCAGTATGCTCCCATCTTGTGGCCCATGTCAGATAACAACCTTCACACATTGTTACGTATGTGACCCTTAGTCATTACAATGCCAGTGCTGAATGTTGACTTGCTTTAACCCAGCTCAGCTTGGTGATTATAGAATCCTAAGAATTAATCAAGGAAATGTGTAAGAGTATAAAATAACACAGTGCGCAGCTGGAGGAACACAGCAGGGCAGGCAGCATCAGAGGAGCGGGAAAATTCAGGTCAGGAAACCAACTTTCCTGCTCCTCTGATGCTGCCTGGCCTGCTGTGCTCCTCCAGCTCCACACTGTGTTATCTGTGACTCCAGCATTGGCAGCTCTTGCTATCTCGATGTGTAAATGTACAGTATGATAGGAAGAAAAGAGGACAGAGAAAGAAAGGAGAAAAGAGATGGGAGGAGACAAAAAGGGAGAGTGAACAAATGGATATGGGAAGGAAAAAGAATCAGAAAAGATTGATAGAAACTCTGTGACGTGTATTCTTGGCCTGAGACAAGTGAATCTGCCTCTTGTGCTGCAAATATGTTATTGATGGCTGAATGTCTAGATTCATACCTTAATGTGCATTCACAAAAATCTGCAATTTGCAACATATGCCATTTTGAGAACCCCTTTTACTGCTGCAGCGATATTAAGGGTAGCAGCAGTCAGAATTGGAACACACACAAAAAGCTCAAATCTAAAGTAACTATCAGAAATGGAACCTTTGTGCTGTTGAGTTGACAAAGTAGGAATGTTAAGGCACTTCAATTCTAGCTGTTCCATATCTCTTAATGCTTAACAAATAACCCTACATTCCATGGTAGGACACAGATTTACATTGAGTCACTAAGGATGCGAAGCAACTCTGCATCTGGTTGCAGAAACACATTTCTACTCCAGAGTTTTAAGTAGAATAATGGGCCAGTCCAATTATCCTGTTATGACATACATTGTTGGTGGTGCCTGTTGTTATAGAGACACGTTTGGAACTAGAATTGTGTTGGCAAAGTTCTAAGAATGATTCCTCCTACACACTTATGTGCATGGTGAAAATAGTTAATCGAGGTTATTATTCACCAGGATGAGGACAGATTTCCTTCTTGTTGCAACCTCAGTACAATCTCAATACACCATGCATTGCCCTTTGAGTGAACAAGTGCTTCACCATTTAATTCTTAAACAGCCTAATCTCTAATTTTAACATTCTGTCTCCTAATTTTATGTGGCACAGTCATAATGTCACTGCTTCAGAAATTCAGAACCTAATATTCAGGTGCAGAGATAGTAGAAACTGCCAATGCTGGAGAATCTGAGATAACATGGTATAGAGCTGGATGAACACAGCAGGCCAAGCAGCATCAGAGGAGCAGGAAAGCTCACGTTTCAGGTTGAGATCTGAGACATCAGCTTTCCTGCTCCTCTGATGCTGCTTGGCCTGCTGTGTTCATCTAGCCTGAATGTTCAGGTGATGTGTTTGAATTCCTCCATGACAGATTTGAAATTTGAACTCAATAAAAACCTGGAATGAACAGCTAGCCCAGTGGTGACCACATATCCACTGTTGATTGTTGTAAAAACCAGTTGGCTTCTCTCATGCCCTTTTGGGATTGAGAATCTGTTGTCCTTTTGTGGTAGGATCTACATGTGACCTCCAGCAATGTGGTTGACTATTAACTGTCCTCTGGGTAATTGGGATTGGCAATAAATCCTGGCCTAGCCAATGAAACCCACATCCCATGAACAAATAATAAAACAAAAAGAATTATATTACTATAGAAACCATTAGGAGATCACCAGTCAGTGACCTGGCTCCTGAAAGCTCCTTCTTTACTCTAAGCCTTTGTGACATCATCAAGAGTGATGGTGCTTATAGGTCTCAAAGAAATATTAACCATTTGAAAGTCTTTTTCCGTATACCCATATACAAAATATAATTTTCATAGAATCCCCATAGCGCAGAAAGTAGCTATTCAATCCATCAAATCTGCATCAATCCTCTGATGAGCATCCCACCCCATCCCTATGATCCCACATGGGGCTTTTACCATGGCTAACCCCCCCTAAACTGCATATCCCTGGAATTTTTAGCATTGCCAATCTACCTAATGTCCACATCTTTGGACTGTGGGGGGAAACCCACACAAACACAGGGAGAATGCGCAAATTCCACACAGGCAGTCGCCCAAGGCTAGAATTGAATATAGATCCCTGGCACTGTGGGGTAGCGAAGCAAGACACTGTGCCATCCTAGCAACACAGTGATTTGCACAATCAGTTTTACAGTAAATTTCCCTGGCAGACCATGAAAAGGTTGGATTTCGATGGCCACTATTTTTGACGTGGGCATGATATGTCCTGACACCAGCACCCTGATGACAACAGCTCTTGCCAATTGCCAGTTTATGACTCTATTTCTCTCTCTGTTTTGTCCCCTGTCATCTCCCTTGCAAGGTTCATTTCATTCAACTTGATTTCACAATGAAAAACTTCCTTCCTTAGTAATGCCTTTCCATTTTTATATTCTTCCAAAATCTTTGCAAAATCATATATAGAACCTGCTAACAACTCAACGGTGGGCCCAGCATTTCCACCTCCTTCCTTTCACTTCCCATTTGGAATAAAAAATACACAAGCACATTTGAAATGTTCAATTGCCAGCCTGCTTGGTCTTTTTAATAATATTCTCATCTTTTTGAAATGATAATCACAAAAGATTTCCTAAAGAATTGTTATCGGGCTCCAGCCGATGTAATATGCTTGCGTGACATTTGAGGTTTGAGTCATTGCCTGCTGCCCTCACTCAGGGGCCGATCTGTTTGTAGCCGTTGGCAATCGTTCAGGCCGCCTGGTGAAATAAATTGATTTTTTATAGCTGCTGTGCCGCAGGTTTAATGAATCTGTTAGTAGCTGCTCTCTGCTTAAACCATCCTGGCCTTCTGTGAACCTTGATTTCATTAAACAGAGAGAGACGAGCTCATCCGTTAAGAAAAAGCCACATCTTCCTTACGTGGGATTTCTATCCCTGAGAAATAAAACTCCATTGTACTTACTTAATAGAGTGCACAGACAGCTGCTGGGTTAAAGCAGACAGCACTACTTTCTGCACAGGGTTCACATATTGCTGGCAGCTTTGCTCTTTTGTACTTGAACGAATATAAGGAAACCCTTCCAGCCTAAACTTCAGAGACAACCCTGCTTCCATTCCTACTGTGAAGTGTAGGGAAATATATTTTTCCCTGGTCATTTATGTATCACTGTGGAAAAGAAAACATCTGTTTCAAAAGTTCACAAATTCTTGTGAAATTATGTAACAATGTCACCCATCCTAAATTATCACCCATCTTTTCCCCAAAATCTTGACTCTTGAATTCCTTCTCTCTGCCAGTCCCTTGGAATTAGGATACTGCTTGCTGAGGGCCAGATACCTTTGAGTGAAATCTTTTAATGTGGAGAGACAGTTGCATCATATCTGCCACATGGTTCTGGCTGACTAGTTGAGTCTCCTCACTGTTACTTCCTGCATCAGAACGATTTACAGGTTGACAATCAACCTGCCTGACCATATACTTCTGATGGCTATTAAATCCTGAGATGGAATTTGAACCTGGGGCTACTGAGCCAGAGGAAGGGGACATTGGATGATTGCACAGCTAGGGACAGAATGGGCGCATGCAAATTGCCTGGCACATTAGAAGCTTTGAAATGTTATGCTAATGTGATCTCAATCAATCTCTAGTGATAACTGCTCACATACTATATGATTATAGTGGATGGCTGCAATATAGTCAATATGATCATGGTATTTGTCACGACCCAGTTGGAAGTACTCTTGACAATGAGTCAGAAGGTTTCAGGTTCAATCCTCTCCCAACTTGAGCACAAAAAATAAAGCTGGTGTTGCAGTGCAGTACTGAGGAAATGCCTTCCTTCAGATGAGATGTCAAGCCAAGACCTGATCTGCCCTCTCAGTTGGGTATAAAAGATTCTGCTGCACCATGATGAAAAAGAAGCAGGGGTTATTTCTAATATCCTGGACAATATGTATCCCTTAATCAACAGCCCATAAACTATCTAATCAATATTGCATTACGATCTGTGGGAGCTTGCTGTTTACAACTTGGTTGCTGCCATTCATGCATTAAAACCATGATTACACTTCTAAAATACCTCAATGGTTGCAAAACATTTTGGGACATCCTGTGGTTGTGAAAGGTGCTAAAATAATTTACACTTCTCCATCTTTTACGGTACCACAGTTGCTAGCTGGCTTGAAATCAGCTAACAGCATGTTGGGGCCTTTCCAATCTGTGTGGCTCATATTTGATACCCATAGCTATTGTGCATGTTAGAGAATTGTTAACTTCAGTATAACCATGGGCTTGCATTCTGCTTTATTGAACATTAAACAGTAATCATTTAGTATATCAACTGATGCCAGACAATGGTTCTCAGAGAGCATAGATTTGTCTGTTTTATTGTGCTTCACCATTAGTGCAAAAATATGCCATTAAGAGATATGTTCATGAAATGATCACTATATCATAGCAATGTGCCATGAGGGTATAAAATCTCAGACTCCATTTTAACTGGAATAAAAAACTGAAATTGCTGTCAGCATCTGTGGAGGGAAAGCAGAATTAATGTATCAAGTCCAGCAACCCTCTTTCAGAACTGAGAGTATCTAGCAAAAGGTGGTATTTATGCTGAAGGCAGGGGAGGAGGACAAGTGAACAGATAGGCAGAGATGGAGTTCAGAGACAGAGAAATAAAGAGAGATAGAGAGAGAAAATGACAGTTGGCAAACAAAGGGATGTCTGATAGTAAACCAGGGAAGGAGAAAATTGATTAATGTGGACAATAAGTAGGTGAAAGCAGCCCATGGTATAACAAAGCCAGAAGTATGGGCTGGGTAAAGGACACAGACCGAGGTGTATTAGGCCCTATTTATCTTGAACCTCAACACTGAGTCCTGAAGGCTGCAGGGTCTATATGTAGTTCATTCAGCTTGTGCTGAGGCTAGCAGCAGATCCATGCCAGAAGTGTTGGCCAGGGACCATGATGGTGTGCTGAAGTGGCAGGCAACTGGAAGATCAAGGTCATTTTTATGGACAGAACATAGGTATTCTGCAAAGCGGTCAATCCAGTCTGCATTCATCTCTCCAGTGTCCCTCTAACTCTGTTTCCTCTCTACTGATGCTGCCAGATCTGCTGACTTTCTGTTTTTGTTTCAGACCTTCAGCATCTGCATTTCTTTCTTTTCATTTTAACTGAGGCCACTTGAAGCTTAACACATTGGTGAAAGCATGCTACGCTTTGAAACTGAATAGTTTAACATTAGCTTAGACACTGAAGTATCTGTCTCTGTAATGTATTTATAACAGGAGCTCTAACATTCTGTTAAATCTTTCAGTAATACATTACCCACATCTCATTACGTATATTGTCTTATCAGGTACAAACACTTTGCTGGAGGCTAAGCCTACACCACAGTGGCTGCTGTGGTTTCAACCAGGCATGCATTTTTCCTTTCTCGTACGTAAAGTTTGCTTTATATTCTTGACTTTTCCAAAGAGAATCAGCTGCAAGTGAACAGCAAAATTAAATATAGCACTGAGCAGTAAACAATCAGCTGTGTATGTCAGAGAATCAGTTGTCTCTTTCATTTCAATATATTCCATATTAATTTATTCACACATAATCACACTTCCTGCTTTACCCTCTTACTAAATTCGACCTCCAGGACTAGAGGAGGGAAGATCAGTATTGTAAAGGTGGTGGGGGGTGATGGTGGTGTTCAGGGCTGAGGAGAATGGTATTGATCAGAGCACAGGTGGTTTAAGATCACTTTCATCTTATCCTGGTGATAGAGCCTCTTTAGATTTCATGCATTCATAGATTAATGGAGCACACAGAAGAAAAATTAAATACAACATAACTTTTCTCTCTGAGGTATTTACCGTAATAGATGCTATTTCAATGATGGTTTTGGTACAAAAGTTACAGGCTTTAGGATTAGATCATGTCAAGACACGGAGAAGAAATTTGCGAAATACTGAAGGAGTGCTCAATATCCAAGATGCCACCTTTCAGATGAAAGACTAAACTGAGGGCTGTCTGTGTTCACAAACGGCCATTAAAGACCCTATGGGATTATTCGGAAGCAAAGCGGAGAGTTCTTGCAAATTGTCCACCACACTTCCTTCATTATAAATGTGAATACACTTCAAAAGTACTTTCTTGGCTGTGAAAGACATTGGTGTCTTGAGATCATGAAAAACACTGCAGAACTTTGCATTATTTTTTAAAGCAAATGAGGAAAGTGCCATTTCATCTCAGTATTGATTTCCACTGCAGTATTTGAATGTACTTGTTCCTTGTCAAGTAAGGTTTTCTGTGTGGATCAAGATCTGAATACAGTGTAAGATGTACAGCTGAGCCATGGAGAGCCAGAAACACCGGGGTCACCTCCCACCTATACTCTCCTCTCCACCTATCTTCTTTTCTCTCCATCTTTGGTCCGCCTCCCCCTCTCTCGCTATTTATTCCAGAACCCTCACCCCAGCCCCCTCTCTGATGAAGGGTCTAGGCCCAAACGTCAGCTTTTGTGCTCCTGAGATGCTGCTGGGCCTGCTGTGTTCATCCAGCCTCACATTTTGTTATCACCTCTTGAATGGTGCTCTGAGGTAGCAGAACAGTGCAAAAAAATGTCCTCTTTATTACGAGAACAAAAAGAAATTCCTTCTTAAAATTGTTCTTCATCACTAACTTGTGATTTTTGCTGCAATGTTATGCATCTGGATGTCAGAATATGACAAGTACAAGCTTGCCTGTGATAGCTTTCTGATAGAACAGCCCACCAACAGTTACTGTCTTGAACAAGGGACCAAAGACCATCCATGCCAGTGTCAGCAAAACAAATTTCCATTTCCCCCAGCCGGGCACAAAGCCTCTTCTGGGTGTGCCACAGAAAAGAAAGAAAGATGTTAAGTCAGGAATGAAACAAACACGGGGAAGGCTGGAGAAATTCAGCAGGCCTACAGTCAGGAATGTAAACTGCCCAAGATTTTTGCCATTTCGGGCATGTGTTCATCTCAATTTCCCTTTTCACACTTTGCCGTATTTCCATCTTAGCTGGCATGGATGAAAATCCATGCCATGGTCTCCTGCGGAAAACTGGAAAGAAAATGGGGAGGGAAGGGTGTAGAATGAAAATCTCCTTCTAAAATCTGCAAAGGCTTTCACTTTAAGAGATGCAACTGACAGAGGCTTGATTCTGTTATCATGCATGTCTAAATGAAAATGGCGTAACATGAAGGAATTAGTTTGAACCTGCCAATTTAGTCTTATATTAAAACCTCCTGTTACAGCAACTGCAACTATTGGTACACAGCATTTTGTAGCAATTGTGCCTTTATACGTTGTGTTGCAACCCAGTAGCTATGTGGAGGTAACAATCTGAGAACAAATTTATATTGGAGAAACAGAGCAAGAAGGCTCATCTCCCAAGGCAGGGACAAAGAAGAATAAAGGTAAAGCACCTTGAAGTCTCAGAGGGTTGAAACAGCTCAGCTGTGAATATTTGTTGGTCTTAAGTTGTTCCGTATGGTGTGGAAGCAACTATTTTTTTCATTAATGGACCGTAGCATTATGATGTTAAAATGACAGCAACTTTATCCTATCATTAGAAGGTATTAGGCACGGCATAATTGATGGTTGATAGTCTAACTCACTGCATGGATGTGACATTGGGCTTTAATCGGCTGAGCTGCCTTGTTTTATGTACAGCCTAAGAAGCAATAACTTTGAAGGAATCACTTCTGAGTTTGTAAAGGAGCCCTGTGGTGAAAAAAATTAAACCGCAGCTTCCACTGTATGAAGAGATCATGTGAAGAGCCATTCCAAATTCACAATCCATCACTCATCCTTCCAATCATGTTCGTGGGAATTCCTGGATAGCAAAAGTAGATGAAGAGTTTTTGGGACACAGTTGAAAAAATAAGGTCATTCATTGGACCTCCTCTGAAGTATTTGTAATGTCACAATTACTTCTAATGTCAGGCAAGTATGACAAATTGTGAAGTATAATTCATGTCAAATCCAAATTCAAACATCTGGTACAAAGTCTCATCACACCGTTTATTATTGGGTCATATATTTATTGTAAATTCTTTTGGTGACTGTTTAAGAGCTATCATCATCCTTAGAAGTTAAATAGACTGCATGGGTTAGTTCAGCGTGTACACCACTTCTGATGGTTAAAATAATTCACTCCAGTATACTCCTCAACACATGTTGTGCTGACAGACACATGGATGATTGTACTGTGACTGACAGGTTTGCTTGTCGTTAGCAGCCTGCAGAGGTTAAAGGCTGGCTTGGGCTGTAATGAGTGTAGGCCATTGGTAAATTACTGGAACATCACATGCAACCCATTGCAACCTGCTTTACTCGAGCTAGTGTGAACCATTGCATGTCACACACAGTACTTACACCTTTCCCTTTTCCAAGAGTCATATCATTGGGGATGTGAATTTCAGTAGATCGAATACAGCTTTTCTCCTTCATGCAAATCAATTAATCAACTTTAAACTCCAGCACTGGTCCATTCCTTTAATGAGATAAGCCTAGAAATTAAAACTGCGCATCCTCGCCCTCAAAATAGAATCAATCCTCTTCCACAAGCCCTAGAGAAAAATACTTTGATCGTTCAGGCTATTAGATGAGATTATATTGCATGTGCTTTCTTCACTCAATACTTCCGACCAAAATTCTTGACAGGGTCAATTTTGTGATACGTTATGCAAATCTGTGACCATGGATGGGAGGAGACATGAGGAGGGGAGATGGTTACAGAAGCAGCCAAAAGAGTGCTGTAATTATTTTAAATGAATTCACTGCAATTCAGTCCCAACTCTGACTGATTATAGTAATCCATCATCTTGCACCCTATTGTTGACTGTGAAATCAAATAATCACTTGTTAGTCTTTTACAAAATTAAAACCATTGACTTCACCAATCATTATGGGCAATTATTGGTCACATCTAATTGATCAGTCATCCTCTGAGATCTATTCTACATTGTCAGCATGTCTGTGAGATTATGAAAATTTCATTTAATTCTCACAAGAATGGACCCCAAGAAATAATGCCTTTGTTCTATGCTATGTTTTCCTATTTGTGTTTTAACTTTTCCAGCTTTCTGGCTCTGAAATTTTACACTCTTTAACTCCCTTTCTTCTCTTAGATATATGTGAAGTGATTATGGGGAGGGAGATTATGAAATGGTCTGAACTATGGGACTCAACGCAGTGTTCATATTTTATCACCTGGGTGGGTATGTGAAGTCCAGGTGATAGTTGTTGTTGGACTGTTTCTGTTATCCTCCCATTTGCTAGCAGTAGGAAATCCCCATGCTCTTTGTGTTAGCTATTTTCCAGATGCCTTGATAGCAGAGTGAGAATCTGTGGTCATGGAATTATGAGCTGTTCTTTCCTTCCATCCCAGACTATTTGGTGTTTGTCGTTTGAGCCATTGGGATCATTTCTTTCTGAGATGGGGAATTTTCAATCAAACTAAATCAATGAGTAACATAAATATTGATGTCTGTGAAAACCATTGAACAGTCCCATAGGACAGGCATCCAATTGCCAATGGAAGCCATGACATGAAGGCTAGTTAGTAAATTTTGGTTTTAAGCAGTGAAAATAGCAGCTAGTATGTGACATGAAGACTAATGTATCTGTAACATAATAAAAAGCTACAGAGCTTCAAAAAAAATTAAAGATGAAATCCTAACAATTCATTATCAATAGTTAAATAAGTATAACCTAATATCTTCAACAGCTTTTGTAGATCCACCAAACTAAAAGTGAAAAATAGAAGTAACTAAAATAAATTAGATTAAATATAAATGTTAATGACAATTTAGTATTCAGGGAAAATCTGATTAGAAATCAATAAATAATAGCTGTAGGAAGTAACTAAGTAATTAAAATGGATAATGGCAGCACAGACTGTGTATAAGTCACCTGGTATACAGTGAGATTGTATTGCATGGCCACTACTGTAGGAATGTTTATGGCTTGAATCATTTTATTTCTGAATCGTCAAACTAGGTTTCTCAGAGTACATTTGTACCATGTGAAATGACACAGGTACAGTAAAGGAATAATGTACCTTGACAGTTGGAGGGACAGGAAATGTCCAATGTCGGTAGGAACCACAGCAGATAGTCCTCTCAACTGTGATAATATACTTGCAAACCCTGTGGAAATGGGGAAGAGGGAAGGCCAGAACTCTAATGAAGGCAACAGGGAAAGAGACAATTGAATGGGAGTTTGGAGTGAATAAATGACTGAAATATAAAGAATTCAACAATTACAGTTACAGGATATAAAACAGCTTCTGCAATCATGATTGGGAATTCAAATGAATCTGTTGTCTACCCAGTACTACAATAAGCAACATTTGAAAGTAGCTGCAAAGGAACTCAATGAAAGAACAGGAAGACATCCTGCTATGGGAGTGAAAGGCAGGGTAGGTAGTAATGATCTAGGTTACTATTGTAACCATTTGTGTGTTGATATAAAGAAAGACATTATTTGTACAGTGCATTTCATGCCAAATGAATGTTTTGAAATGTTTTTGAATAGTTTTTAAATGCGGCCACTGTTGTTGTGTAGGAAACACCACAGTTAATTTGTACACTGCACGTTCCACAAACAGCAGTATAATAATGAAGAGATAGTCCATTTCAGATCAGAAAAATGAATGAATGATTGTGAAATTTATGTGTATAAGAGTAGTTCTGCTTCATTGAATACTAACACTACCCCTGCACAGGAAGAGTATACCAATGGGAAAGGCTCTACGCAAAATAAGCTTAGATCAATGTTCCAGTGGAAATATTAAATAAGCCTGTAGATAAGACTCTAAGCTAGTAATGATTCTAAAGGTAAAAAAGAAGATATGAGAAATAACGATAAAAGGAAATACATAGAAAATAGAGAAACAATTGAATAATGTAACACTTAACATGTAGAATTAATAAAAAATAAGAGAATATTACTTTACCTACGTAATATTGTCTGTAAACTGGTAAAACTGAAGGAAATAATCATAAGTGAGAGATATTAGAAACATTGGCCTGGTTAGTAACTGGGATAGGTAAGGACAGGTCAGTGGGGAAGAGTTGGCTTGGAGAATGATGGTAAATGTTTGGATGGGACATCTGGAAGTCTGCTTATTAGTGGGTGTCTTTTAATGGTGTTCTGGGTGTCATGAAAATTGACAGTATTACATGCCAACGTGGTAAGTGCACATCTTCAGCATTGGTGGTGGGGGGAGTAAATGCTTGAGGGTGAGTTGCCAACCAAGTGGGTGGCTTTGTCCTGGATGATGTTAACCTTCTTGAGTGTTGCTGGAATTGTACTCATCCGGGCAAGAAAAGCGTATCCCATAACATTTCTAAATTTGTTTTAGAAATAGTGGACAGGCTTTAAGGAATCTGGAGTACAGCTATCTGCTACATGATTCCTCATGTCTGACTTGCTCTCGTAACCACTGTATTTATGGAGCCAACCCAGATCAATTTCTGGTGAATGGTAATGTCCAGGATGTTAATATTGGGGAATTCAGCTATGGTACAGACATTAAATATAATGGGACAATTGTTAGATTCTCTCTTGTTGAAGATGGTCATTGCCTGGCAATTGCATAGCTCAAATGTTACTTGCCACCAAGCCTGATTACTGTCCAGGTCTTGATACATTTGGACATAGCCTACTTCAGTATCTGAGGACTTGTCAATGGTACTGAACATTGTGCAATCATCAACAAATGTCTCCACTTCTGACCTTATGATGAAGGGAAAATTATTGATGATGCAGTTGAAGATAGTTGCACTTAGGACACAACCCTAAGGAGCTCTTGCAGAAATTTCTGAAGATGGGTCTGGGCCAGAAACATCAGCTTTCCTGCTTCTATGATGTTGCTTGGCATGCTGTGTTCATCCAGCTCTGCACCTTGTTATCTTTTATCCTGCTGACATATCCTAGAGCTGAGATGCTGGACTTCCAACAACAATAATTATCTTCCTTTGTGCTACTTTCTGTCAACCTCATTAACATATTTAAATTGATATTCCATTCTCCAGGAGCAAATTGGCTGCTTGGTCTTTCTCGTGCCCTCCATAAAACCCAAATAGATGGAGCTGGTTTCCTGAAATGTTTGGAATTTTTCCTGAATGAACACATGAACCTTCATTTCCAAACCCATGTGCATATCCACATTAAAATGACTTCTATAATTGCAGATAGGACATGATTAGCATTTAAGTATTGCAGATCCTACTGTATTTAAGTTAGATAGGAAGGATTAAGGGTTTGGGGGTAATTCTGTAAAGTGGATGTAACATTATGATAGAAACAAGAATGGGCGTAACTATCGATGATATACAAGCAGATTCCAACTGGATTATGATAATGTATAGGAAAAGAATGGTCACAATATTTAGAGTCTGAGTTAATGGAAAGTTTAACAGGAATCGAAGGGGAAATATGTAGATAAATATACAAAATTAATAGAAACACATTATCATAAAAGCTAACCCTAACTGGCCAAGACAGTAATTGAAAGTGGAGAAGAAGCACAGATTTTCTATTGAGTACAAGGTGCCTTTCTGACCGAGCATTTATAAAGAAAATTAAATGTATTCTATTGGCGCACTAGTAACAAAATGAGAATGAACATACAGATGATGGATGAGTTAGAAAACCTTCTAGCAGTTGATGCTTTTTTCTGAAAAGGATAATAAAGAGAAAATAATAAAGCTGAAGAAGACAAGGACCATATTACAACAGTTAAGATGGGAAGAATAGTGAAACTAAGTAAACATAGGGGCTTCTTAGATCAAGGTGCACTGTGCCTGCCGATATTCAAATCAACATAGCGAAGTTAGCTGAATGAGTGGTATTCATGTACATAAAAAAATCAATCAATAAGGTATTAATGCCAGATGACTGGCAGACGGTAAATTAAATTCCTATTATCAATAACTAATCCAGGAAACTATTGACTAGTTAGCTTAACACCAGTGATTGGAAAAAGACTGAATCTTTGCTAAATGATGAGATTAAAAAGAAACGCAGAGATAAGAGACTGTCTGGAAAGAGGAATCAGCATGGATTTCTAAAGGAAGGTCAAGTGTAGCCATTGATTTTTTAGCTGTAGTAACAGATTAAGTAGGCAAGAATAATGTAGTAGATGTGAAACATATGGACTTTCAGAAGGCCTCCACAAGGTATTGATTAAGAGACTCATCACAGAGATGTATGGTGTAGGTTTGCCTCCAGCAGGGTGTTTTACTTAATGCACCGATAAGCATGTTGTCACCAATAACATTAGAAACTGTGTATGGACGTTGTGGTATTGATGACTCCTGGCAGACATTTATTACAAATAACCAATGTACAATCATTAATTTCCACTGGCATATAAGTGTCTGGTCTGGTCTGTATTAAGCTGTTTGTTCACAACAGAGGAGCATTCTTCCAATACAGAGTCACTCTTCAAGTGATCAGAAGTAAGATTGAATATGATATCTTTACTTACTCATGTCATGTGTTATCATACAATGATGATATCTTCATCTTTTAAAGACACATTGACATTCTGACTGTGAGATGCATCACAACAGTCTGGCTGTGTGGAGTCAAGGGTCATGTGTAGATTTCTGCATTTAGAGAGGTATGGAGCAGAAATTAGAATGCTGGAGTTCAGGGATATCTATCAGCCAGACAGGAGGTGGCTAGTTGCCACAATGGGGACCTATAAGTGACTATGTCTACTGTTTCCTGTGCAGTTAAATGATCTTAACTTGGAAAATTGAGTGCGCCGTCAAAAATTGCCCATGGCAGGATATTGGAGTGCCAAACTAATAACGTGGGACATTACACCAATGTATAGGAAGTTTTAAACAGGCAAGCCAAATAGCCACATAAATGGTAATTCACTCTAAAAGACCAAAATGTGACGGGATCATTTTGGTAGGAAGAATAAGGTGGCTATGCATCGCTTAAGAAAGTAAGAGGACCAGTGGAGTGAAAAGTTCCGTAAATAATATATATGTGCCACTGACATAGAATTGCAAGTGATAAAACCCAATAAGACTGATAACAATGTGGTGCTTAGTTTTAGATTAATTGAATAACAAAGCAGAAGTCATATTCAATATATGTGGAACATTGAGTAGATCACACTTGATATATTGATGGTAGCTCAGTTGGCTGGATGGCTTGTTTGTGATGTAGGGTAATGCCAACAGCGTAGGTTTAATTCTAGTGCTGGCCAAAATAAACATAAAAGTCCTTCTGTCTCAACTTCACACCTCACCTGAGGAATGAGGAGGAGCCTCATCTCTTTTTAAATTATCATCAGTTATTCACTTCATTGAGCGAATTGGACCATGGAGACTTGACCTTCACTTTATTGTTTGCAATTCCGGTCTTTACCCTATAAGCATACTGAAGCACCAGTGATAAAAGCAGTGAAAAGATTTGTAAGGCTGATCACTCAAGCTAGATTCAGGTATTGATCAGTTAGGCCTGAGCTGCACAATGTGTTTCACTCTGTGTTGAATTAACGTGTTTGCAGTCAATGCTATTGCCATTGGTGAATCCTGAAACTTTGTATTCTGCAGGATCATCATTGACTAGAAACTAATAGGACCAGCCATGTAAATGCTGTAGCTACAGTATCAGGTCAGCGGCTGTGAATTCTGCGGCGAGTAACTCACCCCCGATTCTCCAAAGCCTGTCCACAATTTACAAGATACAAGTCAGGAGTGCAATGTAATATTCCCCACTCACCTGGATGAGTCCAGCTTATGCAACATTCAAGAAGCTCAGCATCATAGAGAGCAAAGCAGTCTGCGTGATCGACACCAATTTCCCCCAATACCGACACGCAGTAGCAACGGTGTGAAAAATCTACAAGACACACTGCAGCAAGTCGCCAAGGTTCCTGTGACAGCATCTTCTAAAGCTATGATCTCTGCCAAATGAAAGGGCAAGGGAAAAAGATACTTGGGCACATAACAAGATCTCTTTCAAGTCACTTCATCGTGACAAGATACTATATCAAGTTTCCTTCACTGTCACTGGGTCAATATCCCGGTACTCTCTTGACAGCAGAGCTGCAACTTTACCTGCCCCAGATGGACTACAGTGGATGAGGAAGTTGGCTCATCATTACATTTGCAAGGCAGTTAGCAATGGGCAACAAATGAAAGACTTGCCAGCAATGCCCATATCCCATGGAAGAATTATGAAAATTAACAATGCATCTGAGAAACGCTCGTGACAACATGAATACAATTTTATTCAAAGTTGTTTCTCAAAGTCAGCTTAAGAAACAAAATATATTTGTCAGCCTGTCACCTGTATATTTCTTGTCCCAGTCACTACCATTTTGCTCATGAAATGTAAAGGCCAATGTGACTTCTTCCTTTTTAGTTGTGTTTTTCACAGGAGCTTAGGCATTAGACTGACATACACAAGTGTTCTGTGCTGTCTTGGCTCTTCTGAAAACTGTCAATGTTTGAATTCTCTTTTAACAGGAAGCATAAAATCTGTTCATTTCTGTTTTTTTATTTCAAATTTTATTATTCCTAGAGAAAATATAACAGCAGGAATTTTACAATGCTGACCCGGTAATGGCTCTCTGTTTCTCTCTTTCTCCACATTCCATTCTTACTCTCTGTGATTCTTACTCTAATTATTTGTATGCACCACCATTTCTTAATTTCTCCTTTATTTATCTGAATATTTTAATTTCTCCCTTGCCCTCTTACTTTTGCCCTCTTACTTTTCTCTTACGCATTCCACCTCTCCTTCTCTCTAATGGTCACACTTCTTGACTCATTAAAGAGTTCAGTTGTATTTTTTCTTCCTTGTGAGTGGCAAGGGTCCCACTATGAATGCCCATATTAGAAACAGGGCTGGTAAAATTTAAAAGCATTGTTTAGCATTGTTAACTGCGATCCAGGATGTAAGACATAAGCATTATGAATAACAAAGTGTTCACCTCAACTTCCCACCTACTAACCTCATTCCGCCCCCTTGACCTGTCCAACCTCCCTGGACTGATCTATCCCCTCCCTACTTCCCCACCTATACTCACCTCTACAGGCTCCATCCCTGCCCCTTCAACTTGTCTGTCTCCTCTCCACCTACCTTCTCCTCTATCCATCTTTGATCCACCTCCCCCTCTCTCCCTATTTATTTCAGAAGCCTCTCCCCATCCCCCTTTTCTGATGAAGGGTCTCAGCCCGAAACGTCAGCTTTTGTGCTCCTAAGATGCTGCTTGGCCTGCTGTGTTCATCCAGTTCCACACTTTGTTATTGGAATTTGGCAGTTCATTTACCATGTTGTATTCCTTGACTAAGAGCAAAGTGTCACTATTCCTAGTTGTTTTGTCACAGAAGACAAGAGATCTCAGCTCTTGAATCTCCCCAACAGTGCAGCTGCACAAAGCACTCGGGGATCTAACCCAACTGACTGAGTCCCAGCATGCTCAGAGCTTGATGTGTGACTCGAATGCTGTTCAATGCTCAGATTCAGATCTAATTGGAAGACTTCCTGAAATACTCTGTAGAGGCAGATTTGTGAAGTATAACACAGGCCTACTCCAGGAAAGTCACACATTGCCAAGGCATTTGTTTGCCTGGGCGTTAACCAACTCCAGGCAATATCTGCATTTTAGATTGCAATAGGCAGGTCGACAATCACACTCTTTTCAATAAAGGTTGAATGGCATGAATTTCTAATCTTCTTCCACGTAATACATCTGTTGTTTTTATTATTTCTGTAGCACTGTTTATTCAATTAACTTTAATTAAACAATTAACAGTAAACACAAAATATTAATGCTGATATCTTGCTGGAGACAGAATTGTATTGGCTTTTTGTTGTAACTGCTGTAAATCAGCAACATTTGACTAATGTCAGTGCTCCAAATGTTCAGGTGGATAAAAGGATGCTTGGGCAGTAATTGAACTGAAGAAATGAAAAGGACCATTTTTTGATGAGTAAGGTGTCCTTAAGTTACTCTCAAAAAAATACAACAAACAGCAGTTATAGCACAGAAAGAGGCCATTCTGCCCTATGGATCTATGCCAGTCTTGATGCTTCAAATTAGCTTTCTCACAACTTTCTTCATTTAAATCTGTCAGCATAGTCTTATGTTCCTTTCTCCTCATATGCTTATCTATGCTATGGAAATATTCCACATTCTAACTACTTTTGGACATAGATGTTTCTCCTGTGTTTCTTAATGTGCTTAATAGGAAAAAAAACATATTTTTCCAAGCTCTAAAAATTTGTGACCTCTACTACCATGAAGGACAGGGGTGGTAGATGCATGGGGTGCATGGGGCATCTTGGAAATGCATTCCTTCACTGTTTCTGGTCTGGAAACTCAAAAATTGTCATCAATTAACATTATGGGGTTACCTATTCCAGACTGGCTACAATAACTCAAGAAAGCAATTCACCACCATCTTCTCAATGACAATCAAGGATGAGCAACAAATCAGGAAGATCATTTGCTTCTATCTCTCTGGCAATGTGACATTCCACTCTGACATCAGCCCAACCTTCCATATCCTGACACTTTCAAATTCAGACTTGACTGCTCTTATCATGAATTGGTTTAGGAGACAACAAATTAACTGATATCACTGGAAATGTTTGAAGTTCTGTGCAATGAGTTTTGATGTTATAGATATTGGTCTGTTTTTGTTAATTTTCGTATCAATAGGGCTTTCATAAACTTGCTGTTCTTGAGCACAGTTACTGCTGTGAACCTTGATACAATGTCAACAATCCAACACATTCCATTAAACCTGTTATTTTCCTGTGAGGCTGAGTTTTGTTCCCGTTTCTCTTTTAAGTTACCTGAAACTCTGATTGTGATTCTGTACAATCTAATGGGCATACATAGAAATGACAACTTATTTTGGCAATCACTTGATCACTGATTCTAAGCAAAATTAAAGAGGCCAAAAGCTCTGTCAGGGCTTCAAGCAAATATAAAAGGCAGCAATGAATGTTTGCATCCAGATTCTCTCAACCTTCAGTGGCTTAGGCATCCCACTCATTCCTGTTATATCCAACAACCCTCTTTTGTATTTGCTTGTAGATACTCCAAAAGGAAGGTTATAAATTAGTCTCATTTCCCAGGTCCGCAACCACCAACATAAATCAAATGCCAAATGTGGCTGTGTTGTCAAGGCTAGCTGGTTCGATCCACATTTTGGGATTGGTTTGGATACTTCCATTCCTGTTCCGGGGACTGAGGTTGCAGTTGAAGTTCACCTTGTCCCAGTGTTCCATCTACTGCCTGATCTTGCTCAGTGGAACAAACAGTGGCCATTTATCAGTTGCTATACTGGACAAACTGGTTTTTTAGCCTGTCTGCTCACTGATACCATTTTCAATTTTACATTGAAATGCTGAGTCTGGACGTTATCCCAATTTTTTATGTTTCATGAAAAAGTCAAATCTTCATATTGTCTGATTGCCAGTGGCAATGAAAGAAATGTATTTATTTCACATATCCTTCAATCACCCCAAGGCAAACAAATCCATGGCTCCATGGAACCTGTGCCTGGGGCTCCAGTCGAATATGGATCTCTCGCAAACTACCCTCATGCAAATAAGCTTCATTTAAGCATTGTAAATTGAGATGATTTGCTTCCTAAGGTAGTGTTCCTCTGTCAAAGGGATTGCTGTCTATCAATTTAATAATGATTAAATTGCCATCTCCACATTCTGGTAGCTAAAGATCCATTACTGCAATGGGAAGAAAAGTTTGTTGGATTGATAAATTTTCCTTAACCCAGTTTATACATGCTCGAGGCTGATCAATACTGCCCCGCAAGCATAGACTATAGTTACATAATTCCCAATCAATCACTTGGTTTGAGTGTGATTGGAACATAATCAGAGTTTAAAATGGAGAGCCTAGACTCTGTCAATGGCCACTTTGATGAACCTGAACTTGAATATGTCTTCAACCAGTATCTACAAATGAACACTTCCTGACAGAAACTTTTTCTCCCGAAGATACTGCTTGATCTGATGAGATTTTCCAGCCTTTTTTTTTGCTCTTACTTCCTGATGGTACAACTGGATCACAATTAATAGCCATGGGCGAAACGTCTTCGAGTTAGTGCTCCACAATTACTGGAGACTAGTGCCTAACTACATAGCGAGGATGAAACATTGGATCTTCTTAGTTTGAGTGGTTTAGATTTATTTTAAGGGACGAAGTCCACTCATCAGTCTGTTAAGGAGCTTAAATAAAAGGTTTAAAACAAAAGATGAACTTGCCCAGTCAAAAAAAAAGTAACAGGATGGGATTAGCATGAGCCATGACAAATGCCTGTAGCAGTCTGTGGAGCTGTCTTAGTGGGTTAAGGACTCACGTTGGCAGAACACAATTGTCTAAGGAAACACAAAGAGATTAAAAGAGAGGAGGAAGGAATAAATGAGTAGATCAAATGTAAACAATTCCACTCTTGGATTAATAATAGACTATTGACTTAGCCAAGGTTTAATGACCTTATTTACATGCATGGTGTGAATCCAAAGGCAACAACAATGCAGACCGGTCAATAACCTCCATCTTTCTGAGCTGTCAAACTGCCAGCCAAGGCCTTGGTCAGGGCCCAGCATATGTTCCAGTCTCAATGAGAATAATAGACGAAAGGAACAGAGAGTGCTTATAACTCAAACTCTGCCACAGAACCCACAAGACGCTGACATGAAACATCGGTCATGCATATAAGCCTGACAACACACCAGTTATTAAGAGAAATATAATTGAAAGGCTATAAATACCAACAGAGATGCAGTTGAAAATCCCAGAGACAGGAAGACTGCTTTTAAAGGAGCATTATCTTTTATTTTCTCTCTAGAAATACATGACAATCCCTTTCTAAATGTTTGCAAAGTACTTAGCAGAATAAAGTGAACTGTGTCAGAGTCTGTCATTGAATCATAAGAGTACAATTGCACTGTTTACACATAGTGTTGCAACAAAAAAGATGAAGTGCTCAGTGATTAAAACGGTCTTTGTTGATAAAAGTATGCCCCACCCCAACTCAGTCTCCCATTGTGAATATGGACCTATCTCTTTGCGACCATTACTAGCCTACTTATTGTCTTAGAGGGTCAGTTCTGGCTCAGTTGGCAACACTTTCAGTTTTATATCATAATGGATCTGGTTTCAAGTTGTGCTCAAGGACTTGAACATAACAATCAAGATGGATACTTTTCTGATGAAGGGTCTAGGCCCGAAACATCAGCTTTTGTGCTCCTAAAATGCTGCTCGGCCTGCTGTGATCATCCAGCTCCACACTTTGTTATCTATAGATGGATACTCCAGTTCAGTACTGAAAGAGTACTATACTGTCAAAGGTGCTGTCTTTTGCTTGAGTCATTCAAGCTGTGAATCTCATCTGCCTGTTCAAAAAGAAGATAGTGCCATGGCACTATCTCAAAGATAGTTCGTCCTAGTGTGCCAGGCAAATATTTATCACTCAATCAATGTCACAAAAACCAATGATCGGTTCATTATCATGTTATGTATTCAACGAATTTACGTAAAAAAAGCTACTGTATTACCTGGAAAGCAACAATGACAACACTTCAGTGCTTTGAGAAATCCAGTGGTCATATAAATGCTATTCTTTCTTTTTCTTCTTTAAACAACTACCTTAGCCAAGTATTGGAAGCATTAAAGGAAAAAAAGACTTGCATTCACACATGACCTCAGCACTGCACTGTAGGGATTCTATGATTCTATGGCCCAAAGCATTTTTAGGCAAGTACTCCTTTTTTAAGTGTAGTCACTGATCTAATTCAAAAACAACAGAATTTCAGTCTAATTTTACCTTCATTTAATTTCTTACAAAAAATGATCAAGAACCCTTCCTGATTCTTTTCCCCCTCCTTTTCTCAATCGTACCAAGACCAAATGTTGTATGTCTACTACAGAATGGCCAAACAAGGCACAGAGCTCCAAGGCTTAATTGTTTACCTTCTGAAAATCAATTCTAGTAAACGTCCTTTATGGGTGCCACTGTCCAACACAAGCATATCATCGCTGTACTTTCAGTCAGCAGAGCCATAATTCAAGCTGTTGGTATGCCAGCCAAACAGTCCACCTTTTGCTTCTAGATCTGCTTGAGTCTATTGTAAACAAACAGCCTATGATTCATATTTCCAAACACAGAACAAGAATCCTTTTGAATGAAACTGGATAGAAAAGGAAAAGTTTTCTAACTGCAGTTCACTCCAGCAGGACCAGACTCAGAACTTGTTGGAAGTGAAGTTTGTTACTTGCGAGTCCCTTCTCTGTGGTCAGCTCATTGTCGTGGTTATGTATCGCTCTATGTATCATATTTGGATCTGTGTTTCCAGGGAGAACAGGAGTGAAAACAAAGTATTGCTGGGCAAGTGAAATTAAAGCGACATGGAAAATTCAAGGGAAGTGCCGAAAATGGGGGGAGCACAAAAATGTTTTTGCAGTCTTTTGGAAAGCTCCAGAGGTCATTTCAGATCACTGAAGGCCTTTGCCAAGGAAGAAGAGGGAGGGTGTTAAGAGGTGCCACTAGAAATGAATAGATTGAAGTATGAGTCCACATGTAAGTAAGAGAACAGGTCGGGTTTGGTTGCCAGGAGGCAATGAGGAAAATGGGCTTGAATCACACTACACACCAATATCCCCAGGAAAGTCAGCATTGTCATATTCATAAATAAGGATGGAAAGCATGTCTGTGGCTGATGTTGATCAGGACGATCACTGCCAGTGTAACACAGTGGTTCATATTGACGTAGTATGTCCTTGTGTCAGATGGCACAGTATGACTGATTTGCCTTGCAAAATCAGTTCCTTACAGTCATTGACAGGTAGATACCCCCATACCAACAGAATACACTTCATGACATATTGACAGGTATACCCAATCATGTGACCACAGAGAAAACGAGACAAAATACCTTAGGAACTGGAGTTTTCATTTGTCCTTCACTTTTGTCGAAGTGGTTGTTGTTTTGTTTGTTCATAGAATGTGAGCAGCATTTGTCGGCATCCCTAATTGCCCTGGTAAGCTGCCTTCTGGAAATGCTGCAACCCTTGGGATATAGATATGCTCACAATGCTGTTAGGAAGGAAGTTCTAGGGTTTTGGCCCAGCACTTCTCATGCAGCTCTGCCTGTAGACAGAGAAATGAGGATACAAGTAATGTTTTACGCGGGACCGCTTGGTGTGAGCTTGTGTGCCCGTCCTTCTGGTTATTTCTGCCCTTCCTCCAGAAAGTTAAGACACCTCCTTGAAGAAACCAGTCAGTGGCAGTGGAACTGCAGAGGAGATAATTAGAGGCAGTGGTGCAATTGTCACGCAGGTTTTTAAATCAAAAGAAAAACAGAACTGATGTTGAAAAAACCTGAAACCCTGAACAGAATGAAGTGCTGTCATTTAATGGGCTTCTGTGCACCACTGAGTCAACAGCAATGCTAGCCCATTTTATGAAGATGAAAGTGTCAGGATAACATTCAGAACCTGCTTGCAGGGCTAAACCAGATTGTTGTCATATTGACTGAAGTATCCTCCTGCTTCAGCTGGCTTGTTTTGCTCCCCACCCCCACTCTTATTCACCTGGAGAATTCAGAGAGTGAAGCTTAATGTCATGGATCTCTGCCCAACCTTTGGATCAGGTTCACCCAATCTGTGCCGAAACGTCCATCAAACCTGAATTGGAATTGGCATTACCACCCTGATCTTAACTGATTCAAAACACATTTACAACATTTTGAATGTGACTTGGGTATGCCACCTCAGTAGCCACTGAACCATGATTTTCCACTCATTAATGTA
This sequence comes from Stegostoma tigrinum, assembly GCF_030684315.1. Taxonomy (NCBI): domain Eukaryota; kingdom Metazoa; phylum Chordata; class Chondrichthyes; order Orectolobiformes; family Stegostomatidae; genus Stegostoma; species Stegostoma tigrinum. The sequence goes on from NC_081379.1 coordinate 19,219,438, forward strand.
AAAGGGTGTCAATTCTTTGGTGATTCAGGAGCACAGAGCCCTGGCGAAATGCTTTCACGTACATGTAAATGATGGAGATGATTTCATACCTACAATAGCTTTCGTTTGAATTGCTTGAGGAATTGCTTTAGTCTGGCTGGACACTGAGCCTGAATAATGTGATGTTACACTGACCCATTTACACTGAGCAATTAACATATTAGTATTCAGAAGACAGACGCCAGGTCATTAGTTTACTGATTAAATGCAAAGCATTTGTAGGAAATGCAAACTTAAAGGAAAATGATCCTTCTTATATAGTTAATAGAGCAGATTTCCATAGAAATGACTGGAATGTGAATACAGGGATCTATTTAAGTCTACATTTAAAGAGCTTTTACGTTACAAAATAGGGGCCCAAGAGCAAACAGACTATTCCTCTGCTGCTGGCTGCACTCACAAATAAAACTCTCTATTTTTCTGCTGTTCTTGATAACTAACATCAGACCCCCAGGTTTGCTTCTGTCTGGAATTTAATGTGCAATGAAAGGACAGTGAAAATTCTAATAGGAGAGAATGTGTTGAAGTTTTGCAGTCTTCAGTTGTCACAATGACATGGAAGTACCTGGAGATAAATCAAGACTAGCAGATAAGGATCCCATAGAAAGAAAATAATAGGCTATTACACTGGAAGATTCAATAATGCACTGACATCAAAACAGCATCAATATCTGGTGCTCCCCACATCTATCACTTCACAATTTGGGTGTAAGTCTAATGTGCTGGACTTCACCATATACAGCTACACTGTAAAAGGGCAGGGTTCAAAATAACTTCTTTGGAATTTACTAAAGGACTCCGTGTTGTCAGCAACTAAGCAAATAGAAATTCCATTTTGTGTGTGTCCATGGTGGGCTAGCGTGTAATGGGCTGTTCTCCCAGCATTGTTGGATTGTGCTGTGCCCACTTTTTATGGAAAATGGGCTCAGAAAGGCCAAATTTCAGACACTAGTATCCTGCAGTCCAGTAACATTGGAAACACACGATATAGAAACACACTAATCATGTTCCTGACAGGCCTTAAGACATGTTATCTCCTTGGGTCCTTGAATATACAATCAAGGGGATTAGTGGTTATTTTGGGGCTCAAACTGGAAATTGGCTTGCCCTAAAAGAAGCTGGCCTCAGACCAGATAGACTTTTGGCCTAATGTATAGCCCTTAAAGGGACTGTTAGACGCTGTCTTGAAAAAGAGATCATCCGTAATGTCCTTCCCACTGACAGACCACAATAAGCCCCTACCTACATCCACCTACCTACATCTCACCTGCCATCCCTCCAGCCCCAGCCCCAACCTTCTCTATTTGTTTCTGGAATCCCCTCCCTCTCCCCAGTCCAGATGAAGGGTTTTGGTCTGAAACATTGACTTTCCTGCTCCTCAGATGCTGTTTGACTTGCTGTGCTTTTCCAGCTCTACATTTATGACTCTTTCTTAAAATAGAATTGGAGAAGGATTCAGAAGTCACAGTTCTTGCACCATTTTAGATGTTTCTAATATAGGAAATTCCAGTATGAAATTAGATTGATAGTGTTATTGCTAATTTTGTTTATATTGCTTATTTTTTCAACAGTGTTATTTCCCGCTTGCTAGAGAAACAAAGTGAAAAGTATTTTTCCCCATTTCTGAGTTCATCTTTTGATTTTTGCTCATAGTTGTTGCTAATACTCATTTTAATATGTGTGATTTTAGCTTACATTACTGTTCATTGTCAGTACAGGGCAAAGATCTGCTGAAGTTACCATTTTAAGTCAATAAATTTCATTATATTCCATTGTTAGTCTGAATGCATCTAATCAAGTCATTCTACCAAGTTAGAAGCTGGATATAACTGTGACTATATCATTAACTGGAAAACAACACTTTTATTTTGTGACCATGGTTGAAAAGCAGCCCATTTTCATGATCTGTGATTCTCTCTGCTGGCTGTGAGGATTCTAAGTGTAATGTGTTTGGCAGTCTCATGCAGAGAAGCCACAGGAATAGCAAAATGCCAAAATGGCACACAGGGCTGCTTTTCTAAAATTGGAGTAAAGGCGCCTGGTTGACGTTTCATCAAGGGACATTAACTTTTTAGCGAAACCATGGTATGTCTGCTCTAAGAGAGATCGGCATGAGGGGAATTTTTATTTTCTGCCTTCTGTTTTTTTCTCATTCATTCCTGGGGAGCAAAATTTATTACCTGTCCCTTATTTCTGTCCAGAAGGTGGTGGTGAAACATCACCTGGAAACACTTTGGTCTTTGTGGTGTAGGGAGGGTGTTCCAGGGTTTTGACCCAGCAAAAAGTGAAGGAATAGCGATGTAGTTCTAAATCAGGGTGATGAGTGACTTTGAGGGGGACTTGCATATACACATTTGTATTTGCTGCCATTGTCCTCTTAGCGGATAGAGGTTAGAGGTTTGGAAGATGCTTTCAAAGTTAACTGATTCTATATTGAATTGAATCTTATCAAATGCTGGTTGTTGACACTCTATTGGTGTTGCAAGTGAAAAATGAAAAAAAAATTGCTCCTTGCATTCATCGTTTTGAAGAGCAGAAAAGTTCACCAAGAACATCCATCAATTAAAATTAGAGATCAGGCAATATCTCGGATTTGAAGGCTGCAGTACTGCTGCATCCATCATGGTAGTATGATTGGCTGAAAGGAACGTATCAATTCAGAATAATATTTTCGTATCTTTCTCTTCTGAAAAACAGGAAAAGAACTGCATGCCTGCACCTCATCCAAACAAATTCCAAAATGATTCCAAGAAGACCTAAATGTTCCATCACTGTGGACAGATGTGACCTGGTATTATCCACTGTGTTGTTCACTAGTTAGCACAGAATAAGAGATGTTATTTCAACTTACATTTGACAGTGACACAATTTTGAATGTGACTGATTGGAAGCTTATCTGTTATGTTAAATGATTGATTTTTAACATCAGGAAGATTCTACCTGATGTTCTCTCTGTTTTCTAATGCTGTTTGAAAGGTATTAAGGCAGAATGCAGTGTGCCACCATCTTGTATGCTGCCAAGATGAATACTTTGCTCTATCAGTCACTTTTGGCTTCCAAGGCATAAATTCCTGATGACATGGATCTTTTCAACATCAGCCAAATCCTTATTTGTTTTAGTAATCGGGGTTGCTTCACTGAGGTGGGCCAGACCGGAGCCTCACAGATCATTCTGACTCCAAGTTAAATTTGTGCTGGCTGTGGGAGCCAGAGAGCAAAGATTGTGGAATTGGCTCCCAGTTAATGATTGCTTTTTGATGTTCCTGTCTAGTGCATTCCTGGAAGCATTGAACTGTCTTATGCTGACCAGCTTCAGATCTATCCCTCTCCTTGACCAACTTTTTGAAAGGAATGGTACTGCAACAGAAATTCAGTGTATTGAAATAACATTTGAAGAATGATACCTCTTCTATAGGCATCTACTGTTAACTTTTCTTTCAATGTTCCGATCAGACTGGGCTCTACTTGTTCACACACCCAATGGCATTTTGGCACACACAGGATCTTTGGTTTTAGCCTTAGATGATTATTTGCAAGTAGAAACCTGAGTAAAAGAAGCCTGTGGTGCAGTTAAATCCACTTGTAAAGGGATTTGGGAAAGACGTGGGTGAACACCTACTCATCAAAGTGAATGGGTCTAGGATCTGTCAAGATTTGTGGAATTAGCTGCATCGGTGACATTAAAAGAGGTAATATTTGGGAGGAACTCAGAGTTCACACACCTCTGATTACTCCTCAATGTGGCCAGTGCAGGTGTCTGTGTAGACAATGTTAGAGGATGGAATCAACTTTGTGTGCTTTCCACAATGCATGAATCTCTTCTGGCATGTTGCTGTTTGTTAATACAAAGAATAACTACTTTGCTGAAGTATACAAGGATGGCCAGCATCCATGATATAGTATCCTATTGTAAGAAACTTCAGAAGAGAAGGGCATGATAATGAAATAAAACAACTCACTAAGGATGGGGTGATTTGAAAGCAATTTAAAGATGGTACTGAATCTTGGGTCATCATCTTGGTATCAGAATCACAGCCGATACTCAGGGTAGAAAATAACTTCCCAAATGAGAGCAAAGCCAGCAATCTCTAATGCAAATTACACCTCCTATCATAAGAGATAGTAAGAACTGCCAATGCTGAAGTCAGAGAAAACACAGTTTGGAGCTGGAGGGATGTAGCAGGCCAGGCAGCATCAGAGGAGCAGGAAAGTCATCATTTCAGGTCAGGACATTTCTGAAGGAGGGTCCCAATCTGAAACGTCAACTTTCCTGCTCCTCTGATGCTGCCTGGCCTGCTGTGTTCATCCAGCTCCATACGGTATTATCTCCTACTATAGGAATTGTGCAACAGTAAAAATGAGCATTCCACTTATCTGGGATTAGCCCTATTGTTACTGAAAGACTTTGACTCATTTTGTCCACAAAGCCCTACTAAACATTAACATTGTGCAAACCAAACTCAAGCTGTGACTGAATTCTGCATAGTTTTCCCACACACTTTGGAATTTTATCTTGAGCAATCTGTTATTGCCTGAACACCACTAACCCTGATAACAAGCAGAAGGGAGAGTATAATACAGAAAAAAAACAGGAAGCAGAATCTGGCTATCTGACAATTAGGGGTAACTCTGAATTTATGTCTGGAATTCACATTCTGATCCTTAATTGAGCAAATAGTACAGATAAAAATATGAAATGCAGATTGATTCCTTTCTAATCTTGTTTTTGTCTTAACGCATCTTTCGTGAAAAGCAAATAAAAGCACCCCATTTTAAAAAGATCTCAACCAATATGGAACTAAACTTTGAAATGCAAGGAAGCTATAAAATTAAGTAACAATATTATTAATGATGCCAACTATCTCCTGCAGTCCTTTCTAGGAAAGACTCAAATGACTAGAGGATATTACCAGTTCCTTCTCCAAGGCTGTCTACGTATGGACAAGACAGCAAGCGAGGCAACGAGCCAGAGAGACCAGCTGCATGATGATACTGTGAAAAGATGAGCAGTTCTGTTCTGGTCACAGGTTTTGGCACAAAACTAGCACTATGTGTTGATTGGCACTATAAAAGACAAACATTAAGTTGCACAAAGTGGTGAGCAATGCTGTCCAGCAGTGCTATGTTCTGATATAGTAGGAACTGCGGATGCCGGAGAACCTGAGAATAACAAGGCATAGGACCAGATGAACACAGCAGGTCAAGCAGCATCAGAGGAGCAGGAAAGCTAATATTTCAAGCCTTAATCCTTCTTCAGAAATTAGGCTGAAGAGGTTACGAGAGAGTTGCAGTGGTAGAGAGATCCTTTGAGGTTTTTCCGGAGGGAGGAGGGTAGCAAGAGGGGTCTAAGCCCAAAACATCTGCTTTCCAGCTCCTATGATGCTGCTTGGCCTGCTGTGTTTATCCAGCTCTACACCTTGTTATCTATGTTCCAATACAGGTGCTTTATCATAGGTGTCAGTGGTCTGATTAGTATGTTTGTAGGTGACATGAAAATTGGTGGATTTGTGGGTCGTGAGGAAGGATACAGTGGGATATGGACCAGTTGGATAGTTGGGCTGAGAAACAGCAGGTTGAGTTTAATCTGGACAAGTGTGAGAATGCATTTTCAGAGTCAAATGCAAGAGGAAAGTACGCAGTAGATGGCAGGACTTTTAGGAGCATCGATATACAGAGGAATCTTGGGGTTCAAATCCTCTTTAAAAGTGGCAATGTGAGTAAATAAGGTGATAAAGACGGTGTACAGCTTGTTTGCCTTCATTGGTTGAGCATTGAGAATAAAAGTTGATACATCATATTGCAGCTGTATAAAACTTTAGTTTGATCACATTTGGAGTATTGTGCACAGTTCTGGTCACCAGACCACAGTAAAAGACGTTTACCAGGATACTGCCTGGATTGGATTGTATCAGCTATTAGGAGAGATTGGACAAACTTGGACTGTTTTCTTTAGAGTGTCAGAGGTTGAGGAGGCCGCCTGATAGAAGTATACAAAATTTTGTAAGTCATGGATAGCATGGCTGGTCAGAGTCTTTTCCCAGGTAAAAATGTCAAATATTAGGGGGCATAGGTTTAAGGCGAGAAGGGGAAAAGTTTAAAGGAGGTTTGCAAGACAAGTTTTATTTTACACAGAGGGCAGTATATGCCTGGAATGCACTGCCAGGGGAGGTGTGGAAACAAATGTGTTCGCAATGTTTAGGCGGAATTTAGACAGACCTATGAATACACAGGGAATAGAGGGATACAGATCTTGTGCAGGCAGATGAGATTAGTTTAGAATGGCATCATGATTGGCACAAACAAAGGGGACTGAAGGGCTTGTCCTGTGTTGTAGTGTTCTATGTTCTTTGATGCTTGCCAAAAGCATAAAAGGTGGTATACAGGGGTCCTACTGTCAAGATAAACCTTGCTGGATGTCTTGTGCAATTTTGCCACAAATGCCGCCATTGCTCTCATCACTCAGACATTGAGAACATGCAACCTGTAGTCTGGCTTCTGTGCTTACTGATATTACTGTACATTATACACACATATAGCCGACTCCTTTACACAGAGACAGTGACTGAATTTGAGATGAGACCTTAATACCGGAATGTCATTTCTGTGATACCATATAACTTAATCTGAGATAAAGGCCTGTTTTATCTGGTTTTGATACCAGAGTACAAGATCTCCACTTTACCCTTCAAAGAATTGGAAACCTTTTTTCATACTATGGTCAAGGATGCATACAGCAGCAGTGTCTACCGTCTGCAAGATGCAGAAATTCTCCAAGACTCCTTGGACAGCACCTTCCAAACCTAAGCCCAGTCCCATTTACAAGGACAAAGGTAGGAGATACAAGATCCTGTCCAAAGCCACTCACCATCCTGACATGAAAGCAAATTGTCATTCCTTCCGTGTTGCTAAGTAAAAGTCCTGGACCTCCTACCCTAAGGATTCTACCTGCAGCAAATGTGTTGTAACGATGGAGGAAGTTTGATAGCACCTTCTTGAGGAAAAATAGAGATGGGCAGCAAATACATGTCCTGCTAATGAGACCACAACCCATGAATTAATAAAATAAATGGAAATATTGCTTTTATACATTCAGACAGTGCCTTGGCAAGTCACATTATATCATAGAATCACAAAGTCATTATAGCAAGAAAAGACAAATAGGTCCTTTTACAGTCATAACAACTTCGCACTCTGCAGAGTGCTATTTAATATCATGATTGGCTATCTATCATCAGTCATAGATGTGTCGTACCATTTGACATAAAACCTTCAGAACCCAAGTGGGCATCTTGCAAGATAAGGGTTTATATGCAGCTCAGCTATTTCTTTGTAGGACTTGACCTATGCTCACTATAATATCATATGACCCAGTCTGGAAACAACAATGTTGCACATTTCCATGATATTATGTGCTTATATGAAAACATCAAACTTGTATATTTCATTCTAGTTCAAGCTGAGATAACTGTCTGCACCTTTTGATCAATTTCCTGCACCACTTTTGCCCCTCTTTCCAACTATGTATCCTGTGGTTAAGTGCTGAGTCAATAGGAGGGAAGAATCGGGTGGATCTGTCTCTTCAACATGAAAGCGGCTGATGAGGTAAACTGTTGCCTGTGAAGGAGCTGAAAGGTCGTGATTTTAAATAAACCTGTTGGACTATAACCTGGTGATGTGTGACTTCTGACTACAGGAGTAGGACATAGATTTAACATAGCTATTGAAAAACCTTGGCAAGTCATGTTACGTCACAGAATCACAGTGTTTTTACAGGTGGAAGGAAGCCATTCAACACGCTGTGACTACACCAACTTTGCAAATTACCTTTCACATAATGTAATGTTCCTGGTCTTCTCTCTAAAAGTCCAAGCACTGTTCCTTTTCAGATTAAAGTCCAATCCCCTTTTGAATGTTTCAGTTGAACCCAGCACCATCATACTTAGCCAGAGCATTCCATCTTTGACCATTTGGTGTATGAGAAAGTTATTTTGTTCTCTTTGGAGAAGAGAAGGCACTCAAAATCATGAAAAGCCTGGACTAAACAGATAGGGAGAAGCTTTCCCCACCTGCTGGAAAGACTAGAAACTGGAGAATTGGGAACTGACAAATAAAATCATGGCAATAGGTGGAAAAGCTTTTTTCCCCACACAAAGTGATTTGTATCTAAAATGCACAGCTGGAGAGTATGGCTGACACTAGGTCAATGGATAATAAAATGTGAGGCTGGATGAACACAGCAGGCCAAGCAGCATCTCAGGAGCAGAAAAGCTGACGTTTCGGGCCTAGACCCTTCATCAGAGAGGGGGATGGGGAGAGGGAACTGGAATAAATAGGGAGAGAGGGGGAGGCGGACCGAAGATGGAGAGAAAAGAAGATAGGTGGAGAGGAGAGTATAGGTGGGGAGGTAGGGAGGGGATAGGTCAGTCCAGGGAAGACGGACAGGTCAAGGAGGTGGGATGAGGTTAGTAGGTAGATGGGGGTGCGGCTTGGGGTGGGAGGAAGGGATGGGTGAGAGGAAGAACAGGTTAGGGAGGCAGAGACAGGTTGGACTGGTTTTGGGATGCAGTGGGTGGGGGGGAAGAGCTGGGCTGGTTGTGTGGTGCAGTGGGGGGAGGGGACGAACTGGGCTGGTTTAGGGATGCGGTGGGGGAAGGGGAGATTTTGAAACTGGTGAAGTCCACATTGATACCATTAGGCTGCAGGGTTCCCAGGCGGAATATGAGTTGCTGTTCCTGCAACCTTCGGGTGGCATCATTGTGGCACTGCAGGAGGCCCATGATACTAGGTCAGTGGAGACTTTCAAAAGGAAGTTGCCAATTCCTTTAAAGCTGTTCCCCCTAATTGTCAGTGCCTCAACAAATGGGAATCCTTTGTTCACCTATGCTGCCCAGACCATCCATGACTCAAAATATCTCAATCAAATTTCCTAACAGCGCTCTCTTCTCCAAAGTAAACTATCTTAACTTCTCTAATCAATCTTCACAATTGGAGTTCCTCATACCCAGTACCATCCTGTAAATTGCTTCTACACCTCCTTCAGTGTTGTCTATTAATACATAGAATGAAGCAGTGAGGGTGTCATGGATTTCTTTTCTTTTTGTCTTTGCACCTTTTCCAAAGGATAAAATGACAGAACCAACCAACTGTGAGCAGTGTTAACAAGGTGTGGAGCTGGATGAACACAGCAGGCCAAGCAGCATCAGAGGAGCAGGAAGCCTTTTGATAAATAAAGTGGCCTTCTTCTTAGTGTTTGTTTCTCTCTTCATTATCAGAGTGTCTAATCCCACCACTCTCCTTTTTTTTACCCATTTCTCTAAGAAAGATTGGAAAAAAACTAATGCTTTATCCTAAGTGGTGGTAACGGTGTTAAGGAGAGTAATTTTAAGCTAGCTCATCCAGCAGGTGATTGGTGTGAATGAATCAGCTTTTGTTTTACATCTCATTGATTTTCTTCACTAATAAAATTGGGCAGGGTATGGAAGTGAGACTTGATCCAGTCGTATCAAAGTCCTGCCAAGTGCGCTATGTTAAAATGTTCTTCTACATGTTACAGTTGTTTTTAAAGCAGCAAACAAAATCTCCAGTAATGTAAGGAAGGTTAATCTTCAAAGTAAGGCAAGGCGATAGATCAAAGACGATAGATTAAAAGAGATAAGGAGACAGTTTAAAACATGTCAGGCTCATGCAGAATGATCAACACTTCAAATAGTCTTGATTAATGTAACAAAAGTGTTTGACTTATTCAAGCCACAAATCAATGATATAATGGGAGGATATGAGGATGTTCTTGGACATGCAACCCAGAGGCCCATCTCTTGAAGAAAGGAGTTCAAATCTCACTATGGCAGCTGGGGGATTAAAATCCGATTAATCAATAAAGCCAGTATAAAAGATTAATTTTAGTAACAATGATTATGCAAATACTGGGTTATAACAAAAAATCCACCTGGCTCACTAACATCCTTAAGGAAATCTGCTGTCCTCAACTGGTCTGGCTGATTTTCTCGATTCACAATAATGTGATTTCATCTGACAGCTCTCTGTAATAAACTAACAATCCATTGAAATTGCTGCATAGAAGTCCTAGATATTTTCAGAGATGTTATGCCAGGCCTCTAGAGCAGATGGGACCTGAATCCAGACCTCCTGAACCAGGCGTTGGGGACACAGCCTATGCACCAGGAGATCCCTGTTCTACGTTACAGGGAATCAAAGATGCTCACTGTCACTTTATTGAATTGCACAATAAATGCTGCCAGTGATGTGCACTTCCTCTGAACAAATAAACAAGAAGTGCTCTAAGTTGAAGAAAGTAAAATCGAATATAGGTGAATGAGTTAAATTGTGCTCAATAGCCTCTCTGATTTGGATCAGCAAGGGAAAACGCCTATTTTCAGCAAGTGACTACACTGTGATGTGAACATTGTTAAACCACAAGATATAAGAGCAAAATTAGGCCATTCGGCCCATCAGGTATGCTCCACCATTGTTAGTCATAACAGTCCAATAATCAATCATTCATCAAGGATTGATTCAATTCTGTGGGTTGGTTTATTTTTAACAGTGAAACATATGACAAATTATGAAACAGACATTACAGCAAACCAACTGAATTCTGTTAGTGCAGCTTGCATGCTCGGAGCAGACTAATAGTCAGGCAGTCACAACATTGTATACACACAGCACATGGAGTCCTTAAAGGCAAAGTCTCTTAAGGACAAGGTACACATAAAACACTCATTCGACCTACTTTCTATTCTCCTTGTCACAGCATTTTTATTAGTTTACAGGTGTCTGCTTTCCCTTGATTTCTTCTATGCCCTGCAGTATGAAAAACCTAAATTGCTGATATAACTAATTTATTTTTACCTGTACGTTTGTTATTTTATGAGAATATATATCAAATCAAATTGGCTACTTTTGAGCTTGCCAGGTTGATCTTTATGGGAAAACAAGGGTTAGGTAAAATAAATTAAGTTATAGCTAACTCATCTATGAAAGCAAGCGTATAAACAGGAATGCAATCCTAAAACAGGATATAGGCAGTTAGGTGAGTTAAAGCCTGTACTTATAAAAGTCAGAAAACTTTCCAATAGTATGAATGTTTACAATGATTGAAACACTGACATAATGGAGCTCCTTCAGGACAATGTGAAACTTCTTTTTTCATGGGGTCAACATTTTGGTCAGGAGAGCAGGGAACCTTGAAATAGTGTTAAGGATCTATGGGGGGTGGCGGTGGGGCGATGCTTATCAGCCATGTTGGATGCCTGGGTGTCATATGAGGTCGCCTTTGACCACTCAGACAGCTGGCCATGCAAGGAGCAAATAATCCTGTTTGCCAAAAGTTCTGAACACATGCGCAGAAGGGTATAGATAAGTTTTTGTCCTTTGACCTTCACTGTGCTGCCAGATGTTGGCCAACAAACTAGAAGTTATTTCTTTTCCCTGAGCATCAGATCAATGATCCAGGTGTGAGCAAGGACTAGGTCATTGTGAGTATTGTTCAGTGAATGTATAACTCTTTTGTCCTCTTGCTTGAGTCAAAGCAGAGCTGGAGGGATATGCTAGCATTCTTGTGAGGATGCTTGTGTGAAAGACAGCAGTAGTTTTGTGTGGATTGGATTAATGGGATTGAGGGCCATGGCTAGGGATTGTGTGGAAAATTCAATTTTGTGGACAAACTGTTGACTTCATAGTTAAAAGTAAGACAGGGAGTTGGATCAAAGAGACCTGTTGACTTGTAATCTAAAAGGTAAAACATAACCTGGAGTGGCAGCATTTAGCTTCTGTGGGGCATTTCTGAAATGAAGACACAACTGAATTGATAAAAATCAATCTATAAGCTTAGTTTTTCACAGATGGATCATGCATTATCCTGTTCATCTGATCAACTGTCAGTGTATTGTTCATATCCTTCTGATTTTGAAATAATTAGTTTGAAAATTTCATTATCCTTTGCAGTGCAATTACGTATTCCATTCAAAATAGAGCCGTTGCAACAGTTCAAGTGTTAAAGATCCTGTGTCAACCATTGCACAGCTATACATCTTGAGGTGCTACTCATTGAAAACAGAGGACTTACTAAGGCCAGAAACTGCAGTCAGAACTCAATCATTGATTAGTACTGAGTGTTCCAAGATGGTTTGTCTCCTATTCCAGCAAATCAACCAATTCCACAGAGTATTTGGAAAAGGGTTATTAGTTATTTCACAGCTGTTCCCAGTTGAAATGTAACATACTTATATTGTTTTCCACTGGAGTGATAAAACTGCTCCCTATATGGATCCATGACTGATAGCGAGGACATTTTTGCCTGGACTTGGAATGGATTCACATTTGAATTGGCCCTTGTTTGATGTTGGAGTGGATTTCTTGGCCTATTGCTTTGGGTTGTTGAAACAGGCAGTGTAATGTAGCCAAATAGATAAGTTTCTTTAGATAAAAGCGAATACATTGAGAAAGCTGGGGCTGATTTGTTCAGGTTTCATGAGCTTATGGAGTTTAATGGCCATTTCCTATTCTAGAAAATCTGTTTTTTATATCACTTTCAGTCTATTTCTCTGGTCTCACCTTTTCTTGTCACTTATTTCGAATCCTGTAACATTTTCTTATATCTGTAGAATATCTTTCACTGTAAAACATGACTATCATGAGACGAAAGACAATTTCAGACATTATTGTGCATCACTAGGTCTGTAATGCACAAATTTTTTTAGAATGACACAGCAGTATTTTTCTTATAGTGCGGATAACTAAATTAAGTAGGACTAAATTGCATAATTCATGTATCATTTCTTGCTTTTAGCACTATAAAACAATTAAGATTGTTGCTTTTTATTATTTTCATAAATGACTGAGATCTGCATGCGAAGTAATGGTCCACAGGCTTGCAGACGACACAGAACTTTTTGAGAGATAGCCAAGGTGGTACGATGCCTCAGTAGTTATACCTGCTGCTTCACAGCCCAGGGACCCAGGCTTGATCCCACCCTTGAGCAACAGTCTGTGTGGAGTTTGCACATTCTTTCTGTGTCTGCATGGGTTTCCTCTGGGTGCTCTGGTTTCCCCCACAGTCCAAAGATATGCAGGTTAGGTGGATTGGTGATGTGAATTGTCCAGAGATGTGCAGTCTATGTGGGTTAGCCATGAGAAGTATGCAGGGTTACAGGGATATGATGGGTCTGGATAGGATGTTCATTGGATGGTCAGTGTGGATTCGATGGGCCATATGGCCTGCTTCCATACTATAGGGATTCTATGATTCTATGACTTGGGTTACCTGAAAATAGATTGTATTGTGCTGGGGACCAGGACAAACTCTAACAGGTGGTCTTTTACCTGAAGATGTGAGTTGGGGCAAGATCAATACAAAATGTGCACATTTTTTTGTTTTTTTATATCCAGAAGTGTTCTTTAACACAACTGAATTTTTTCCATCACCAAATCATCTGTGGTCAAAGTGTGCTTATTTGTTACTTGGTACTGATTTAAGAGCAGTCGAGAGAGAAATGGGCCTTGCACATAACTCTCCAAAGATTCATGACCAATGTGGAGAAACCTTAGCCAAAGCAAACATACTATTATCTTCTATAAATAAAACCACTCAAGATAAAAAAAAGTCTGTACAAGTCTTTAGTTAGACTGCATTTGGAATACTGCTTCTGGTCCAGTCAGTATCTGGTGCCTCTCATTGTGGCTGATGTAGAAACTTTGGAAAAAAGCCCTGTAAAAGCTCATCATTGTCTTTCTGCTGTCTTTTCTAGTTCTTCCAATTCTGATTTTGTTGCATACCTCTTTCCAACACAAACTGGCTCCTATATTTTATTTGTTTTTTCCAGCTGATACATAGCACTATGGGGTAACTAACCACACCCTAGACACATACTGTCAATATAGCTTTCTCCTCCAAGTCAGAAAATGCAAGGTTTAGATGCAGGCTAACATTGTCAATTTCTCAGTTCAGGCGTGTGTTAACGCCGGTCTTCCTGCTTTCATTTGTCCCTAAGATGCCTGCCAGTCTCCTTTCTCTGTCTGTGTTGGCGCTGCCCATCACTCATGTTCTTCAATTTCAGCCATTAAGCAGTCTGTCACTCCCATCCTTTCCGTCAGTCAGTCCCAGGGCTGCCTATCACTCCACCGCCCTGCTTCAGTCAGTTCCAAACTACAAAGCATGAACAAATCACGACTAGTTGTAACGTCTTTAGGCAGAATGCTGCAGCCCTAGCAGTCATACTCGGCTTGCATCTACATTTGACAGCAAAGAGGAAAACAAGGCCCCCCGCTGTGTATATTCATTAGAAGCCTTTGAAATGAAGTTTTTAAATAAAGCAAGGTGTAAGATCGCTGCCCTTTATTAGGTGATGCTCACACCAAACACTGCACAGGATAAGCCGCACATCTAAATGGCTCTTGCTGGAGGCCCTAAGGTGTGAGGGGTCCACCGTGGGCGTAATAATACACTGGGCAGGTTCACCAGTGTATTTTAGTTTGCTTCCTCAAGGGTTGGTTATTTACACACATCCCTTAATTACCATCTGTGCACCCAGTGGCACTCTCTCTACAAAGCGAATGCTTCCATCTGTTGACACTGCTCTCTTACAGCGATCCAAATTTTTCCCATCTCTGTGTCTTGGCAATGAATGTCTTATCCTTTTTTTTTAATTTTGTTTGTTTGCCCAGAGCTCATCTGGGAAACATTTGTTAATTTCTTTTCCCAGTGAGCTTGAATCATGGAAAAAATCTAAGGCACAGAAGAAAATGGCTAATTCTGCTTTCAAATAATGCTGATTTCTTTTTGGATATTCTTCATTTTAAAATTAATTCAACTATTGCAATAATAGTTCTTATTAGCTTGCTATTATGTGAGCCTTAATGATTAATATGTACTGGTGACTTTCAGTTCATGAATACTATCAGCCTTTCATCTCTATCTTTTATAAATATTTTGGAGAACAGAAATAAAAGCATCTGCAGCTCCTTTTTAATGTTTAAGTTGATCAAGATAATGACCTGTGTGCAAATATGCAAGAGCAGACTTGAGTTATATTGATCTCATCTGGGCTGCAGTTAGGCTGCTACAATCAGTCTCAGTGCTGAAGTAAGGGAGAGAGAATTTCAGCGAAGGTTCCTGACTGTTGATCACTAACAACATGAAGTTTTATTGGAAAGATGTCTGTATATGTGGTATCTATTGAGAACAGAGATGGGCTTGATTGTGATGCCTTTCAGGATCAAATATCCTCCCTCTCTGTCTTAGGCAATCACTCAAGAATAAAGATGACTTGCTTCTACTGCGTATTGAGCAGTTCTGAGATGGCTAAAATGTCCATTACAGAATCTGACATTTTGCCCCATGCAGGGCAGGTGCACTTGAGAGTGGGTATATAAGGTGTTGGGAGGTTTTGGCAATCTTTCTGCCCCATGATTTCACCTTTGCATTTTTTTTCTCAATGATGCCTTCTTATGCATTTTTTGCCTTCCTGAATGAACTCTGTCCATTTTGTTAGGTCCAAGAACTCCAATGAGTTATTAAGGATCTTGACCATTTCAAGGAGGTTTTGAGGACATTTGCAAAACATTTCATCCTGAGAGTGTCCTGTCAGAGCTGAGTTATGAGTAAAACAAAAGTAGAGATGATCAAATATCCAAATGACAATTAACATTACTTGGCTGAGACACTTAAGGGCCTGAAGGATGAAGCTGAGCATGGGGAAAAGCAGTCAGATAAAAGAAGAGAAAAAGTTGCATGAGCACTCCAAAATTAAAAACTAATGTTAATGTTATCTTTCCCAAATTTTTGTTTTGAAATTTCATGTGGGAACTGGTAGGAACAATAACTGAGTTAGCACTTTGACAGAGCAGATGGTTTGCCTAGATCAAGCAATCAATTTCTTTTATTCAGTTATGGCATATGAGCATTGCAAGCTCATTTAGCATTTATTGTCTAACACTAGATGCTCTTGGTAAGATGGCTTTGAGGTGTCTTCTGAACTGCTGCACTCCTTTTGGTGTAGGTGCACTTAACAATACTTTTGTGGATGGAGTTCTCAAATTTTGATCCAGTGCCAGTGATATATTTCCATGTCAGGATAGTGAGTTGGTTGGAGAAGAATTTGCAGTTAGTGGTGTTCCATGTATTAGCAGCCCTTGTCCTTCTAGATGGAAGTGTTCAAAGGTTTGGAAAGTGTTGTCTAAGAAGGTTTGGTGAATTTCTGCAGTGCATCTTGTAGTTGGTACACATTAGGGCTACTGATTGTTAATGGTGGAGAGGAAGGATATTTGTGGGCGTGGTGCCAATCAAGTGGGCTACTTTGTCCTGGATGGTGTCAAGCTTTTTGAATGATGTTGAAGCTGCATCCATCCAAACAAATTGTGAGTGTTCTTTCACATTCCTGACTAGGTGCCCAATTAATGTTAGACAGGCTTTGAATTGAATATGATCGTGATATGAGATAACAAGGTGTGAAGCTGGATGAACACAGCAGGCCAAGCAGCATCAGAGGAGCAGGAAAGCTTGACGTTTCGGTCGGAACGTCAAGCTTCCCTGCTCCTGAGATGCTGCTTGGCCTGCTGTGTTCATCCAGCTTCACAACGTGTTATCTCAGATTCTCCAGCATCAGCAGTTCCTACTATCTCCATGATCGTGATATGATATTGCTTTTATATTATTGAGTTCTTATTATCCAAAATTGTATTATCAGGAAAATCAAGAATTCAGTGGAAAAATCTTGTCTGCAGAAATCTACCTTCTTCCAGGCATCAAACACATGAAAACAAACAAAAGTCTAATTGTTTCCTCTTAGTTTCTTAGCCTGGAGAAGGTGCCGAAATTTGTCAATATCTATCAATCTTCAAATACGCCCTAGCTATTTCCTCCTCAACCGGTTCAGAGATGTTATTACACACCTCTGGATCAGGTGGAAGTTGAGGCTGGGCATGCTGGCTTAGGGGTAGGGTCATTACCATTAAAACCACAAGGTGTAGCGAACACCTTCTGTTTGATCTGTAAAGAAATCAGGCTCTAAAATATCTCAGGGTGTACCTGTCTAGAGCAAGGACATCTGTGCCATTAAAACAAGTTTAAGATGACTCATAATGATACAATTGTTGTTATAAACATCTTTGCTCCAATTCACCAACAATAATGCTAAGGTAATCCTCGAATAATTCTCATGGCTTTAAACAGCATCATTTTCATCAATTGAACCTTTGATTACTTTATTCTTCTGCTTCATCCTTCAGGCTCTTAAAGCTTTATTGTACAGACTGGCTATTTCTTCTAGATCTACTGGTGGTTTGAAACACTTACACCTCACAGAACAACTCTAAATGTTCAAAACCAAATTGATACATCATTAAAACCAACACCGTCGGTCAGACTTCAATCTTTTTAAAAGGCAATGCAGTTTCATGCATGCCAACACTTAACAAGGAATCTGGGCAATTTAATTAAACATCAGAGGCTGTGGATCACAGAGAAAGAAAGACTATTACAATCATGGCTCAGGATTAAATGGCTTGTTTTCTACTCAAGTGATTTGAGTTTCACACTATAGATGATTTTCCAGTTGGTCATACTCATTGAAAATCAGTTATTCCTGGACCATCATCATGATATAACATTCATTTGATTAATTTTAAATTACACTATTCTGTGTAACATGCTGTAAAAGCAATAAAAAGAGGTTTTACTGAGATGTGTGATGCAAAGGGATTATATTAGTAAAATATGATTTTGCGTGAATTTAACCATTGTGTATTTGTTCATTAGATTTACTTCTTGACTGTTCACATCTAACACATTGACTCAACTACAGACTTGCTCCATTGATCTGTGGAATTCTCCTCCCCAGGGAGCAGTAGTTGCTGGGTCATTGTATTCCAAATTGAATCTGTTCAAAGTGCAGATCTGGTTTCCAAATTATTGGAAAGATGTTATTGGACTTTTTTTTATTATAGCTAAAATTTCAAATCCTAATCAGTTCAATTTAAAAGTTAGAAGATTAGGCACAAGTGGGTAAGTCAAGGGAATCCTTTTATCATGAGTGATCGATCTTATATTCCCTGTTGCTCACACGTGCTTGCTGGCTCCATCCACAATGACTCTCCTCCTTCAGTCCGTCTCACCACCGGCTAACTCATCCCTGTCCTAATGATCTCTCTACCTAAACCAACCTGTCAGTCTCTCTTCATGTTCAAAAGTCTTGTCCAAATGCTTTTCTCAGTCTATCTTTAATAACCACCCCTAATGTAAAAGGCTCAACACCCATCCACTTTCTTTTACTTTGACAAGGATTGGACTATTTCTCTAAATCAAAGGTAGTGTAGAAACATTGTTGTCATTGTAAAATCCTATTACCAGAGACGAAATGGAGACAAGCAATATAATTTGTTAAGAATTCCAGATGTTTTTGCAGGGAGAATAATGGTTAGCAAATCTAACAAAAAGAAAAGTTTGGTTTATGGGGCCTTTTTTTTATATTCTCTGAAAATGCTTATCTGTTAAAACATTAAATCTTGTACTCTGTGTTTTCCATAGGCATTTGCTCAGCAAATTTCTGAACAAGAGAGTTCAGTGTTATGTAAAGTCAATGTTGAATTCTTTGTATGAAGGCAGCCTTGAGAACTGCTGCTCAGAGCTTTTCAAAGGTAGCAAATCTGTCATGTTCCTGGTAATATAAATGGCCACTAATATGCAGATCATCTAATAAATTGATGTTTGCATTGTATTAACTACTCTGCTTAAGTATGTGCCTTGATAAGTGTGTAAAACATTATAGAAGATCAGGTAGATGCATAACAAGGGCTGCACTGTGTTTGCAAAATACTTTATATTACCTCTGATAAGCAGATAAAGATTGTGGGAAATTGACACCTAGCAAGAGTACAACATGCCAACACAATTACCTGCACAAAGAGATACAAGAGCCAGCACTCAGTTTTGAAGAGGCTGTTCCTTTTTTTTATGATAGTTTCCCATGGGAAAGCTGCTTCTCAATAATATCTTACAGCTTAATTTCAGGAGTCTGTAAATCTTGGAGGCATATTGTATGCTATAAGATAGTGAATAAATGCCATTATGCAGATGAGGAGCTCCACAGCTCAGGAAAGGTACCTCAATAGATATAATGTTACCTTTCTTAACTCAGCAAAATTTTTCCACTCTCGGAAGATTAAGCTAGCAGGTGTGATCTGGAAAAGGGTCAGTCACACTGAAATGAACCAAGAGAGGGTGAAACACCCTGGCATAAAGTGGGAATTCAGCAAGCATCCTCCAATGAGTGGACACTGAAGTCGCACACTGGCATCAGCAAGAATTTAGTCTTATACTTTGGCATTGTTGGGGATGAATGTAGCATCTTGGCATGGTCTTAGCTTATGCTGGGGAAACAGGAACAAGCTGGGAGCTCATCAAATAACTCAGGACAAACTGAGAGCGAGTCAAACACCTGCTATAAGCAAGGAGGGGATGAAACACTTTCAGCATGAAATGGGTGGGAGTGAATCCAACGGCAGAATGTGGAAAGCCAAGGTTTAAATATTTTACATTGTGCAGTCAGGAATATATCAGTTACAATCTTTAGGCTAGGGTGCAATCAAAGCCAGTAGTCATTTTTCAAAGTTGCTCAGATAATCATCTCAAAGTACAGTACAGTACAATTATACTGTTTTCCATATTGTAAAAAGTAATCATTTAAGTGGGACACACCGCAAGCATCACAACATCATAAGCAATAACTTATGTATCCATAACATTAAAGAAAGATTGAAACTGAGAAACCGAGATGCTTGACGCAATATGTGAAGGACTTATGTGAGCCATCATAATCAGGAAGAGTTAAGTGCAAGCATTTATAGTGGCTGCCTCAATCCCTATATTCCTTCTTAACTGATAAGTCATTGTCACAATATTCCATTATTTATGTAGAAACAAACTAGATCACTTCTCAGGCCCCAGGATGACTTTCCATATTAAGCAGATGTTCACCTGCACATCTGCCAATGTAGTATACTGTATCCACGGTACCCGGTGTGGCTTCCTCTAAATTGGGGAAATCAAGCAGAGGCTTGGGGACCGCTTTGCAGAACACTTCCGCTCGGCTCGCAATAAACAACTGCACCTCCCAGTCGCGAACCATTTTAACTCCCCATCCCATTCCTTAGATGACATGTCCATCATGGGCCTCCTGCAGTGCCACAATGATGCCACCCAAAGGTTGCAGGAACAGCAACTCATATTCCGCTTGGAAACCCTGCAGTCCAATGGTATCAATGTGGACTTCACAAGCTTAAAAAGCTCCGCCTCCCCCACTGCATCCCAAAACCAGCTCAGCTCATCCCCTACCCCCACTGCATCACAAAACCAGCCCAACTCGTCCCCGCCTCCCTAACCTGTTCTTCCTCTCACCTATCCCCTCCTCTGACCTCAAGCCACACCACCATTTACCACCTACTAACCTCATCCCACCTCCTTGACCTGTCTGTCCTCCCCAGACTGACCTATCCCCTCCCCACCACCCCACCTATACTCTCCTCTCCACCTATCTTCTCCTCTATCCATCTTCGGTCCGCCTCCCCCTCGCTCCCTATTTATTTCAGAACCCTCTCCCCATCCCCCTCTCTGATGAAGGGTCTAGGCCCTAAATATCAGCTTTTGTGCTCCTGAGATGCTGCTTGGCCTGCTGTGTTCATCCAGGTCCACACTTTGTTATCTTAGATCACTGCTCTAGACTTGTTTCATATTTGTACAAAGGAAGTGGTGTCACTGGATGCCACCAAGTAATATTGCCCATCCCTAATTAGCTTCAGTCTATTCTGACCAGTAAAATCCTCTTGCATAACTGACAAAAGATCAGTTGCACCTACAGGAATTTTGACTTCGATAACCTGAGAATTGGGCTTTATTAAATGATGGGTACATGAGGGATATAATTCATGCTCTTTGCAACAGAATGGTCTCTCCAGATCTTGAACTTAATGATCAATGGCCACTGCTCACATCACAGCAGCTTGAAGTGTTGTCAGGGAATATGAAGACCTGGGGGCTTGTTCCAAGCATCACAAAGTTTCAATCGGGAGAAGATGAGAGATTACTGTGAAGTCAAGAGCAGTGACAACATGAAGGGTGGGAGTGTAGAGGCATAAAAATTCAGGTCAGGTCCTTGAACGTGAATATGTATTGTGACTAATTTCAGACATTGTTGAAGGGTACCCTTGCTTTGTGCCTACCAATAGCAGGCAATTCATTCCCAGCCAGGAACTCGTACAGACTTCCTGTGCCCTTGTTGGTCCCTGTGGGGGCCAATTTCCAGGCCAATGTGTTGGGGCCGATGTCATGGTGTGATGTTAGGTTGCAGAAAAATGACCTGACATTGAAGTTTCTCTTCTCACTTAAGCAGTGAGTCAGTTTGGTTTTGAGTGTGCAGCAATGTCATTTTCAAAGTTGCTCAGATAATCATCTCAAATTACAGCCTGACTAGGAGTATTCAATGAGATGCAGAGTCTGGTATGCTCAGACCTCACTGATGCCTACTGATGAATGTTAGAATGCTGGGTGCAGACTGCACTGTCAGGCTATAACTCACTCGCACCTATTTCCATTTTTATTTTTCACTTGTGTGAATTATCTCTCCACTGGGGAGGAGAGAAATCATTCACTCTGGTAAAATAAATAGAGCTCCTGGCGATTGTAACAGGTATACTGGGGAGTTATAGTGGCTTTTACCACCCCTCTTAAAACAGTATTTGCTGACTGCTGATTTTGACCAGAGGAGTGTGAGTTTTTAAAGCTTTACTATAAAAACTCAAATGAATTCTTCTGTCTGTAGCCAAATTTTCAGTGAGGTTTACTTTATACTTGGAAGAAAATCACCCACAGCAAACGAGGCTGCAATCACATCAAGAGGTTCAGTGACATCAATCTATTCTATATATAAAGCATCTGAGCATTTTGATTAGATTCCAGCTTGTAATTCATCCCCAAACATACTTTATTTCTATATATAAACCACACCAACCCTTCAACCAGATTCCAGTCTATTCTTGCTCATGGTATCTATTATTTGATATATAAACCATCCAAACATCCCAATTGCATTCCAGTCTGTAACTCATGACCAGGTCTCTATTATTCAGCATAAACTATCTGAACAGCTCAATCATATTCTAGCCTGTAATGCACTCCTGCATATTTGGTATTCTACACATTATATCATCCAATCCCTTTTATTGGCTCATACTTCTTCGATTCCTCACCATCACAGTGCCTATTTTTAAACCATTCAAAACCATCAATCGGTTTTCAGAACTGATTAATTGAATCAAAGTAAAGTTGCCTTAGTAATTACTTCCTGACCACTGCTCCTTCCTGCCTATTCTCTGCATTTTAACTTCCTTGTCTATTTTGTGCCATATCATTGCTCCCTTCCACAATCTTTTCCCTATTTTCTCAGAAGTCATCAGTTGTTTCCACAGATCCAGACAGTCTGACTACAGGGACTGCTGTAAGAACCTCTGGCTTTGTACAATTATGCTGGGATCATGTCCGCTGAATTTTAGTTGCGGCAGGTAAGAAGAATGACAGGCATCAGGAACATAAGAAATGGAGCAGGTTGTTTGATCCACAACACTTGCACTACAGTTTTGTCAGTCCAGAAACATCTATCGTTTCTCATCTGAGTGTCCTTTGGCTTTCCTCAAAGTGCTATAATGTCACTGCAACAACAACTTGCATTGATATAACACTTGCAACATAGTAAAATTTTACATGGGTGCTTTTCAATGTTCATCAGACAAAATTAGGCACTGAGCCAGCTAATCAGAGGAGAAAAACTTAACCAAAAAGATTAAAGGGTGGCTGAAAGGAAGAGAGACAGACAGACAGAGATAGAAAGAGAGAGGGAAAAGACAACATGAGGGGAAGCTTTAGAGATGGAATTCCAGAGCTTCGGACCTCGGCAGGTAAAGATGTGCTGGAGTGATGAGATTAGATTATGTGCAAGAGGCCAGTTGAAGGAGTGGAAAGATTTATCAAAGAATTAAATATTACTCTGGTTACTGTATGTTGGAAAGATTTTTGTATACTCATCTTCGTGCTTTGTTCATCAGATCCTGTAAACACCGAAGGAGACCATATACTTAGGATGCCACCAAGAATAGAAAATTTACAGTACAAGCCTGGGAGCCAGTTACCAAAGCAGTTGTCAGATATTTGGTGTTAAAAATTCACACGTTATTTCTTTGCTTAAATGAGGCCATGGATGTCCTGAACAGGTCCTAATCAATTTTTCCCAGTTTATTTTCAGTGTATGTGCTGGTGCAGCAGCAAACCTTATATTCTATGACTTTCTTGAAGCAAATCCTTCACCAATTGCATTGCATTGATAACAATGTGTTTCATATCAACTCCTTGTGTATGGAATAACCATGAATATCCGGGCGTAGAAAGATGTTGTTTGACCCACAATATGTATGCCAGGACAACCTAATCAGGTCCCATTTCCCTAGTCTTTCCTTGAAAGAGTATCACAGCATCATTGGTATTTTCCTTGAATTCATACCTGGCTTTGCAGACTTACTTTTGGGGTTTATCAGAATGGTCTACAACTGTTCCTTGACAAACTGCTTGTTTAGCTACACTACATTTAATGCTACTGGGTGAAGAGCTTTTTACATTGAAAAACAAAAATTACGTTATCTGCTCAATACGACCTCAGTTTAAGCCGTTATATAAGACAATCATGCTAGAGCACCAGTGACTAATTTTATGGTTTTCTTAAAGATTGATTCAGGTGGACATTGCGTCTAAAATCAAAAAAAATTTTCTCTATTATGCTTCTGTCGTGCTTACACCATAAAAGGGGATGGGTAGGTCCGCAACTCTGTGGTCGTAGTTTGGTTGCTTCTGGGATTAGGATTGATACAGACTGCCGGAGGCCTAGATATTGATAAACATTACCTTTTATTGTGGTCTTTGAATGAAAAACAGGGCAGGACTTCTTTATGGAAACATATCCTGGTAAGTGACGCCAAGGGGTGACCTTATACAGGTTTATAAAACTATGAGGGCAATGAATTGGTGAATAGCCAAAGTCTCTTTCCCTGACTGGTGGAAACCCAAAACTAAAGACCATAGGTTTAAGGTGAGAGGGGAAAGATTTAAAAAGGAGGGTGGTGCCTGCGTGGCACGAGAAGTGGTAGAGGCAGGTACAATTACAACATTTAAATGACAACTTGATGGGTATATGAATAGTAAGGGTTTAGAGAGATATGGGCCAAATGTTGGCAAACGGGGCAAGGGCAGATTGGGATGTGTGGTTGGTGCAGATGAATTGAACAGAAGGGTCTGTTTCTGCTCTGTATAGGTCTGTGACTTTAAGTCTACTGATGATGTATATAGTCTTATTTACACATTTTCATTAACCTGTTACATTACAACAGGCAGAAAAAAAATTCTCTTGTTGAATTGAAGTAATGAGGTATTGTATTTTGGGCAACAGACAGACCTGTTCATTAACAGAAGTAGCACTGATCCCATGTGCCAAAGATTATCTAACTTGTACATCTATTAATGTTATTTTGCTGTTATGAAGCAATATGAAGTTTCTGACATTACAAAGAGAAAGCTGCATTGTTCCTGTTGATGCTGCATGCAGCTCCTCCTGCTGGGAGACCTGCTGTCAAGGTTTGAGAGATTTGTTTGTCTTGCATTCGATGCCATCATCATCCAACTATTCCCAAGTTCAACTGCTCTTTCTGCTGCCTCTAGGTCGCCCTCTGGAAGAGCTCTCTGTCGCCTTTCAACACTGAGCAAATCACCAAACTAAATAGCGACATTTTCATTCCTGAATGTGACTTTTTACAGTTCTTTCTGCATCCAGTTTCAAGTACATCTTAGTTTGCTCTAGATCTGTACATGGACTATTCAGCATTCATCTTTGCATCCACTATCAAAGGCCTTACTTTCTCCCAAGATCATTACTTATTGTCCAGATTTTTGAAGCATACAGGAAAGCTAGATGAAGCAACTTTTTCCACTATCATTGATCATTTCAAACACTTGGGAGCTCAAATTAGGAGCAAGGGTGGATTTTGGACAGAACTTCCAGACACAGAAGGTAAAGCAGTCGTAGAATGGACTATTGAAGAACATTGCAGCAGACCTTATAAATCGGCTCATGAAGCAGTTAGGTGTTTTTATTGAGAAATAAGCGTGTGAGATGTTTGAGGAGTATGATTTTGGGGGTGGAGGGGTCACAATAGCAAGTGGGTGGGGTGAGGTGAGTTGTGGGAGTGGGGAGGGGTGAGCAGTAATGAATGGGTTGGGAGAGACAAGGTGGGTGGTGGGTGGGAAAAAGTAAGCAATGGTGAGTGGATGGGGAGAGACGAGGTATGGGGGTGGATGGGGAAGTACTGGATGTGTTGAGTGAGGTTGAATTGTCAAGAAGGAATATGATAGTTGCACCCAATTCATTTCCTTGTCAATAAATCGCTTTTTTGTAGATATTTTTGTATCTTAAAATGGTTGTACGAAATAGTAAATAAAGGGATATGTTGTAAGATAAGAATAAAGATAAGTAAAATGTAGACAATGAGGTTTATCGTAGATACAACCCATTTAGTGTGTGTCAATGTTTATATGTGTGTAGTGTTGAGCACTGGGATCCCACCTACAGTTGGGTGTATAATTGGAACAATGCATTGCTTATCAATTCAATTCAACATACTTCATTTCCTTCATGGAAAAGAAAAAAAATACTCAGCAATATAACAAAACATGTTGATACAATGTGCAGCACAAACTTCATAGCCAAAGAGAATGAAAAGATAAAGGGAGGAGAAAAAAAACCTCAAATCGTCATGTTGCCTCCCAGAACAGGTGTACCCTAGATCTAGGTATGAATTGGTGATATGACAGTAAGCTTCAGACCATTCTCTGTACCAAGTATGATAGGATATTGAGAGAATGGAAATGAGGCAAATAGATGTTTTAGAAAGTTCTCCAATCTCATAGACACAAAGAAACTAGGAAAGTAGCTATTCATCCTTCTGAGCCTCTTCCATTTAACATACTCATTGCTGATCCTCCAACTCAGTAGTCTATTCCTGCTTTCTCCCCATATCCTTTGATTCCTCTAGATCTAACAACTATATATAATTCCTCCTTGAAATATTCAACATATTGACCTCTGCCACTTCCTGTAAAAATAATTCCATATGTTCAATACTCCCTGGGCGAAGACATTTCTCCTCATCTCAGATTTAAATGGTCTACCCAGTACTGTTAAACTATGACCTCTGATTCTCGTCTCTCCAGTCATCAGGAGCGCCTTTCCTGAATTTACCCTGTCTTATCCTGTTAGAAATTTAGAGTTTTCTATGAGATCTCACCACATTCTTCTAAATTCCACTGAATGTAATCTTAACCGACCCAATCTCTTCACAGACTTCAGTCCTGCCATCCCATGAATCAGCCTGGTAAACATATCTTGGGTAATCACAGTCCATAGGCAACGAGTTGGTCATTTAAATCCTGCTGACTCTCCACTTCCAAAAGATTTTAGACCAAGGAGGCCACCCACTTTTGCTTATCTAACCCATTCCTGTACAGAGATATCCCAACCCAAAACACGCTGCTGAGTGACGACTTTATTCTTTATTCATTCATGGGATGACAGCATTGCTGGCTAGGCCAGCATTTATTGCCCAGACTGCAGTTAAGAGTCAACTACATTGCTGTGGGTCTGGAGTCACATATAGGCCAGACCAGGTAAGGATGGCAGTTTCCTTCCCCAAAGGACATTAATGAACCAGTGATATTATCATTGGACCGTTAATCCAGAGACCCAGGCAATGTTCTGGGGACCTGGGTTCCAGTCTTGCTACAGTATCTGGTAGAATTTAAATTCAATGAAAATGTGAAATTAAGAGTCTAATGATGACCATGAATCCATTGCGGACTGTCTGAAACAAAAAAACAGTCTGGCTCATTAATGTCCTTTAGGGAAGGAAACTGCCATCCTCACCTGGCCTGGCCTACATGTGACATCTGTCACAGCAATACTGTGGATTTAGGAATGGGCATTAAATGCTGTCCTAGCCAGTGTTGCTTGTGAATGCATAAATAAAGCTTAGTTTGTAGCTTTGCAGTATTTCAAGCATACATCTAAATATTCTTAAATGTCTTGAGGCTCTCTGTCTTTGCCAGCCTTTTAGGCATTGAGTTCCAGATGGCCAAAACCCACTGGGAGTAACATAAAATTTCCTCAGGTCCCCTCCATACCTCTCACACCTTATCCTAACACTGCATCCCTAATTATTGACCCTCTACTAAGGGAACTGTTTCTATATTTATGCCCTGTCTATGCGTCTCATAATTTTGTACATCTCAGTTAGTTTCTCCAGCATTCTTGTGCTTGTTTCAGATTTCCAGCATCCAAGGTATTCTGATTTTATTATATATAGGAAAGATATGAATGCACTAGAGACAGTGTAGAAAACACTCTTCAGGATATTCCCCCCTCAACCTTCTCTGTTCTAAGGAAAACAATTGCAGTTTATCCAGTCTGTCTTCGTAGTTGAATCACTCCAGCCCAGGCAATATCCTGATGAATCTTTTTTGGCATTCTTTCTAGTGCAATCACATCCTTTCTATAAATAAAAAAACTCAAAATACCTTGGATGCTGGAAATTTAAAACAAGCACAGAGAATGCTGGCAAAACTCAGCAGGTCCCACAGGATCTGCCGAGAGAGGAGCAGAGTTAATGTTTCAAATTCTGTGTGAATCGACTTCAGAACACATCGTTCCTATAGGGTTGCATCCTGGACACATGCTAGCTATAGCCTAACTGACATTATTTACACCTCCATCATTGCCTCCCTGCTCTTGTATTCAACACATATAGGCAAGTATCACATATGCCTTCTTAACCACTTTATCTACATGCTATGCTGCCTTCCAAGATCTATGGATCTGTGCACCAAAGCCTCTTGTTCTGATCTCTCCCATCAGAGGAAATAATTTGTTTCCACTTGACTATCCCTTTAAACAGATACAGGAAATTTACTTGCCTTCAAGAATGGAGGAAGGGGAAGGATGGTTGTAGGGGTGCGGGGGTGAGGTTGTGGGGGTGGGCAGGGTGGTAAACTCTAAAAACGGAACAAAATAGTAAGACCAACACAACGTGCTTTAATTGATGAGTGGGACATCGTCCATGCACTGTCTGCCAATACAAGGTTACTCAGGGGTTAAAGAATCTTACTGTTTCCTTTCTGCAAACAAGGGGCTCGAGGACTGGCTGCCGTGAGATTTCATTTGCATAATTCAGACAGCTACCAACAGTCACCTCTAACTGATGCTAAATTGTTTTCCTGACAGCCTAAAAAGCAATTTTTCCCCCCCTGACATTTGATTTACATGTGATCTTTAAACACAGCCGCACTAGAAAAAGCATTTGGTTATTATTCAAATCACTCCAGTGATGTCACATTCCTTGATATGCCATTTACATTCTGGATATGAGACTGAATGGAGTGGAGAATCGCATTACTAATGAGATAAACTGATTGCACACAGCAATCAATTCCATTAGGTGCTTGCAGTGAGGTCTCACACTTACCCTGTGCTTGTGTAGGGTGCGTCTTAATAGAATATGCTCCAACATAATTGCTGGTAAATGAACTACAAGAATAAACCATAATTTGCAGTGAGAAGACATTTCATAATCCTCCAGTGGCTCACTTCAGAAATGTGCCTCCTACTACCATACTAAGCCACACAAACAATGACTTGAATTGATGTAGCGCCTTTAGCCTCAGTAGAGACTCAAATGTTTCACAGCAGCATGACAACTCAAGTTTTATCCCGCTCCACATGAGAAAATATTACAATAGGTGAGCAAATTCTTGGCCAAAGAGACAGCCACCAGTGATGCAGCAAAGAAAATTGAGAAGTGTAGAGATCTCAGAGGAAGAAGCAGTTTGCAAACAAGGATGAGATGAACAAAATCAAGGTGATGCTGATTCAAGAATCAATGGTCACAGTGTACAGGGATAATGGGTGAACAAGACTTGGTGTGAGTAAGAAAGCAGGCATCAGAATTTGGCGTGTACATTTGGTGGGAGACCAGTCAGAAGGATATTGATATAGTTAAGTCTAAAGGAATGGATGAGTACTTTAGCAGCAGGTGAGAAGAGGCAGAAACAGAGAAAGATGATGTTACATTGTCGCTTTACCTGAGGAGCTGCTAGTCGAAATAGGATCAAGGTGAAGCATCAAGCTGCTTACCTCTTCAGTGAATGTCACTGTAGTCCCAGAGGCTGCTTTCTCATTAGAGAGAGATGGCAGGTGGTAGGTTTTATCTGAAGGTCACCCTCACCTGAGGTTGAGAAAGATATGGCTCCACGGTGACCTCAACCAGTCCAGGAAGTGAACCCACATGGCTGGCAACAGCTTGTAACCACAAACCCAATCTCCAGACAATCGAGTTAAAGAACTCCTTGGCCATCACCTGCCATGTAAGTCTGCTGCAAAGTGCTTGTGTGTTATTATTGTGGGCAAGAAGAGAATCAGGCTCAGCTGCAAACATTAGATATTGAGTAGAGATAGTAGGAACTGCTAATGCTGAAGAACCTGAGATAACACGGTGTGGAGCTGGATGAACACAGCAGGCCAAGCAGCATCAGAAGAGCAGGAAAGCTGATGTTTTGGGTCTAGACCCTTCTTCGGAAAACCCCATGATCTGGTCTCACTGTTATGGGTATAGAATCAGAGCATAACATGTAGAGCTCTCCCCCCAGGAAGATGCAACATTTTAAAGAGATGGAGAAGAATACAATAGTGGTGGGAGTAGATTTTAAACATACACATCAAATGTAGTGTCCAACCTTATCAAATTCCCTGCTATGCCCATGCCATTTGGCATCTGAGCTCAAGGCACAGAAAAAAGAAGATAACAGATCATTTCCGCCCCCACCAAAAAATATCAAATCAGGCTTTCTTGTCTGATCCAGAAGCTATTTAATGCAGAAAGTATTAAAATACCAGTAAAAGATTGCAGGCGAAGCTGCTGAATGCATTCTAACTACATTTCAAATCACACTGCAATTTCTCAATTGAAACAGAATGTTTCAAAAAAAAGAAATCCCAGCACCTGAAACCATCAATGGAAATATATAATTCTACATCAAAATTCAGGTTCATCGGAGAATGGAGATAAAATATTCTTTCACAGTTAGTTCACATATTTCACAGACAATATATAAAACAACCAAAATACACCTTATTCTACAGTCCAAATATTGCCTACAAATGCTATCTGTCCTTTGATGCTTTTTGATCTGAATAAGCTGGAATTCTAGTTACACTGTGAATAACCCTTAACCTGCTAAATGAATAATAGTCCCAAACAGCTGGACAATATCCCTTACCCGAATGAACCTGCTAGAACTCCATAGTTACAGTGAGTGATTGTGCACAGCTATTGTGTATAGATTGACAGACTCTGTCAGGGACAGGTTAGTGTAACATCAGTATGATGTGCAGGAGCTTCCTGCACTTACTCTCATATAGGTGAGAAGCCTGAGAGAACTTGATCATGATAAATGAATGGTACATTTTAAAAGCGTTGAATAGTTCCAATAATCGATCTTGCTATTGTCAGGATCACAGCTTTATGTGCTGCATAATGATGCCCGATCCCCGCACTCCTCATAGAGAACAGAATTATAGTCAGACTTGTCGTGAGTAATTGATTTCTGGTGCATACCTTTGTACAACTGGACTGATGAGAGTTAGTTCTATACATTCCTCCAAGGAATGCTCTGTGCATTTACAAATGTTAGGACGTTATATTATGTCTTCCTCACCCATAAACATAGGGTGCAATTTAAAGTATTTCTCTGTAAATGTAGATCAGCAAGGTGAAGGCAGCATTGCAGTTTGAAAGGAGACCTCATGTGGATCAGGAGATACACTCTGAGTGCAGTTGTTAGTCTGCTGAATTGGTCCAGTTTGATTTGGCTTTAATAACTGTAACTCCAGAGTGCTGACTGTATTGATCATCTCCTGTGCCTTGGATAGCATCAGTCCTGCAAGCATGGGACTAGGAGATGAGAGTTACTTTATTGGGTAGGTGGTGTTATCACTGGACTGTTAATCCAGACACCCAGACCTGGTTTAGAATCCTATGGCAGATGGTGAAATTTGAATTCAATTTAAAACAAAGAGTCCAATGATGACCATGAATCCATTATCAATTGTCAGAAATGAAGTCCCAATGAAGTACTGGAAATAGGATTAGAATGGATGAATATTTGATTCCCAGCATGGACCGAAGGGGCCTAAGGACCACTTTACATGCAGTAAAAACTCTATGACTAGAAAGTGTAACCTTAGATTTTGAGTTATGTCCTTCAGGCCTGATGTCAGGAAACTTTCTTCTCAGGAAGATAAATAGAATCTAGAACTATCTCCTCAATGTTGCCGAGACATGGCCAACTTAGAATTTCAAAAATGAGAGCAATAGATTTTTGCTGGACATAAAGAACCAAATACAAATCAATTATGACTTAATTGAATGGTTGGACAGACTTGAAAGACTGGACATGCCTCAAAAGTACTGAAACGATCTCCAACTATGATATGCACAAGCTTCTGTTCATGTCATTCCGATGACCGTCAGGTGAGAGTCAGATAATTCATAGGCATGTGTTGAAACAAAGACAGAGAACATGATTTCACTGAAGCTAACTGAGTTAAAAGGTTTGTGAAATTAGTCATTGTCACTGTACCTAATAAATTCTTCAGGCAGCCACATGTAAATAAACCCAAAGAATATGACAGCGACAAAAGCTAGAAGAAAGTTACAAGTTTAAAGCAATTGTAGCGGCCCAGCAACATCTTCGGATGCTTGACTCAGTGATAACTAATGCTGCCACCGACAGATTCAGCAAAAAATCCAAATCATGTGTGAGATGTGGCTTGTCTCACCCGCCAAAATATTGGTCAGCATTTCATGATATATGCAAGCTATGAAAACATTGGGCTAAAACGTACAGGAACCCCAACGGCCCAGGGAAACATAATGCTCCAAAACAGCATGCAAGGATGGGTCAAGTGAGAAAAACGTCTCAAGGGTGTTTCTAAATATCCATACATGACCTACAAATATATCAACAAAGTCCAAGAAATATCTGCAATATCACAGCTTAGTGACCACAGTCAGACAGTACATAGAGTAAATCTCACACACCACAGGGATGTTGTCAGATAACCTGATGCTTTGACCTCCATCCAAGTGATACACTCCAAAAGGTACAAAAGATATGTACTTATTACCAAGATTGACACTGGAGAAGGGCAAATATCATCTCTTTACACATGGTACACAGGGATTTGGCACAATCTGATGTGGTCACACATGATAAATTAACAGCATACAACAGGTCTAATATCCCTTGCATTAACATTATCTGTCTTCAACATTAATATAGCTTATTGAGATGAGCATCTGAGACTTTTTCTATCTTTGATTCAGCAGGATGTTCAATTATTGGCATCCAGTATTTAATGATCTATGCGTTGTCAATTGCAACATCAAAGATTTTAGGTTGCAATGTCAATCTCATTCATTCACTTTGGCCACAGGTAGAGCAGATTCAGCATGTTCTGTCAGAGACAGACAAGCTGCAAAAGTACAAAGATATCATCGTCACCAGGTGGCCTGAATATATCAAACGAGTCCCTCAGCTAGTGCATTCTTTCTGGTCACTCAGAGTGTACAAGGACAGTCTATGGCTGCATTCTGCAAAGGCCAGCAAGTAATTCTGTAAGCTCGACATCAAGATGTACTAGATCAAACACATATAAGTTAGGTGGATGCAGGAAGACTGGTCCAAATGCACTTTTTGGCCTGTTATAAAATAAGGACAATGATAAGCCAATCAAGTCACGTGACAAATGTCAACCCAATCAACCCCATCAAACACGAGACTTCCGCTTCCACATAGGATTCCTTCTGAATCACATTGCAAGATTGTGACTGTCACTTTCTATATCCAAGAATATAATTATATTTGAGTGACTGACTATGTCGTTAAATTCTCCTTTGTGTGACAAGTCAAAGCTACCATTTGACGCCATCATATTTGTTTTCAGAAGACTTTTGATGATGCCCCTCATAAGTAATTAGTGGACAACATTAAAGCACATGGGATAGGAGGTAATATATTAGCATGGATTGAGAATTTTTTGATAGGTAGGAAACAGAGATTGTAATAAATAAAGGCCAGACTTTGGGAAGAAATAAATCAGAGAACGCTGGAGAAATTCAGCAGATCTTGTCATCTCTGTGGGAAGAGAAACAAAGACAGTGGTTTTTATCTGGTGTGACTTTTCTTCCAAATTGAGAAGTGTCAGTTTGAACACAAAACGTTAGTTGTGTTGTTCTATCCAGAGATTTTGCCAGACCTTCTGCATTTCTACAGCACTTTATTGTTTGTATTTCAAATTTCCAGAATCCGCAGTAATTTGCCATTATTTAAACCCTGAAAAGAAATTGGCAACATATCTGTACCTGCGATCAGTTTGGAGGACTACCTGAACACTGAAAGTATTGGATCCCAGCCCCTGACTGATATGGGCGATGGTGAAAAATTGGGAATATCAATTATTAATTCCAGTGAGGACCTTCTTGACATTGAGAGCAAAAGGTCCTATTTTCCAACCAAGGGTTAAATGATGAAAAGAGATTCTCACTAGTGAGTGCAGGAGGCCTATTTGCACAGATTGTCACTCACTAAAATTAATCTTGTCTCATTAATGTACAGTTTCCCATTCTCCTATCTACTGGTTAGAAACTAGACACCAAGAATTCCTGGCACGATAGTCAGAGCAGATGCCCGGTGACGCAATTCACTCATTGCTCCTTCGGATCTCCATCTTAGATACCTGGCACCAACTTCTCAGGGTGCACTCCATGGGCTGCGGCCACATACATCCCATGTCTACATATCTTGGCATCCAAAATGTACCAGTTTCACTGCATTGTCAAAGCACACCTCCAATCCAATTACAGTACACCTCTGCACTTCAATGCTGCTGTCTGGAGCATACTGGCACCTATCATTGCAATGCTGCAGAAAGGACATTTTGCGTGTAGGAATGGGCACCCAGTTCATGGTTTGTTTTAGGTTATCTTAGTGATTTTTACTTAATGTCTTAGTACTCATCCACTTTGTGTCTACTTCAAGCTCACAGCTTGTTTTACATGCTTTGTATTTTTGTCCTTTGTCCCCTTAGTCAAAACTTAAAGGCTCTAAGTACTTCTGTCTTGTCTTGCCTGTTAGCACAGGTTAAAAGCTGGGCATGGTTGCTGACAGTCAAAAGTCAAGGAGGCAATCATATTTTGTATAGCACCATATTTCATTGGAATGGTACCCACAGCAGAGTAAGTCAATGGCAACCATGATATTGGTCTAGGGCTTAGAAACAGTTAGTCAACCACTCAGGGCAGTTATGGCGAGGGCCTCATACCTCTATGATCTGAGGGGGTGGACAATAGTCACCCTTGTAGGTCTAATAACACCATCCAAGGAATCAGTGGTGTGTGGCATGGTAGCACAGTGATTAGCTCTGCTGCCTCACAGCGCCAGGGACCCAGGTTTGATTCCATCCTCCAGCTACTGTCTGTATGGTGTTTCTCTGTTCTCCCTGTGTCGGCATGGGTTTTCTCCGAGTGCACCAGTTTCCTCCAACAGTCCAAAGATACGCAGGTTAGGTGGATTGCCCTTAATAAAATTTGCCTCTAGTGCCCAGGGATGTGCAGGTTAGGTGAGTGAGCCATGCTGCAAAAATATGTCATTACAAGGGTGGCGGTGGGGTGTGATGGGTCTGAGTGGGATGCTCTTCAGTGAGATGGGACAGACACAATAGGCCAAATGGCTTCTACTTCACTGTGGGGATTCTGAGTCCCAGGAACTTAGCCCAGAGGTGTACACATTGCAGCCAGGCATCTGGTCATTCATTGCTTGGTGCTGTCAGTCTATGTTGCTCAAAGCAGTGGGTCACAGTAACTCCTGGGAGTCTGCGTGGAAGGTTGGAATTAGTCCTTGGGAGCCAGCATTGTTGCTGGGAAATGTCATTTTGGGAATTGGAAACTGGGATGCAGAAGGGATTGCAATTATGAATATGACAACACAATAAATAAGGTGGGAAATGAATGCAAATTGAAGGAAAAACGGTTATGTAATTTGGGGTTGAGGGGCCATTATCAATAGTCTACACCACCATGCCTTCCAAGAGGAAATGATGTATCACTAGACCTGCAATGTACCCTCGATATTCCTGGGGCTAGGACTGCGGGGTAAAGTGTTGGATAAAGATTTTACATAGGCAGAGTAGCTAGAGACTTGGGAAATATCAAAGCCTATGAGGTTAACATGGAATGCTATTAAGAAAGGAATGCACATATTTGGGGATTCACCAACAATAAGCGACCACACCTGGGACTCTTTCTGTGAGGAACACCGCTGTTTCCTCCCATCGCTCTGTAAAAGCCAAGTGCACATTGAAGCTGAAAATGGCTGCCCGCACACCCAGAGTGGG
Organism: Stegostoma tigrinum; assembly: GCF_030684315.1. Lineage (NCBI taxonomy): Eukaryota > Metazoa > Chordata > Chondrichthyes > Orectolobiformes > Stegostomatidae > Stegostoma > Stegostoma tigrinum. The sequence continues at coordinate 19,255,083 of NC_081379.1, forward strand.
CAGCGTAAGTGATTTGGTCTGTGTGAGTGGGACCTTCAATTTTGAGCAATATGAGGCAATCAGAGGACAACAGCATTATGGAGACATCCAAACATGCAACCGATCAAAAGTGACATGTTGTCATTTTCTGCTAAGATTCAGCCCATCATGTCAGATAACAACCATACAGCAACAAGAAATGACATATGTCCATCCGTATATGGTTGTTTTCTAATTCTTCTACATTTCAGTTCACCTTCTAGTAATGATTCAGCACTTTTCGGAACACAGCTTTGAAAAATATGAAATCTAGTTTTGGAAGATAATATCTAAGAAGGACAATGGAGATGTAAAGCAAGTCAGTTGAAGAAATTAGTCCAGTGTGAAAGAGCCTCTCGAGAGCTACCAGTGGAATAGTCAAGTCATAGGAAAAGTTTAGCAGATAAATAACCAAGGAAAGAATTACACTCATATAATGCATTTTCCGATCACCACATGCCTCAACGTACTTTACTGTCCATACAGCATGTTTTGATATGTTCTCACTGTTGCAATGTGGGAAAAGAAGTGTTGATCAATGACCCTGCGATACTGACAAACAAAGAATATCTTCAGAGAAAGGGTCAATATAATGAACTATGATAGTGTTAAAAAAGCGGGGGGGCTGCAGAAGGACTTGGACAGGCTAGGAGAGTGAGCAAAGAAGTGGCAGATGGATTACAATGTGGGAAAGTGTGATGTTATGCACTTTGGTAAGAACAATGGAGGCATAGGCTATTTTCTAAAAGGGTACAGGTTTTGGAAATCTGAAGCACAAATGGACTTGGGAGTCCTAGTTCAGGACTCTCTTAAGGCCAGCATACAGGTTCAGCTGGCACTTAAGAAGACAAATGCATTATTAGCATTCATTTCAAGAGGACTGGAATAGAACAATAAAAGCATACTGCTGAGCCTGTATAAGGCCCTGGTCAGAGAGCTTTCGGAATATTGTGAGTAGTTTTAGGGTTTTTATCTAAGAAAGGACGTACTGGCCTTGATGGGGGCCCAGAGGAAATTCAGGTGAATGACCTTGGGATGAAGGGCTTGTCATATGAGAACTTCAGATCTAAACTCGATGGAGTTTAGAGAGATGAGAGGGGATCTCATTAAAACTTACAGAATACAGACAGGCCTGGCTAGAGTAAATGTGGAGAAGATGTTTTCACCAGTAGGAGAGACTAGGGCATGATGACAGGAGACTAAGGTAGGTGAGGACCTAGAAACAGTCATTGCCTCGAAAGAGGTAGTGTTGGGTAAGCTAATGGAGCCAATGGCAGACAAGACTTCTGGCCCTGATGGAATGCATCCCAGGGTACTAAAAGAGATGGCAGAAGAAATAGCAGATGCGCAGGTGGTAATTTTCCAGAATTGTCCAGACCCTGGGCCAGCTCCAGCAGATGGGAAAATAGCAAATGTGGCACTACTGTTTAAAACAGGATGTAGACAAAAGATGAGGAATTATAGGCCAGTTAGCTTAACTTCTGTAGTTGGGAAAATGTTTGGATCTATCTTCCAGGAAGAAATAGCAAGATGTCTAGATAGAAATTGTCTCATTGGGCAGATGCAGCTTGTGTTCATGAAATGCAGGTCATGTTTAACTAATTTACTGGAGTTCTATGAAGATGTTGCGAGCATTGTGGACAACCATGGAGCACTGTGGGATGCCGTAGATCTGGTGTATCTAGATTTCCAAAGGACATTTGACCAGGTGTCGAACAAAAGGATGCTGCATAAGATAAAAGGTGTACTGCATTACAGGCAATATCTCCTCATGGATAGAGAATCGGTTAACTATCAGGAAGCAGAGAGTGGCGATGAATGAGTGCTTCAGGGATTAGTACTGGGACCACTATTGTTAACGATTTAGAGAGATGATTTGGAGTTGAGGACCATGTGTAGTGAGTCAAAGTTTGCGGATGATATTAAGATGAGTGGTAGAGCAAAATGTGCAGAAGGTTGCTCTGTTGTGTGCTCCTCTCCAGACATTGAGGGATCTATTATGAGGAATGACCAGAGAGCATGGGCCTCAAGTCCAGTCTTTAGTCACGCTCAGAGAACTGCTGACATATCAGCAGCAAATAAATTTCAGGGACATCATGAGTTGTTGATCTTCAGCCATTGATGAAAAAGCCAGTCTGCTGCAGACATTATGGCTGTTGCAGGCTGCTTACCTTCACCAAGATGATTTCACTTATACACCCTTCCCAGACATAGCCCTCTCTCCAAGAACAGGCCTGTGGCAAGGCCAATGATATGAAAATGGAAAAAGGTGTTATCAATGGAACAAATTAAGATCAAGTTTTGGGATGCAACTCAAATATTTTGAAACCCCATCCCTTTTCCAGTCTGCTAGAAATTTCTACCCTGAGGGGTGATGAGGACATATCCACCAGTGGGTGGTACATTATTGTTCCAAGCAAACATGGGAAAACAATGGCATATGTTACCTGATATGGGGGATTTTAGCTATGAAGAAAGGTTGGTTCGACTGATTTTATTTTCACTGAAACATAGGAGGCTGAGGGGTGGCCTGATAGAAGTTTATAAGATTGTGAATGGCATGGAGTGGAAACTATGAGGCTTTATCCCAGGGTGGAGGTGTCAATTACTAGGGGACACAGGTTCAATGTGGGGAGGGAGGAAGTTTAAAAGAGATGAGAGAGGATTACTCAGTAGATTCCGGAGATGAGAGGGTTGGTTTATGAGGAGAGACTGAGTAAACTGGGATTATATTCATTGGAATTTAGAAGAATGAGGGGAATCTTATAGAAACATATAAAATTTTGAAAACGTTAGGTAAGCAGGGAGGATGTTTCCATTGGAAAATGAAACCAGAACGAGGCAACATTACCTCAAAATTGGGTGGAGCTGATTTAGAACTGAATTAAGGAGGAACATCTTCGCCTAAAGTCAGATGGTGTTAGCGGTAGAGCAGCATCTGCTGTTTCCTCCAGCTGGCTCATGCCTCTATTTCATTCTGCACTGTCTCATGCCATTCACCTCAGTATCTATCCCACTGTAGACATGGAGAAAGTACTGGCGGCCCTTGCAATCGCAATCACTGATTCACCCCTCCACCACCTCCACACTGGCCGCCCTGTCTGACTGGATGGTGATCCTGGAGGTGCTCACTTCATGAGATGACTTTCAGAAGATTGGACTGACAGCCCGGGGCTACAGCAATCACATTTGTGACCTGAGAAGGGAATCAGTGGAATTCCCTGCCCAGTGAAGTAGTTGAGGATTCCTCATTTTTTTTTAAAAGCTACAATAGATAATGTTTTGATCAGTAAAGGAATTAAGGGTGGGTGAGAGGGTGGGTAAGTGGAGCTGAGGCCATGAAAAGATCAGCCATATTTCATTGAATGGAGGAGGGAGCTCAAACACCCAGATGGTCGGCTCCTGCTCGTGCTTCTTCTGTTCTTATGTACCTGAAATAACTGAACATAGGCTAGTATTCTGTCACTGAGTCTCCCATTATTTACATTTGCACAGTCAGTGGACTGTGGCCATGGACTGTGACCAGCCAGCTCAAGCCCAGTCCCTGAACTGAGGAGAGCTTCTAAATATTCTGTTTATATCTGTCAGCCAGGGCTCCCTAATTGACCCAGGTTAACAACCCCAGTCAAGGATCTCACAGTCAATGAGATCTACCTGGCCTTAATCCCAATCACTGCAGCACCTAAGTACTTGACTGCAGTTCTAACATCTTTCACTACATTTTGTCTCTATTTCCTGTTCCTCAAAACCGATCCTGCATATACTGCCTCATGCTCCAAGTATTTTTGCAATGCTTACATCTCTGTGTTAAAATTTCCCTCCTGATGTTCTTTCTAGTTGGCAGCGCCTTCTCAGGTCACAAATGCGATTGCTGTAGCCCGGGGCTGTCAGTCCAGTCTTCTGAAAGTCATCTCGTGAAGTGAGCACCTCCAGGATCACCATCCAGTCAGACAGGGTGGCCAGTGTGGAGGGGTGAATCAGTGATTGCGATTGCAAGGGCCTCCAGTACTTTCTCCACATCTACAGTGGGATAGATACTGAGGTGAATGGCATGAGACAGTGCAGAATGAAATAGAGGCATGAGCCAGCTGGAGGAAACAGCAGATGCTGCTCCACTGCTAACAACATCTGACATTCGTTTCCAGCAAATATTGCTTGTACATGGCCTCGGACTTGCCGATTGGCACCACTAACCCCTAGATTGCATTTTATCTTCACAGTGCTCTGACCTCATGCTGCGCATTTGCCCCTTTGAGTTGACGAGCAGCAGACACTTGGGAGGGAGGTCAGTGTCACATGTAACACATTGGTAAAATTGTACTGAGTTAGGGATTTATATTTCCAACTATATTTCCAAAGATTTTTCAAGTGTGTTGTGGGCGTGGGAGCCAATAGGAAAAGTGGTCAGGACTTTGGAGAAGATAATGGGCATGGAAAGATAGGTTAATTGGGGTCTGTTAGAATTGTAACTGGTTTTGGTGAGGCCATGAAAAGTAACATGGAGATTAATAATGCTTATAAATTCAGAGATCATATGGTGAATTAGGAATAAAAGCCTCAAATGTTGCTTAATACTAGATTTTTTACAATGCAATATTACATGTGTCTTCTTTCTCCTAATCAACATGCTGTGTCCTATAAGTCTTTTTATTGTGGGAGCACAAGATTGTTTATCAATCAATAGACTTCAACTGTGTACCCTAAACTTTGTTAACATACCATTAGCATCATGTTCTTTAAATTAAAATGTTACAAAGCGCCCGATATTTCAATAGCAAATATAAAACATTGATTTTCCATATTCTGTGATGCACATCAAAGTATAAAATGTAGATAACAACGCATAGAGCTGGATGAACACAGCAGGCCAAGCAGCATCAGAGGAGCAGGAAAGCTGATGTTTCGGGTCTAGATCCTTCTTCAGAAGAAGACTTTCTGAACAAGAGTCTAGACCCGAAACATCAGCTTTCCTACTCCTCTCATGCTGCTTGGCCTGCTATGTTCATTAGGCTCTACACCTTGTTATCTCAGATTCTACTATCTCTCAAAGTATAAAATGTTCTTTTTTGAGGACCTCCAATGACCTCTGTGTAAATGTTCTTTTCTGTAAACCAATTTGACAACTGGTAACTTAAATTGGCTCATTCTACCTTGCTAACTTCTTTTCATTCCAGTCTCGCTTTTATATTAGTAAACTCTAAACCGTTTCCAAGTTACACACTGTGCCAAATGTGCATTAACTCTTGAGGTATGATTATTACATTCAATGGGCAAATTATTCTCAGCATTTTACAGGAATTCCCTTAAAGACGTTAAAAGCAGAACTCCACAATCCCTGCTTTCACTGGATGTGGTGTGTCTGCATCTAAGGTACTTTCGACAACACTTTACATTTTAATAGTTTCCTTGTCCCAAGGACAACATTTTTTATTTTCACCCAGCAAGAATATTATAAATCTTGATGTACAATCTGGAAGATTAGCTTGGGGAGGATGAATGGAAAGTAACTCATTTCATGTCCTTTGTGTCATCTAAGATTTTCTCTGAATTTGGTACTTTTTATTTGTCCTGATAACATCTTCAATTTTAACATATTTCACATAACACTTAGTTCCAATGCACTATAACCAACATCAGGTCATTTATGAGTACATTGCCAATTTAACTGTTCAATGAAACTTCCTAACTGCTCTGTTTCTTCTTCTAATGCAAGATCACCTTTCTGTGATAACTTTGCACAATTCATCAGAATACAAGCAACACATTTGAGATAAAATTGTTAATTCAAAGTTACCCTGACCAATTCTACTTGCTGCCTCAGTCTGAATAATTTAAGATCCTTGAAGCTAGTTTTAAGTTCACTTTCAATCTTAAAAATTTGCTCAACTTCCATATAAAACTCCCCAAAGCAAATCATTGACAGGTGCCTGAAACCTTTTGTTTGAGTAACCAGTAGAACATTGTAGGAGTGATAATGGGAACTGCAGATGCTGGAGAATTCAAGATAACGAAATGTGAGGCTGGACGAACACAGCAGGCCCAGCAGCATCTCAGGAGCACAAAAGCTGACGTTTCGGGTCTAGACCCTTCATCAGAGAGGGGGATGGGGTGAGGGTTCTGGAATAAATAGGGAGAGAGGGGGAGGCGGACCGAAGATGGAGAGAAAAGAAGATAGGTGGAGAGGAGAGTATAGGTGGGGAGGTGGGGAGGGGATAGGTCAGTCCAGGGAAGACAGACAGGTCAAGGAGGTGGGATGAGGTTAGTAGGTAGGAGATGGAGGTGCGGCTTGGTGTGGGAGGAAGGGATGGGTGAGAGGAAGAACAGGTTAGGGAGGCAGAGACAGGTTGGACTGGTTTTGGGATGCAGTGGGTGGGGGGAAAGAGCTGGGCTGGTTGTGTGGTGCAGTGGGGGAGGGGACAAACTGGGCTGGCTTTGGGATGCGGTGGGGGAAGGGGAGATTTTGAAGCTGGTGAACGCCACATTGATACCACTGGGCTGCAGGGTTCCCAAGCGGAATATGAGTTGCTGTTCCTGCAACCTTCGGGTGGCATCATTGTAGCACTGCAGGAGACCCATGATGGACATGTCATCTAAAGAATGGGAGGGGGAGTGGAAATGGTTTGCGACTGGGAGGTGCAGTTGTTTATTGCGAACTGAGCGGAGGTGTTCTGCAAAGCGGTCCCCAAGCCTCCGCTTGGTTTCCCCAATGTAGAGGAAGCCACACCGGGTACAGTGGATGCAGTATACCACATTGGCAGATGTGCAGGTGAACCTCTGCTTAATGTGGAAAGTCATCTTGGGGCCTGGGATAGGGGTGAGGGAGGAGGTGTGGGGGCAAGTGTAGCATTTCCTGCGGTTGCAGGGCAAGGTGCCGGGTGTGGTGGGGTTGGAGGGCAGTGTGGAGCGAACAAGGGAGTCACGGAGAGAGTGGTCTCTCCGGAAAGCAGACAGGGGTGGGGATGGAAAAATGTCTTGGGTGGTGGGGTCGGATTGTAGATGGCGGAAGTGTCGGAGGATGATGCGTTATATCCGGAGGTTGGTGGGGTGGTGTGTGAGAACGAGGGGGATCCTCTTTGGGCGGTTGTGGCGGGGGCGGGGTGTGAGGGATGTGTTGCGGGAAATGTGGGAGACGTGGTCAAGGGCGTTCTCGACCACTGTGGGGGGAAAGTTGCGGTCCTTAAAGAACTTGGACATCTGGGATGTGCGGGAGTGGAATGCCTCATTGTGGGAGCAGATGCGGCGGAGGCAGAGGAATTGGGAATAGGGGATGGAATTTTTGCAGGAGGGTGGGTGGGAGGAGGTGTATTCTAGGTAGCTGTGGGAGTCGGTGGGCTTGAAATGGACATCAGTTACAAGCTGGTTGACTGAGATGGAGACTGAGAGATCCAGGAAGGTGAGGGGTGTGCTGGAGATGGCCCAGGTGAACTGAAGGTTGGGATGGAAGGTGTTGGTGAAGTGGATGAACTGTTCGAGCTCCTCTGGGGAGCAAGAGGCGGCGCCAATACAGTCATCAATGTAACGGAGGAAGCGGTGGGGTTTGGGGCCTGTGTAGGTGCGGAAGAGGGACTGTTCCACGTAACCTACAAAGAGGCAGGCATAGCTGAGGCCCATGCGGGTGCCCATGGCCACCCCCTTAGTCTGTAGGAAGTGGGAGGAATCGAAAGAGAAGTTGTTGAGGGTGAGGACGATTTCGGCTAGGCGGACGAGGGTGTCGGTGGAGGGGGACTGTCGGGCCTGCGGGACAGGAAGAAGCGGAGGGCCTTGAGGCCATCTGCATGTGGAATACAGGTGTATAGGGACTGGACATCCATGGTGAAAATGAGGTATTGGGGGCCAGGGAATTGGAAGTCCTGGAGGAGGTGGAGGGCGTGGGATCTGCTTTCTGTTGAGTACAGGTTATTTTCAGCAAGATTGGCCTAACTGAGAGATACCATACACTCAATTCAATGCATGAGCACACTTGTTTACTTCCACAATTTCCTTTCCACATTTTTGCTTCTTGAGGTGGTTTCAAAAACACTTCTCTCTGAAATTTTCTGCTTTGGAAAAATACAGGTCTCATATTGCTTGACCTAGATTCCTATGCATATGTGACCAACAGAGCTAAGAAAATTTTCAGAATTTCTTTTCCTCTGGGGGAAATACACTAAAATCCCTTGATGTCTCAGTCTCTGCAAAACCCTGAACTACTAATCTCACTTTAGCCTTATATTTTTCCTATTGGAAGACTTTTCTCTCCACATACCCCTTTGAGTGATTAGGTTGACTGGCCCCTATCTAACACTTATGTGTAGACATTAAATATTTTGCAACTATCCATTTATTTTTTTTGTCTCTTGTATTAATGCATTTTGTAATTTACTAGCAGCCTGAAAAATTTCATTGTCATCAGGGTTTCTACTTCTTATAGTATTCCTAAGTTGGTGTTTCCTCCTTGTTCTTGGCTTTAGTCAAGCTACATTATTTGCTTGCGCTCCTCTGTATTTCCCAACTACTGCTAAAGGAACTCTCCTTCTAACGCTCAGAGGTTGTGTTTCCAGTACATGAACGTTTCCTCATACAGTAATCATTTCCAGGTCTGTTATGAAAACTCACTTGCATTTTCTGGCTTTCCACTGTCTCAGCTCATTTGTCAATCCCTAGATCTTGCCTCTTGTCTATCATTTTGTATTTTTAGCCACTATTTGAAATTGTTGGTAACCTTCCCTGTTCTCATTCTTATGGCTTCCCTTTGTTTATACTGAGCAAAGCTGAAAATGGTCCACTTATTCCTGTTGTGAGTTTTCTGTCAATTACACTTACATGCATTTATATTATCCTGATGCATGAGCCAAAAGTATGTGAGATATGCATCTGGGTGTGGCATTTGAAAATCCTGATACACTGCATCTATTGACTCCACTCACCTACCCTGCTAGTTGCATACATCTAAACTTTGACCCGTAGCCCAAAATCTCTCCAACATGTGATACTAGTTGCTAATCACATGCTTGAGGCTGCTGAATGGCTCAGTTGGGAAATCATCCTTCTAGGGCTCAGGCCAAGTTTGTTGACAGTTTAAAGTAGGCAAAGCTTCATTCTGCAGCTAACCCACACTGTACAGGGCCTTGTGGAGCTTGATCGGCACAGCTTCATGATTCACTTAACTTTCATTCTTCTGTCACTGAAATGGGACTGCTTGATGTTGACACTGAGTGCAGAAGGCATGAATGTGCCCCAAACCCTGTCGACTACATCATTCACCTCAACTGGTGCACACAGTCTCAATTCTGTTTTACATCCATAAAGCACGAGGGAATTTGGAGGGAAAGACTGAATGTGATGGAATGCAATGAAGATGCAATAACCAGGTCAGCACACAGTCAGTGTGCCTTCTCAAGTAATGTCATAATCAGTGGTTAAAGAAAATGTTTAGTTTTCTTTAGATGAACATTTGAAGCATCGTTCAAATTTGTCATAGGAGACCAAGTGCCCTCTGTCAGTGTGTTGAATTACATGGCCACTGTGGGATTTTTTTTTCTCTCTCTCTCTCTCTCTCTCTGTCGAAAAGAAGAGAATGCCGAACAATATGTAAATGGCTCAGAGAGGGAAGAAGCTGAGAGATAGGGCTGTGGTGTTTAGTATTCAGGTGCTGTTACCAGAAGCCAATTAATCAGCCTAGTGGCAGGAGCGATGCAGAGAGGATGAGTTCAGCCTTCATGTTGATGAGCTGGTCCGGGGCAAATGGTGCTGCACCTGAGCTCACAGTTAGAGATGCAGAATATGGGATCATGGGAATAGCTTCAATCCTTTGTGTTTTTCTGGAGGATGTAAAATGTCAGGCAGCGAGGGCTGGGTGTGTAATATCTACTTTAAACAATTCAAGCAGTGGGTCCTCTGCTTAACCCTTTCAGAAGCACCCCATATCATTTTTAATCTGACTTGGCACTCCTGACATATTTCATAGTTGAAGTCCATTTAAGTATTTGCTTAAATTGCAGCACTTCAAAACACTGACATTCAGAAGCCTGGAAATTACTCTGCATCATTGTATTGTATGAATGTTTTAACACACTTGGGTATCAAAGCCCATTTGCTTCGCTGTTTTAATGAAGGCAACCACAAAGGGTTAAACCTTCTGTTAGAATACTCAACAAAGAGATTGCAAACAAGTACTTCAAATATCAGAAGATAATAACATGCAATGTACTTTTCAGATCTATATCTTGAAGCATGTCCAGGTGAGAGATTCTTCCTCTATCCGTAATCCTTCTGAAATTGTAAACCTAGTGGCCCAAAAAAATCTTCCTCCATTGGGAGAAAAAAGTTGGTAACCTGATTTTTTCCAAGTGAGGCCATAAGCATTTCTAAAAACAAAAAAAAGAGAAACAATTGTTCGCAGATATCAAAGACAGAAAAGAATGCCAAGAATACAGAGGCTTCTTTCTGGCTACAGAGAGACTGACAGATATTGGGAGGTGAGTTGAAAGATTAACATGATTGAGATATTGGATAACAGTTGCGAGGGACTAAGTCACAGTTGGAATTTAAACAGCAACCTTCTTATTGACCCAGTCTGTCTACTGGTTTTTAAGACTTAAGCTTGCTCCCACCTAATGTAGTGCATCTTCTTTTTGCTTTCTTCCAGCTAAACAACTTCCAGCTACCATCAGTTCTAAGGAAGTGTTATTCAACCTGAAATGTTAACTCTGATTTCCCTCCACAGACGCTGCCAGAACAGCTGAGCTTTTCCAGCAATTTCTATTTTTGTTTCTGATTTACAGCATCCACAGTTCTTTTGATTTTTATTTCTTACTTTTCTGGGTAAAACATTCAAGTTAGAGAAACCTTGCCAATTAAGTGTGATTTGTTATTAAATATTGGGTTGATGCAATTAAATTGATACAGGTCTTTCACTTCTTGATCCCCAAATTTAACTCAAGAAGGAAACGGGGGGTCTGCAGGTGCCCAAACTTATGATGATCTTGAGTGAGCAGTTAGACCCTGAGAGTGTGTGTTCTTGGAGATTTTAATCCACACGGCTCAGACTAATGCCCTGATCCTGATAGTACCAGAAGTCAGTCCTGGAAAGGAATGCCAGCAAGCAGGAGTGGAAAGTTCTGGGATGGGGTGAAGTCAGGTCATCTCAAGGAAAGTTAAGTGAGGATTGCATTAGGGATATGCAATCTGCAAAGTTTATGAGATGAGGGAAACACAAGGCAGGGTCAGCCGGAAGTGTCCATTATGAAACCTTTCATAAAGCAAGCAGTGATGATCCTTGTGGTTAGGAAGCTGCTTGCTGTCACTGTGCATTTAGAGACTTTGCATCCCCTAGCCAATCTGCAATGAAGTAGCCATGTATCATGTTTTGAGAAGATTTGTAGCTCAGGTTGAGGTTCTGGATGTGAGTTTGCTCGCTGAGCTGGAAGGTTAGTTTTCAGAGGTTTTGTCACCATTCTAGGTAACATCGTCAGTGAGCCTCCGACAAAGCGCTGGTGTTATGTCCCGCATTCTATTTATCTGTTTAGGTTTCCTTGGGTTGCTGATGTCATTTCCTGTGTTGGTGATGCCATTTCCCGTTCTTTTTCTCAGAGGATGGTTGATTGATTTGGGGCCAATCTACCATCCTCTGAGAAAAAGAACAGGAAATGACACCACCAATGCGGGAAATGACATCAGCAACCCAAGGAAACCTAAACAGATAAATAGAAAGCAGGACATAACACCAGCGCTTCGACAGAGGCTCATTGATGATGTTACCTAGAATGGTGACGAAACGGCTGAAAACTAACCTACCAGCTCAGCGAACAAACTCACATCCAGAGCCATGTATCATGATATGTCATCTGGATATGATCTTACCAATTAAGTTAGTGCTTTGCTTTTCTGAATCTGTTGTTCTTTCCATGCTTGATTTCTCAGGGATAGTCTTCAGAGGGTTGGTGCACTTGATGGGCCAAATGGCCTCTTTCAGCACTATAGGGTTTCAATGGCAACACAGTTCTCAGCAAACATAGGCCGAAAGCCAAATTTAGCACTATATTGATGATCTCATTCAGTGAGATTAAACAAAGTAAGGGAAGTGGTAAAGTGGGACACTAGTGGATTTGAGAATGCCTGATATTTCAACATCATATTGGAGAAGCATAAGGAGAAAATGAGGGATCATCTTGAAATTACTGGCAGAGCCATCAGCTCAATTCTACAGATCAGGTTCTCGTTAAGGGAATGGCCCAAAGTTCCTTAATTTCACTATCTTTCTCCTCAATCAGGCAGCATTTATAAGAAATGTCTGGCCCACAATTCCAGCAAATGTTTGAAGATTGATCTACTATGGAGAGGTTGGGGTTGTTTTCCTTCAAACAGAGAAGGTAGAGAGGTGACATGATTGAAGTGTGCAAAATTGTAAGGGGTGGGGATAGAGTAGACAGGACGAACCTGTTTCCCTTGGCAGAGAGTTCAAAAATCTAGATTCAAGCTAAGAAGGATTTGAGGGGATGTGAGAAAAAACTTCTTTTACGAATGTGGTGGGTGTCTGGAATTTGCTGCCTGAGTTGATGATGGAGGCACAGACTCGAAACACTTTTTTGAAGAGTACCTGGATCTGCAGCTGAAGTGCTGTAAGCTGCAGGGCTATTGGCCATATGCAGGAAGATGGGATTAGAAAGGGCATCTGGGCGCCTTTGGGTCAGCAAGGACAAGATGGGCCAAAAAGGCGCATTCTGTGCTGTATCATTTCTGTGATTCTATGGTTCTATGACTCTGTGCTTCACCTATTTTGTCAGCTGACCTGTGAGTGCTGGACAGGGCGAACAGGGAGCTTTACTCTGCAATGAGTCCACTCATTAATAAGTGCTGGAAATAGCTGATGATGCAGGAGATCTTTCTGATGTTTAACGTTGTGTTTTACTTAACCTCAGAGTTCTTGATCGAGCTGCACAATGTTTCTTACCTGTTTTGGATGAAAATATTAGATACTTACTGCAGCTGCAGAATATTCCCTCCCCTCACACTATATTCCTCAGATTGGGTAGAAAGTAGACGAAAAACGAATCAAATTAGGGGTGGCAGGGAAACGTTCAGAACAGCGAAGGTATAAGAGAATCCTGGGGCTATATTTTTCTCCATTTACTAAATTTAGTAGTAAAAGCAGTAGGATTACATATCGAGGAGACAGCATTCCCATTGGCCACAGACAACAGAGAGGAAGGATATATTAACTCAAGACTAAATAGATATAAAATGTTGCTCTAAGAAATATTCAGAGATGGCCTCAAGAGTAGGAATAATGCATTGAGAAAATGTATCCTAATACCTCCCACATCCTCACCCACAACACCCTATCCCATCTCAAAATAAATGTGTAATTTCCAACTCGGTATTAAACCGGTTTCAATTAGCTTTCTCGGATCTGAATGCTACAAGTTTCTAAAGACAGTAATTAATTTCTCTTTACATTATTGAGTGTAAAGCAGCGCTGTTGAGACTGGAAATATGTGAGTTTATCAATCACATGTCTGATGGAAGGTTATTACAAGGTTATTTGTTACACCGAGGTATCAGATTTTTCACTATGCTCTTTGTATTATAATGTACTTGTTGTTGCATGCAACATTTATTTAGTTGCAAGTCCCACGGGGGTTTTGGAAAGCCATTAAGGTATACAGGATTATGTATATCCTTGGCTAGTTTACGTCCTTGCTCGTTACCATGGTGCCAGTGAAATTCCGATTTGGATTGTTGGCAGCCCAGGTGTCAAAGCTTAAAAAATGGGAAAATGGTTGTCTCCAAAGTGAAATAATTTTGTTGTGAAAATTCTGAGCGATTTTGTAATTTCATGCTTGTGTATGATAATTTTATGCTGTCCTGCTTCGTGTAGCTCAGTGCTGCCAGAGACTGACAGCTAATAAATACACTGCTGTTCACCCTGTATGCGACATCTCTGTACAGATAGATACATATTATCTATGTACATGGGGCAATTATCCAGCCCAGAGCACACCCCTCCTTAGCCCTTGTGACCCTAGCAATGTCAGGGTGAACTTCCCACCTTTTCACAGCCCAGTGCACCTGGATGACCCACCTCAGGTGATAGAACTGGTCCCATGGGTGCTGCTTTAAATTGTCTTGGAGACAGCGTTAAAAATATTCCAGAGTTTTGATGACAGAAGTAACAAAATGAAACAGAATGCACGAGCAACAAGATTTAACTGAGCACCCTGATAAACTAACAGCATCATTTCAATGGTTGAGTCGGAGATGAAAAAAACAGCTTTGGGTGTTATTTTTTGATAAAATGTCTTCTTCACATCATGTGTCATGAACTTTCATCTATTTAGCATTTGGAAATGAATGGTAACACTGGGTGTTTAATTATAAAGAGAATCCATATTTTGGAAATCTGCAGGATTTGTTTCAAAATACTTGTATGGGAAGAGTTGTTTATCCTACCAGCTCCCACAAAATTCAGCAAGATTGTTCACACCACATCCATTTTATAGAAAGTCGCTGTTTGCCTTACCAAATATGCTCCATTATAATCACCCAGTTCCTGCCTGAATTTGGCATTAATGCTCTTTAGTGCCACTTTAGGCCTCCCTTCCGGAGATTGGGCTGCTGTGTTGAGCTGTTTACACTTGGGTTAATCATGTTTACATGTGGCCTGACCAGCAGTCCCTACAGAGACCAAAGAGGTCACCATGAAAAGTAAAATAAAAACACACACAGACATCTGATTGTGGAGCCAACTGCAGAGGTTATGGCTTCATTTCCTGGATCCACAACAATTCCAAAAATGATTTCGAGCTGCTATCTAGTTTCCTCACAGTCATCTCTCCTCTCCTACCCTCCTTCCCAATTTCCCACTTCAGACATGGAAGTGGCGAATCAGATTTGTCCTTGGGGAACCAGTAAAGAGCTTCTAGACATTGAAGTGATGCTGGCACAAAAAAAAACAGAAATTGCTAGCAAAACTGAGCAGGTCTGATAGCATCGGGGGAAGAAAGCAGAGTTAACATCTTGAATTTGGTGTCTCTCCATCAGAAGCGGTGCAGACAGCTAGCTATCAACATGTCGATTTTCGGTTGACATTATGGCACACTCCCAGAGTCCTTCAATTCTGTTCATTTGTTTGTAGAAATGAGGTGAGGACATCTTGCTGGCTATTTCTAATTTTATTTCATACAGGGCTTAAAGCTGTAGAAATTATGAAGTCTGAACGAACTTCTTCACAGCTCAATTGATCTTTTTCATATTCCGTTGTGGAATACAGTTATCTCTGGCTGGCCCGAGTTTATTGACTGTCCCAAGTTGCCCTTGAGAAGATGGGTCTTCTTGAAGCGCTGCAGCTCATACACTGTAGTTTGACCCATAATGGCCTTGGAGAGGGCATTTCAAGATTTTGACCCAGTGACTGTGAAGGGACAGGGCTATATTTCCAAGTCAGGATAGTGAGTGGTTGGAGGGGAACTTGCAGATGGTGATGTATCTGCTGCTTTTGTCCTCTGGATGGAAGTTGTTGTGTATTTGGAAAGTGCTGTCTAAGGATCTTTGGTGAAATTCTGCAGTGCATCTTGTCAACAGCACACTACTGCCACTGAGCGTCAGTGGTGGAGGGAGTGGATGTTCGTGGATGTGATTCCAATCGAGCATGCTGCTTTGTCCCGGATGGTGTCAAGCTTCTTGGGAGTTGGGGAATGGGGAGGCAAGTGGGGAATATTCCATCATCCTCCTGATTTGTGTCTTGTAGATGATGGGCAGGCTTTGGGATGTCACAAGGTAAGTTGCTCGCTGCAGCATTCCTAGTCTCTGACTTGCTCTTGTAGCCAGAGAATTTATATAGCAAGTCCAGTTGAGTTGCTGGTCAATGGTGATCCAAAGGATGTTGATAGTGGGGGCATTCATAGATGGTAACACCACTGAATATCAAGGGGTAGTGATCAGATCGTCTCTTATTGGAGATGGTCTTTGTGTGGCACGAATGTCACTTGCTACTTGTTCGCTCAAGCCTGGATATTGTCCAGATGTTGTTGCATTTGAACATGAACTGCTCCAGTATCTGAGGAGTCACAAATGATGCTGAACATTGTACAATCATCTGTGAACATCCCCACTTCTGACCTTGTGATGGAGGGAAGTTCATTGATAAAGTAGCTGAAGATGGTTGGGCACAGGACACTACCTTGAGGAACTCCTGCATTTTCTGGAGCTGAGATGGCTGACTTCCAATTACCACAAATATCTTCCTACGTACCAGATATGACTCAAAAAGTGTATGGTGTTCCCCCTGATTTTATTGTTGTGTGGATGCAAGTGTTGTAACTGTACTTGAACAGCTTATCTAGGGGAGCAGCAAGTTCTGGAGCATAAGTCTTCAGTACTGTTACAGCAATGCTGTCATGGCCCATAGCCTTTGCAATATCTAATGTCTCCAACCATTTCTTGATATCATGTGGAGTGAATCAAATTGGCTGAAGATTGGTATCTGTAATCCTGGGGACTGCTGGAGGAGGCTGAGTTGGATCATCCACTTGGGACTTCTGACTGAAGATTGCTGCGAAAGCTTCAGCCTTATCTTTTGCACTGATGTGCTAGGCTCCTCCATCATTGACAATGTGGATACTTGTGGAGACTCCTCTTCCAGTGAGTTGTTTAATTGTCCACCATCATTCACTAGTGGATGTGGCAAGACTGCAGAGCTTAGATCTAATCTGGTGGTTTTGGAATTGCTGTGCTCTATCTATCACTTGTTGCTTATGCTGTTTGTCATGTAAATTCTCCTTTTTGGTAGTTCATCAGGCTGATATTTCATTTTTAGGTATGCCTGTTACTGCTCCTGGCATGCTCGCCTGCATTCTCCACTGAGCGAGGGTTGATCCCCTGGCTTGATGGTTCATGGTTCAGTGGGGGATACGCCAGGCCATGATATTACAGATTATGCTGGAGTACAATTCTGCTGCTGTTGATGGCCCACAGTGCCTCATGGATGCCCAGTCTTGAGTTGCTAGATCTATGCAAAGTCTGTCCCATTTAGCACTGTGATAGTGTCACACAACACAATGGAGGTTACTCTCAATGTGCAGGCGGGACTTCATCTCCACAAGGATCGGGCAGTGGTCACTCCTACCGATACAGTCATGGACAGGTGCACCTTCAGCTGGCAGATTGGTAAGGATGAAGTCAAGTTTGCTCTTCCTTTTTAGTTCCTTCACCGCCTGCTGCAGACCCAATCTAGCAGCTACGTCCTTTAAGAAGTGACTAGCTTGATTAGTAGTACTGCTGCTGAACCAGCTTTGGTGATGGAGATTGAAAGATCCCACCCAGAGTATGTTCTGTGCTCTTGCCACTCTCAGTGGTTCCTCCAAATGTTGTTCAACACGGAGGAGTACTGATCCATCAGCCAAGGGAGGACTGTATGTGGTAATCAGCAGGTTTCCTTGCCCACTTCTAACCTAATGCCATGAAACTTCATAGTTCTGAAGTCAATGTTGAGGACTCCCAGGGCTACCAACTCCTGACTGGATACTGCTGTGCTGCCTTCTCTGCTACATCTGTCCTGCCAGTGGGACAGGGCATATCCACAGATGGCGGCAATGGCATTGGGGACATTGTCTATGAGTATGATTCTGTGACTATGACTATGTCAGGCTGTTGCTTGACTAGTCTGTGAGACAGCTCCCCCAATTTTGGCATTATCCTGCAGACGTTAGTAAGGAGGCCTTTGCAGGGTTGACAGAACTGTTTCTGCCGCTGTTGTTTCCAGTGCCGAGGTCAATGCTAGGTGGTCTGTCTGGTTTCATTTCTTTGTTGAGGTTTTGTAGCAATTACTTACCTGAAGAGAAGCTGTGTCTAAGTTCAAAGCATGAGCGGACCTTGTTAAGCTGTGTACCTGTGATGTGTCCTCTGTGTATATTACTGGGAACTTAGCAATTGGTCCCAATGCGACGTTTGTCTAATGCAGTTTTGTCATTGATTGGGACCTCTTTGTCAGTTTGTATTGAATATAATTTGGAAGGATCACAACAAAATATCATTTTATCTTTGTGAAACACCATGGGTGAGAAGCAACGCAGTTCTGATATAAAATGAGAATATCAATGACATTTCAAATAGAATTTGTTGATAAAGTACACGTGCATAGATTTTATCATACTTCCTTTCAGTTATGCACAGCAATTACAACTCGACACATACTCCCTATATAATTGGGTGCTGCTACCTTAAGCCTACACAGCATGCTCAGTTCTCCCGCTGTTTCCATGCTTGCGACAGGCAATTGAACTGAACAGACCCAATTCTTGGAAAAAACCGAACAGATTTCAACATTACTTCATGGACTGATTAATGGAGTTCCCAGCTGGCACTTGAGAGGACAGGGGTAGATTGGGTTCAATTCAAGTTTGAGGAATATGTTTCAAAAATTATTTCTGATAAGTGAAATTTTTGGGAGGGGTTGTTGCTTGCAGCTTAATTTCTGATCTGAACCACCACATTGCAGTCTCCCAGGTAGTAGAATAATCTGTGACAATTCTACCAAAACTAAGTGGATCAGCATTTCTGACTAGAATAGCTGTGCTGTTGTTCCAGCGGCTTCACCTTCACCTTCAATGTCGCTCATGTTTCTTCAAGCATTTTTTTTTAACCTTGTTGTTCGTCTTTCAATTTTCATCCTTTTCTCTTGAAGACAATATTTTTACCTGCGTTTTAAGCTGCATCTGAACAGTGCTACCTCAACAAAGGAAATACAAATTTAAATTTGGACAATGAAGAAAGTACTTTTTGATCAACCTGTTTGGATAATTATGATACACCTCAAGTGCATTAGGACTTGAAATCAAACCTTCTGGCTCAGAGGAAGACGCACTACATGATCCTTACCTGGATGGTTAACGTTGGCAGGTTTGTTTCCCTATATCGTCAGGACCAGCTACGTTGGTACAGTTTGAAGTCAGCATACACTTCCATGTTTGGTAAACACTGTTGATGAACATGAGCACAAAGATCAGCTCTTTTGTATGCCTGTCAGCTGAGGTCAACTGTCATATCCCTTCCAAGATCAGAGTCTGTAACTCAACAGAGGTTCTGCATCGAAACTAGGTGACCCCTTCTCATGGGCAATAACAGTGATTGCTGCAAATATAACGGGCACCACATATGTTAAGAGAAATATATGCGCTGGTCACTGATGTTGACCATTTTGGTGAGTGACCAGAAATGATTTTTTTTAGGAATTAATCTTTCTAATAAAATTGAATGCCAAGTATTGTGGCCATTTGCTACAACAAAACACTGCAGGTGCTAGAAATCTGAAAGACAGAGAGAAAATCATAATGAAAACTTATTGCTGACCTGAAATGTTAGGTCTGCTTCTCTCTCCATTGATGCTGCTTGATCCACTGAGAATTTCCAGCATTTGCTATTTTTATTTTTGGCAATTTGCTTCTCCTTTACTGGGGCTGGAAGAGTTAACATGTGCTCTGTTCAAAGACTGATGGTGCTGCACATAAAATATCACTAGGAGCCAATTCCTATGGAAATCAGGTTGAAATTATTTGCATTTGATCTCGCAAAGATGTCTCATACGCAGAGCCAATATCTTTTCTTTTTTGGCTGTTTGGATATGCTTTGATCTGAATTATTTGGAATTGTTCAGGGTGTTCCTTTAAATAAAGATCTTGAAACGAGATGCCAGTGCCCACCATTTGAATTGTGTTTGAGAGCAAAAGCAGCATGAACCTGATCATCTCCTGACATCTGGTAAGTGTTCTGTGAGCTGAAACTCTATATTCTGACTGGAAATGAGTTTACCAGAGTCTGATTGGCTGTTGTCATGGCTACTCTGTTCCAAGACTGCCATTTGTCTATTTTAAAGTTCCAGTACATTACAGTGACTACATTTTTCATTTTACCGCCCAGGACAAGGCTCCTCTGTTTCTTCCTTTGTATAAAATTTAACAAAAAGCCACATTCCTTGTCTATGGTTTGTAGACATATACACAGGGAGCTGAGCAGGGGAGGGGAAGAGCAGCCACCTTAAAGGCATACTCTTTTCATGAAAACAGTGTTTGACAAGCACCTTTTCAGAAGCTGTTGCTCCTTTAAATTGATAACTATTTGGACTGAACATTCCCAGGGATGAAAGCCTTGCTGATGTATTTGTATCATTACATTAAGGAAAAAGTAGAATTCCTCATCTGTTACTGATTTTATACATTTTTACTTTGACTTTCATTCCCTCTTCCCTTTCTTCTCTTGCTACTTATATAAAATATACAATGCTGAAATACACCATTCAGCCCAACTGATCCATACTAATTTTTATGCTTCACATAAATCCCCTCAGACCCTCCTTCATTGAGCCCCATTCTTACAGCACATATTGTTGGCTCTTCCCACCATATTTTTTATCTCCAGGGTCTTTGATGGTGTGAGTTTTTTTTAAATTCATTCGTGAGATGAGGGCATCATTTGCTATGCCAGCATTTATTGCCAATCCCTGACTGCCCAGAGGGGAGATTAAGAGTCAACCACATTGCTGTGGGTCTGGAGTCACATGTCAGCCTGACAAGGTGAGGACAGCAGTTTCCTTCGCTAAAGGACATTAATGAACTGGGTGGGTTTTTGTGTCAATTGACCAAGGATTCATGGTCATCATTAGACTCTTAATTCCTGATATTTATTGAATTCAAATATCACCATCTGCCATCATGGGATTCAAACCAGGGACCCCAGAACATTGCCCGAGTCTCTTCATTAACAGCCCAGTGATAATACAACAAGCCATTGACTCCCCTGTGTTACAAACATTGAAACAGGGTAGAATAAATGGTCTGTTGTGCTTTTTTCAATCTTAGCCCTCACTCTCTCTTTTTAGTAGCTCATCCAAATGCGTTCAATGATTTTTGCGCAAATGGATAGCAATCCCAGCTAGGATTCACACTTAGGACCTGTTGCTTGAGAGAACTCCTCAGTGTGGTCGCAAACATTACCAAATTGATGTGTCCACAGCTTGTGAAAGCCATATCAAATTGTAATGTTTCTCAAAAGGAGGATAATGTGTACTTTTATGTTTTAAAAAATCCTTTGAACAATATTAGCTGTTGACAGCAATAATAAGCTATCCAACATGGCAGTATTGTTTTCAGCATTTTGAAATAGTATAAATTGTCTTCTGATAGCTTAATGACAATGAGTAACGGATGACACAGATGCCTCTGCTTTCATTCTTTGGTGTGCAAGAATTGCAAGATCCTTGTAGATGATGAAAGCCATTGAGCTTATCATAACCTATGAGGTGTTGACCCTGTCTGTCCTAGTGAGATCATTAAATTACTGCTCACATTTATTTTCTTTATTCAATGGATGAGGGCATTGCTGCCTAGGCCAGCATTTATTGCCCATCCCTTATTGCCCAGAGCACAGTTATGAGTCAACTACATCGTTGTGGATCTAGAGTCACATCTAGGCCAGACCAGGTAAAGATGGCAGTTTCCTTCTCTGAAGGACATGAGTGAATCAGATGGAGTTTTCCCAACAATTGACAATGGATTCATGGTCATCATAAACTCTTAATTCCAGAGATTTATTGAATTCAAATTCCACCAACTGCTGTGCTGGGATTTGAACCCATGTCCCCAGAACATTATCTGGGTGTCTGTATTAACAGTCCAGTGATAATACCATTAGGCCATTGTATTCACAACCACTGGAAAGGTCGGATGGTGTGGAAGCAGCATGGCAACTCTAGCCTCTTCTGATCCCATAGGATGCCTTATGACCTAACACCTTTGTTTTTCCTTTCTCGTGGGCTTTGTAAGTTTGAATTCAGGGCCAAATCCCAAGACTCACTTCTAGGAAGGGCCACTCAACCAAAATATTAACTCTGATTTCTTTCCACAGACTTTCTTTTGCTTTTCTAGCAATGTCTGCTTTTGTTCCCAAGACCCACTCGTCAGGGACCAGACACATGAATTCACTTTCTTGGATGTAGCCTTCTAATTGGCCACCTCCAAGCTCAGCGTGCCATTATGGAGATCTGACAGACCTCCATTGCTGCTGACTCAGTAGGTGGTCCATCAGTTCGAGAGTCTTGGAAGCCCCAGCAGGAGAGGTAAGTGCTGATGAGGCAGTTCTGAGAATGTAAGTGGGCCTTAAACTGAAGGCCAACTCAGAGGTAAAAATAATACTATATTTTTAATTTGGGGCTCATCGGATCAGAGGGGGAATCCTCTCTGGTTTAATCATTGGGACCATAGGTCAAGCCTTTCTGGCCTGCAGCTCCCCTTTTTGGGATTTGGAGCATCCAGTTGATAGCCACACAGCCTATCATGGATAAAATGACACAGATGCTGCGGAATAGCTACGAGACAGTGTCTTTCCTATTTAAATGGTCTGTTCTCCTCCATGTAGAGGGCAGAGTCCAGTCATTACAGGTCACGCCTGGGAATCAACAACAGGAACACAACCGGCATGAATCTCAGTGAACCTCCTCCTTCTATTTTGTGAGACTCCACGCCACTATGCCTGCCAACAGGGCAATGGGGCATTTCTGGCATTTGCAACTGTCACCAGATGGGCATATGAAAAGTCCTACCTAAATGCAAATTCCATCCTTTTCATAATGTTTAAATGCATTTGGTATACTCTTCTCTAGTCCTCTGGTCAATTCACTGAGACAGAGTCAAGGGCCAAAAAAAAAGCCCCAGTATATATTGTGGCTAAATTTAAAGACAAACCCATTGAATGCAAAGTGGCTGAGTATCAGGTCAAAACTAGTTTTATCAAGTTAAAAATGGGATGGAGCATTTGTCAAGTTTTGCCAAGGCTCGAGCAAAAAGTGCAACAGAATGCCAGTCAAATGTAAATTGAAAGGAATCCCAATGGGGAATTACAAAATGAAATACGTTGGGAACTAACAGATTGATGCAGCACATGCCTTCTTCTTAACAGCTGGACCAGTGAGTGTGAATGAGATGTTCCTAAAGAGGTTTGTACTATTTGACATTCCAAGGAGTCCTCTCAAAAGACTAGCATTCTGCATTGCCTATTACAAGGTGGCAGCCATATTCAATGGTTTGTGTAGTAAATGTGGCATCTATGAGTCCACTCTGCCACCTGGATTCTGTGCTCCATGCATCTCATGCCTGTCTTGGATCACACCATGTGTCCAAGCAGTTGTCTTCAGATTTGGGTAACCATAATCAAAAGAAGGCTCGACCACAGCAATTTGCTTAAATATGAACATTTGTTAAGTAATAATAGTGATAATAAATGGAAGACAAAGGAATAAAAAACAAGTCTCATGCCCATTTAGGAAAAAGCAACAAGTCTCTCCTGCCTTTTGGCAGTCTATCAACCGACCACAGGTCTGGAGATTTAAATCTATTCCTGGCATTATTCACAAATCTGAGCCAAAGCAAAGTCCTGCAACTTGGAGCAAAATTCTCTCTCTTATACAGTGTAATAAACAGCCAGCACAAAGAAGGCAGACACAGAAGACAAAACACAGGTACAGAAAAACAAGTTCAGGTTTGGCCTGTAAAGGAATGTTAACAGGACTCATCCAAGGTCATGCAGGTTGTCAAGTACCATCAACAATTGTAGCCCTTCAGCCCATCCTATACAATCTATCTTCTCATGCAGCTGTCGAATATTATCATTAACTTTTAGTTCTTCAGTACTTCCTATACAATACCTGGCTTATGCAGGGAAATTGTTGAACACATTTTTATTAAAACAAAGCCATTGTTATTGTGACCCACTGACTGACTGATTTGTCATTGTGTCGTCAATGGGTAGCTCCGAAGGACTCAGTTACGTAAAGATTTAATGCAGTAGTGACCTTAACGCTCCCATGAACACATGATAAGTCGGTAGCCTCCAAGATATGGCATGACTAAGTAGCAATGCCAAAGACATTTTCTTTGAAGCATCAGGTTGGAGGCTATTCATAAGTGCGTATATGAATTTGCTGTCCCTTCAAAAATGTATATTTGTTACTTAAGTCATACAGGAAAGCCACAATACTGTAACATCAGCCGAAGTCTCGATGGAGTATCAACAAGGCTGAAGATTTTATGGATAGAGCATACAGTGAGGTGGTCACACAACAGGGAAAGAGTGTACAGGCAGAAAGGGATAAGTGACAGCTAGACAGGGAGAAAGTACCAGGACAACCAAGGTACTGCAGAAGCCTTTTAAGGTGATCTCCTTCTCTGACCTATTTTCTGTCTTAGATACCTCTGGGGAATGCAGAGATAATCAGGTCCATGGCACCAGAACTGGCTCAGCTGCATTGGAGAGGAGAAGAAAGAATGAAAGGAATGCATTTTGAAGGGTAAGGGAGAACAGCCAGAGGTCATAGCCCATGCCTGTGCTAAGGGCATAGTTGAAAAGAGGCATGAGGCAGAATATAGGGAGCTAGAAAATAAATTATAATGAAAGACTTCACAGGTAGCCATTTCAGAATTGCCCCAGCGCCATATGCTGGTGAGATCAGGAATAAGAAAATAGTCATAGAATAGGGTCATAGAATGCCTACAGTGTGGAAACAGATCCTTCGGTCCAACAGGTCCGCACCGAACCTCGCAGCACCACCCAGACCCATCCCCCTATAACCCACCTAATCTACACCTCCCTGCACACTATGGGCAATTTACCATGGACAATCCACCTCACCTGCACATCTTTGGGCTGTGGGAGGAAACCGGAGCATCCGGAGGAAGCCCACGCAGACACGGGTAGAATGTGCAAACTCCAAACAGACAGTCGCCTGAGGCTGGAATCGAACCTGGGTCCCTGGCGCTGTGAGGCAGCACGTGTGGTTGGAGGAATGGTATATGAGGTTGGAATTTAGATTCTTGATGAAGTCCGGGGAAATGGAACCTGTACAAGATAATTGCATCCAACAGGATCATGTGCAGTATCCTCACAGGAACATCCGCTACTACTTTGGGGAAGGGTGTAAACTGGAATGGCAGGAGTACAAGGGCCTGAGTGGGGAGACAAGAGTAGGGAAAACAAGGATGGAAATAAAAGGCAGGGCAGTAGAATGCAAAAAGGGGAGGCAGAAGAAACAAGTCCTAGCAGCAAATAAGGTTGGAGTGCAGAAGAGGTGTAAAACCATAAAGGTATGAGTGGGTATTGTCTCTATACTGTAGTGGTAAGGGAGTTGTTAGAATGAAATAGGAAATTACAGATTCATCCAACAAGGGTGCTTCTGTGAACATGGATGACTGTGATCTACTTATAAACGGGGCAAACCACATTTATATTAGTACTGTGTTGGATGCATTTCTGGACAAGATGAGTTTTTAGACCATATATTAGGAACCAATTAGGGAACAGGCATTCCTAGATTTGGTTTTGTGCAGTGAGAAAGGGTTCATTAATAATCTTTTTGTAAGAATTACTTTAGGAAAAAGTCACCATAACATGATAGACTTCTTCACTGGGATAGAAAGAGAAGTAGCCCAATCTGAAACTAGGGCTGCAAATCTAAACAAAGGATGCTGCAAAGGTCAGAAGGGAGATTGGTCATATTTGGCGCAATAACTTTATTATAAAGCATGGTATTGGATAGGTAATAGTTCATATTTAAGTATCAAATGCATGCATTGCAGTAGTTAACAGCTAATTTTCAAGTGAAAAAGTACAGTCGGAAAAGTGGCCCAATCATGTTTAACAATAAAGAAATGAATTATAGTATGGGATCTAAGGAGAAGTCACATAAAGTTACACTAAAAATAAATGGCAAACCTGAGGACTAGGAGTAATTTAAAATTAAGCATAGAAAGATGAAAAGGATGAGTATGAGGGGGAATAAAGAGTATGAGAATAAACTTGCCAGGAACATAAAAATGATTGTAGGAACTGGTATGTAAAAAAGAAGCTATTTAATAAAGAGAAATGTAGGTGAGTATTGAAATACCAGGTTCACTCATGGTGTTTTGGGAAGGAAGTATACTGTCTTTCCCTGGTTTGCCCTATATTCAATTCCAGACTTACAGCAAAATGAATGACTCATAATGATCATCTGAAGTGGTCTAGCAGAGCACTCCATTATATTTAGGAAGGCAATGAACCATCTTCCCAAGGGTAATTAGAGATTGGTAATAAATGCTGGCTCATGCTTGTAAGTTATCAAGAAATAACATTTAAAAACCCCGACGTTTACTGCCCTCGAAACCAACCTTACAGTTTTTTACTAAGACGATTATCATATCTTTTGTCTTGTGACATTGTACATTTTTGTTCTTTAATCTCTTGTCTTCCACCCTATCAAATTGCGTGGGATAACAGTGTGGAGCTGGAGGAACACAGCAGGCCAGGCAACATCACAGAAGCAGGAAAGTTGACGCTTCGGGTCAGGACCCTTCTTACCATCTCTATCAAATTCCATTTCCTTTTGTTAATTTTCCACCTCCCCTTTCTCCACACTCATACTTCCTTAAAATCTATTACACCTCCACGATTTTCCACTTCTGTTGAAAGGTCACTGAGCTGAAATATTTGGCCTGGTTTTAACTCTGGCTATAAATGAATGAGTTTTGAGTGAATTAAATCTACTCGAAGCATTAATGCAGACTTTCCCTCCATCGGTGCTGACTGACCTGCTGGGAATTTCCAAAAATTTTCTGCTTACATTTCAGATTTCTGACTTCAGTTTAGTTGCATATCAGATGGCTGTGAGAGGTGTTTGGCAAAAATACAAACACAGGAAAGGAAGATATGCACTTGTATGATGTTTTTCATGACTTCAGGACATCCAAAGAATTTTATTCCTGGTGAAAAATTTCTAAAGTTCTTAAATGAATGAAGGATAATGAAAGACTGTCAATGATTGACATCCACTGTCCCTATATCACTGAGGTGACACTTCAGCATCATTAATATTGATTACGTGAATCTGACAACTACAGCAAGATATGATATCAGCTGATTGCAAGATGGATTGATGCTTTGTTAGAAAATACTTCATTTAGCTTAATACTCTAGGAAATGGTACAAAATTGAAACTGTGAGCAACTGAGGCTTAGGTCTTTTTCAACAGACATGGATCTGGCTGTATCTGGTGTTCTTCCATAATTCCATATACCACAGCCACCAGAAAATTCACTAAAATAACTCCAGTAAAACCCTAAGACCTAATTTCCAAGAGGGCCAAAGTGCTCTTTTCTTTCTCAATGACTGCTCTGTTACAGAGAGGTTTGTCTGTTTACAACTGGTGGTTAAAGGCCACCAGCACAGGGCTGCTTACAGCTGGGATACAGCCTGTAGGACAGACTGCAGCAACAGCTAAGGCTGGTTGGAGCGTGCCCAGCAGTCCCTCACTCCCAACTGTCCTGCTGTGGAGTTTGTTAATTAAAGTCTCCATCAGGAAGCCCTGCTGTCTGAATAAACTAAACGTCAGTTGCGACCTGTGAAAACATTCCCCACAACCAGAGGGAAAAAGCAAGCCAGCTTGCTCAGTGAGAGACAGGAGCTGCTGACAAACAGCAACAAGTAAAATAACAATGAGGATCATAGACAGCTGATTGCCTTTTAAACATTGCACCAGACTATCCAAGACCTTCACTGAATTGTTGCATTGCAGAACAGAAGGATGCCAATCAGCCCATCATGTCTACAGTTCCTGATGCCAAATATTGCAGCAACCTTTCATGCAGAAAGTCTCCATTCCTTGAAGGTTAGGTAGCTGCTGCCGATGATCAGTGCCCTCATCCGTGGAGAATGAGTATGAACCAACCTTCCAAAGAAAGCCAGTGTCTTGCTATCCTATGTTCAGTGCATCATCTAGTGCAGACAGCTCCGTTTCTCAATTGCAATCTTCCAATGTCGATCAACCCAAGCCAGTGCTTTACTGGCTTTGACCAAATTAGGTGTGCAATGTGAGGCCCGAGCCCCATCAGTGTTATAGATTCTTGTGTCAGCCTCTTACGATACACCTGGTAAAAGAGAAGATCTGCCTGCAATAAAATAACATTATGTCTCTATTATAATGGTGTATGCATTGGGAGAACAGCCTCAAAATAAGGGAGAGCAGATTTAGGACCGAGTTGAGGAGGAACTTCTTCTCCCAAAGAATTGTGAATCTGTGCAATACACTGACAAATGAAACAATTGAGGCTCACTCATTGAATGTTTTAAGGCAAAGATAGATCTATTTTTGAACAGTAAAGGAATTAAGGGTTATGGTAAGCGGGCGGGTAATTGGAGCTGAGTTTACGAAAAAAGTCAGCCTTGATCATATTGAATAGCTGAGTAGGCATGAGGGGCCATATGGCCTAAACCTATTCCTATTTCTTATGTTCTTATCGCCTTATCAGAACTTATGATGTAATAAGCACGTGCCCCATGTAAGAAAGGGGAAGAAAAATTCAGCCTACCTATCTTTGACCCCTTTTGGATAATGGATATGAGCGAGATTAGGATTGGGTGGTAATGAGATCGAGCTTGGTTGTGGGAACACGTTCCCAGCCAGAACATAGCTGGGAGAGTTGAAGTCTAGGCTGTGTATGTTGTTGCTGTTTCCTAGGTCCCAGTTGGAATGAAACTCAGTAACAACCTGTCAGTGAGAGGAAGCCGGGAGCATAAGGATGAAAGCCCCTCATTAACGATAACTGTGCTTACTCCCTGAGGAGATTCTGATATTTGGTGGGAATGTTTGTGCTCAATATTGTTTTTAGTGAAAACATAACAGAAGGAGAATTCTGGGTAATGGCAAGGCAATGAAATGAAATAAAGTGTAAATAAACAGCTCCAAATATGTATCAGGGTTTTTTTTAGCAAAACCATCCTGGCTTCTCCGGCATCACAATCCCAGTGGAAACAAATTGTGTCCTGCAAGATCCCAAAGGACACAGCCTGTGGGAGACACAACTTGTATCACAAGATGATTCAGGATACACAAGAACTATGAAAATATTTTGAGTGCTTCACAGCTGAGAATAGATGCATATTTCTGTTTTTTTTTCTTTGCTCATGAAGGTAATCACTCTTCCTGCACTTTGGCTTTAAAACTATCCCCACTTCTCCACGACTGAACTCAAGCCATCATTCTTCAAGGGACAGTTCTGATTATTCTACTGACCTCTCCACCAATCAGAAGCACAAATCTGTACTGATTACCTCTTCCCTAGTCTGGACACTGAGGCTTATGAGAGACCTACTCTTGTGACTTCTAGTTATAGTATAAGCTCAAGTGAGACTAGGATGCATATGAAGGGGAGTGATATTCCACAGGGAGCGATTGTATGTACTTGAAATCCAATTTCACCATGTAATGCACAGATTCCTTTGCATGCTGAACAGAATTTACATGGTTCGACATGAAATTCCACTGTTACAAGGGAAGTTATGGAATAGCCCTTTTCTACACAATTGTCATTGTTCAATGCCTTGACTTATCGAGCACTGCAAGTGAATCAGTATATAAAATGTAACCACAGCTTTAAGGGATTCATTCAGTTTTTCTCAAAACATCTCTGAAAAGGATGGCATATTGGGTGAAGACACTGAGCAGGATGGTGTTGAACTGCATAGACCATAGCTTTGACATTTCATTTTCCTGATATGAAGGTTGTCTTATGATAAGAGATTGATTAAATTAAGCCTATACTCCCTGAAGCTTAGATGAATGAGAAGCAATGTATCATAAGTTTCTGACAGCCCTGACAAGGTAACCCGTGACAATCAGAGGCTGTTCCTACTGAGGGGAATATAGAATATTGGAGCATAGTCTCAGGATAAGGGATCACCTGCTTAAGGCTGAGATGAAGTTAAATTATTTTACTCAGAGGGCTGTGAAAGCTCCAGAGCATGGCTGATGTTCCTTTGTCAAGTATATTTAAGGATGGAGAAGTTAGAATTTCAATCACTTGGAAAATCAAGGAAAATGGAAATGAGAAGGAAAATGATGTAGAAGATTGGACAAGATGATATGAAACGGCAGAGTAGGCATATGTAACGATATAGTGTACACAATCTGCTGCTTGGTGTGTTTTTATGGTCAGCAGTAATCAGTGATTGGGGTAAGCATCTTCGGAAAACTTGCACAAGGAAATGGAAAGCCGAACACAGACTTGCTGCCCTCAGCAATCATTGGCTGATTCCCTCGTTGATAAAAGTTTGTTTTGAGAAAGGATTAGACCTCGCCCTTGATGCACCCCATGAAATAAATAGTCTGTCTCAAGAGTCACTGAAGCATCTGTTCCCACCTCGATAATGGACCACCAGGGCATCTTGAAACCTTATAGAAAATCATAATGGAACTGTTGTATTGAATGCCTCTTGGTGTTTTCATTCTGATTAAGGATTTGGGTCTTTCAATTCTCTCACCATACCCTCTTTAATATCACATGCCTGGAAGCTCCTGATGTATGAAATTCAGCGAAAGGTTCCTGCAATGACAGTCTGTGAGGAGGAGAGCAGCTTATTGATGTTAGATATTCTGATCTTGTTAACATGAGCTAAACCCACTAGGCGATGAATGATGGGATACACAAAAATAGCTCTATAAAGATGAATTGACCGTTAGCTGGAGTTAACTGCCTCTATGACAATTCCAGGGATGCCTGAGGTTTCATCTTGTCACTGCGTTAAACTAAGGTGCAGACAAAACGAAAAGTGATTTGACCTTTTTAGGAACATGATTTGTCAGGGCATGCCATGTCAGCGCTGACACTAGTATCCAGATTATGCAAGAGACACACATGAGTAGGACAGAAAGATTCCTGTTTAGCCTGTGTGTTCGGTACAGGTATGGATACTGACATGGAAGTAAGCATACCAGCCACATGGCACAAGGTTAAGTTGACTGATTTTTGCATTGTCTGTCCCATGAAGGAGTTGACAATGAGACATGCATATGTGCAGAAATTAAAATGAAAACAGACGCATGCCACAATCTATCAAACTGAAGCAAAATTGCTCCTATGATTTGCGTGTCCTTGATGTGTACATGCCTAACAGCTGGAAGTGAGTCACAGATGAGCTTTTCAGCCCCAGACACATGCAAACGATTCACTTTTAATGCTTTATAATTACATGTGCAGGATCAAATACGGTGATACATTTTGAGAAAGGACCTTTGGACATTTTGTTATGTTAGCAGCACTTTACAAATACAAGTTGTTGTTTACTTTTGATGAGACATATATTACACTCTTCTTGGAATGATTTTGAAATGGCTGATAAAAAAAACTGAACAACGTGTAACATTCAGCCCACGACTTATGCATATCTACCTAGTGCACTTCAGCTGGCAGCCCACAACCTTAGGTGGAAGGAAAATCTTTGAATGTCTTGAGTTCAGCACCATAAAACCAACAGGGGTTGGCATCGTCGACAGATGGGGCAAAAGCTTTAACAACACGCCGTGAATCCTGAAGGAGCCAGCCACTAGACTCCTGGAGAAATAGAGCAGAGAGAAAAAGAAAGAAATCAAAGTACTGAAACGGCTTGAAAAAGCCATGAAAGCTTTGAACTAGTCAAGTGATAGTTCTCCTTTTTATAATTTGTAATTGGGAACATGATACAGCTCCTTGCCAGAGTAATGAGACATCACAGCAACAGTGGGATTTAATGATGATTCCTTTCAGGTTCTATCAGAATGCTTTTCTGCTCTAATTAAATACACTAATGACTTGGGGAGGAGGAAAAAATCTCTAATTCAAAGATTTGCTTGATTTGTCTGTACTTTTCAGAAGGAACATTATTTTTTCTGTAAAATTGACAATTTCCTTTTTTTTCAACCAGGGAAAGGAAGTGCAGCTTGGTGCCACAGTGCAATTTGTCAGCAGCAAATTGTTTTGCAATGGACTGAAGAAGACGAACGGACTGTGAGGTGATTCCTTATTACTTCAGATGAAGGACTCCCATATGGCAGATAATGAGCTATGATTTACAATGCTCTTGCACTGGAGGGAGTTTTTAGAATGTGACTCCTTCTGGAGTGCTCCTCCCTGATATCTGACAGTTGCAGCACTAAAATCCATAACCTTTCAGTGAGCAGTTTAAATCCCTGTTCTTATGGATGATCTCATGTAGCAAGCCACAAGTCAGGAGTGTGGTGGAACACTTCCATTGGCCTGGATGGCAATGGTTCCAACTACACTCAAGAAGCTGAACACCACGTGAACCAAAACTCACTTGTTCAGCACCTCAAATATTCACTTTCACCACTGTGAGTGCCAAATGCAAGATGCACTACAGGAACCCTCCAAGCATTTTTCAATGGGCACCTACCAAACACAGATCTTCTGCCACTTAGAAAGACAGAAGATAAGTACATAAATAAGAAATGTTTAGAGGGAGATGGGCCAAACGCAGTCAGGTGGGACTAGTTTAGTTTGGGAGTATGGTCGAACAGATGACTCTGTTTCCATTCTGTATGGCTATTTAACAGGGGCAGCAGAGTTATGAGAACACCATCACCTGAAAATTACTTTATAAGCCACACACCCAACCAGACATTGAATAATAACAATGTTCCTTCAATATCCCCCAGGTCAGAATCCTGAAACTCCCTCCTTGACAACACTGTGCACATCTCTACACCACACTGACTATAATGGTTCAAGAAGTCCTCTCTTCCACTCCTGCCTTGTGCCAGTCCTAGTAGGTGATGTGACTGTCTAGTGGTATTATTTCTGGACTGTTAATCCAAGGACCCAAATAATGTTCTGGGGGATCCGGTTTCGAATCCCATCACTGCAGACAGTGAAATTTGAATTCAGTAGAAATCTGGGATTAAGAGTCTAACAATGATCATGAAACTTTTATCAATAGTCAGAAAAGCCTATCTGGTTCATCAATGACCTTTAGAGAAGGAAACAGTCATCCTTACCTGGTCTGACCTACATGTGACTCCAGACCCACAACAAAATAGTTGACGCTTAAATTTCCCCTGGGCAGTGAAGGATGGGCAATAAATGCTGGCCTAGCCAATGACACCCACATCCCATGAATGAGCCCAACCTGTGAATGAATAATGTTAAAAAAATTGTATGGTAGCAGGAGTGTTACAACTAGTCTTAGCATTGATGGAGTTTAGAGGGACTGCCTCCTCACAATAACCAGCTCCTGGAAATGTGAAGAACACATGAGGCCAGTTGCAATGGTGCACATTTGAAAAACCTGATGGCACTGTCTGTTTTCATATGATGGATAGTTACTTGGTTGAAATAATAATCTGCTGCCTGGCTGCAAGGAGTAGTTTGCTTATAGTGAACTATCAGCTTTGCTGGGAGGTGACAGTTAATATGAGGAACAAGGTCTCTCATTGTATCTTTAGGTGCATTATTATGAACAGCATAAATGTTTTGTGGTAGTCATTAAATGATGACACCCCCCAACCCCTACTCACAGAGATACTGGATTTAGCAAGAAACTGCAAAAAAGTAACACAGTGAAATTGCATACATTGGGAAGGTATCCCAAGCAGATGTGAAATTGCATGCATTTGTCATTGGCATGTGATGGCCCAGGTGGCATGGGAGCCTGATAGTGCTGAGATGCTTAAAGGAGTTACACCTTAGGCAGGATGTGCTACCGCAGTAAACATTGCAAGCTTGCCCCAGACAATTAACAAAACCTATATATTTTTTTAACCCTGCAGTTCTCAGATCCTCATGAAAGTTATTCAAGGCTGCAAGAGATATTGTTTCTTTCATGTGCACTTTCTAATTGTTTTTATACTGACAACTATTTGCCTTGGTTTTTGGGAGACTGTCATCTGTATGTCAGTTACTGAACTTGCCCCAATAAAAATCATGCTCCCTTAGCCATAGACCTGCTGTGGACCCATAAATCTGCTGACCTGACAGAGTAGCAGAATTATGTAGTTTAAGCACTGAGGTGAGGTAAAGGCCCAGAATCCAAATTTCTTCAAGGGCAACACAAAGGTTCTGTCTCACACACACTGCCTTACACACTCTGGGTTGAATTTTCCTTAAGTTTGGTCAAGTGTCATTTTTGGGGAGACATATGAACGGCTTTCTCTCTATGAACTCTACCTGGTTTTCTCATGCAATGTTAAGATGCTCTGCTCTTTAAATATAGACCACACCTCTGCAGCGCCACTCACACTCTATCTCGCACTGACCAGAGGTGGAAGTTCTTCTGGATTTCCCATCATGGCGACATTTTTAGTGCATGAAGAACTAGCCCAGAGATGGTCAACTGTGACAGTTTGGCACCCAGATTTTCTCACAGGGGCTTGGAGATCCTGGTAGGCAGGACAATAGTGAGCAGGGCTGCCTTCATTCCTCTGGAGTGCCAGAGAAAACTGCAGCCCCTGACTCAACCAGCCAACACCGAATTCACCACCCGGGTCAGTGTGCAGTCCACAGTCTGGAGAAATGCTCAATAATGCCACCAAGAAGATTAATGACTTACTTCACTCAGCAAGTATCCCTCTGTGTCTTCTACCTCATACTCACTCTAACTCTGCAAGTGCCCATCACAACTTACCCTCAAATCTCATGATCTGTCACTGATACAATGGCATAAAGCATCTTCCCCCAATCTCTCTCCAGCAGTCCATACCCCCAGGCTGCTAACCCTGCATTCATGCTTCCTATTCTCATTCAGGATGGCTCTGCACCTATCCACCAGTACTAACAACTGTGCCAGCACCCATGACCATCTCACTCAATCCCTGTCTTTCTCTCATTCCAGGGGCATATGACGTACTGCGAGGCAGAGAGAGCCAAGAAAGGCAGTGAAGTACCTAACATTTGTCAACTCACCCCCGTAAGCCCTAGTGGGAAAGAACTGTGGCCATTCATTTGACACTGGCAAGACCTACCTCCATGTGCTGGCAACCAAGTAAGATTCACTGAAGAATCTGGAGAAACTCAGCAGGCCTGGCAGCATCTGTGGTGATCACAACAGAGCTGATGTTTCAACTTCAGGATAAGACTTCTTCAGAACTGAAAGGTATTAGAAAATTTAGTTTTTATATTTATTGTTGACAGAGGAGAAAGAGGAGCAAGGGGCTGATGGTGTAGAGGCCCAATGGGGTAAATGACAAAGTAGACGCAGTCGGACTGGTGAAATTCTCTTGCATTCTCTGTGTGTGTTTCTGCCCACCAGCATCAGCAGCATTTTGCCTTTTTTCAGTAAGATTCATTGCCAAGAGCTTCACTATTATCCAATTAGTGCCACTTTGTATGTATTCTTAGCATGCCCAAGGATTTCTTTCCCCCTTCTTTCACAACTGATACCCTCTCTAGTCTTCTACAGATATGAACAGCACCCACACAGTCTCGACTCTAAAGAGATCATGCCTCAGGGCTATACTCCTCCTCTACCCCTGTGGAAGAAGCCACAGATCACACACAGGATGCACTAGCAAATCCTCGGGTAAATCAGAAAGGCCACCAGCTCAGGTATGGACCCTTTGGTGGTTATTTTAGCGACATTAGAGTGTGGAGTGCAATCTGCTGAGAACCTCACTGTGAGTTCTGCAGCTAGCTCAGGAAGAAACATTTCAAGGACTCAGCGAACGACTAGAGATAAGGCCTCTGCTGAGTAGGAGAAGAAGCCATTTAATAATAATTTCATCCACTAACAGAAGTTGACACAGGAGCTTGAGACAGATTTGTCAGAGACACTCAGCATTCTGGATCGAAGATTGGAGGAGACTACCGTTACCATTTTCGTGTGGGCACTAAAATGAATGTGACTGGATCTTTCCACGGACAGGTTTGTAGGGCCAGGTCCAGCACACAGACTGGCTACCAGGGATTCATATGAACCTGCACTCCATTGCTGTGGACATGGTGCACGGCAGAATTCCCTCTAATTTTCTTTCTAGCAGTGCAGGCATCTGAGCTCTGTGTGCCACAATGACTTCCAGAACCAGAAGTCAATGCTGCGATTGACATGCCAATACCAAAGGCAATGCCAATGGCGGTGCACAAAGCCATGCAACCAGGCAGCTTCGAAGGAAGTTGATGCTCAGCACTGTTGACAGGGCAGCAGGGGAATTGAGGACCCTGACCTCATTCCAAATGAACCATTGTCACAAGGAGACAAAGTGGTACCAGTTGGCACCCAAAAGGAGAAGGGACCACATTTAGGCCCTCCAGAAATCCCCATTCAGGACAATCCAGAGGTGCCTGATCCCTCCTTCTTGCCTGTGACCTTCAACTACATAGAAATTCAAGCCTGATAGGCTGCACCTGGCCAGGACATGCCCAGCATGTCAGTCATCCTAGCCACAAACATCCCAGTTACCCACTTGGGTGCAAGAGAAGGTGATGGTCTAGTGACATTATCCTGAAATAATTAATCCATAGACCCAGACAATGGTCTGGTGACCAGAGTTCAAATCAATCTATGGCAAATAGTGGAATTTGATTTCAATAAAAATTTGGAAGGAAGGGTCTAATGATGACCATGAAATTGTTATTATTAGTTGGAAAAGCCCACCTGGTTCACCAAAGTCCTTTAGGGAGGGAAACTAGTTGTCTGCCCGACATGTGACTCCAGGCCACAACAAAACTAGAGCGCATATGTTTAAGGTAAGAGGAGAAAGATTTTAAAGGGGCCAGAGGGGCAGCTTTTTTCAAACAGAGAATAGCTAGCATGTGGAATAAACTGCCAGGTGAAGTGATGGATGCATACACAGTTACAGCATTTAAATGACAACTGGACATGTTCATGAATAGGAAAGGTTTAGAGAACACCGGCCAAATGCAGGCAAGCGGGAGAAGTTTAAAATGGGAATCTTGGCCGGCATGGACAAGTTGGACCGAAGGGTCTGTTTCCGTACTGTATGACTCTATGATTATGACTCTTAATTATCCTTTGAGCAATTAGGGATGGACAATAAATGCTGACCTGGCCAGTGATGTCGATATTGTGTGAATAAATAAACACAAGATCCAAGACCAAAGTAGGTTAAGCTCCCTCAACCTAGCTGTAGGATTCAGGGCTACTCCTAAATGTCAAGGGAGGTAAAAGAAAAATCAAAAACCTGTGAGGTAACACTTCATTGTAAAATATAAAATCACAATGGTAAACATATCTTCACTTTTCATCTAAATCTGTCTGTTCTGCTGTCATTTCGGTGGCAGCTATAAGGATGAAGGTAGAAAGGGTAGCCATCTTTAGGATCACACAATGTTATAACTCTGTTTGAAGGGTAACCATTCAATACGGACAGGAAACCTTGTCGTAATCAAATGACAGAGCATCAGTTGTTGTGTAGGTTTCCATCACTTTGTAATAGTTTGTCAAATTTAAATCAGCTTTATTAAATAAGAGGAAAAGTAAAGAAAGAAGAAGTAAGCTGCATTCACATGGTCTGTGTTGTTAAATGAGGGATGCTGACCTTAGCTGCATCAGAACTTTTACTGTCAGTGAAGAGTGACTTCCACTCAGCTCCATTACGATCATCATGTCTGAGCTGTGGTGGCCCATAGGGCTGTGTTGTCAGGAGGTGAAGGTGATGGTTCTTCTGGTGTACTTCAACATTTTCCTGCTCAGTACAAAGCTGTGGGCCTTGCAGATCCTCATCACCCATCAGCTCCCTTTGCTGTGTCTCCAGTTGTTCAGGCCAAAACATACAAACATATGATACAGTCTGTCCATATGGTTTTGCAATGAGCCTCTAGCACAAAGTAGACATGGCAACCTTATATTGAGATAACGTATAATCCTCACCACCCAAATTGAAAGAAACTGTAGCAATTCATATAAGTTGAGTCTCGTGATGTAATACTCTGATTATTGCCTCTGAACACTGTATAGCATCTTGCACCTGGAATGTTGAGGCAGATGACACCCTTTAGGTATGGTGTCCTGGGGCATCCTCATTCAGGGGCACCACCGTCCCTTCCTCTTTTGGAGGACTTTCCAGCCAAAAACAACTGTGGATCTCCTGCATTTTCTCTGGATCATAAGGATAGTTTTTGCTAGAAAGTCTACATTTGGAAGTTGCTCCACATCTGCTGGAAATTGCTGCTGGTTCTGAGCTTCCAACAATCTATTTTCCAAGGATGCCCTTATTGTCAATGGCCACAGAGATGACCATAACTCTTGGAAAGCTCTGGGGGGATGGTCCCAATGTGCATTTTTGAGCAATTTCTGAAAATGAAGAAGCTCAACAGTAATATGGTCAGTCAGCAGTTGTGACTTAGAAAATCCAATAAGGAGGACAATGGGATGCCTCTACATGGGCCTTTTTATGTAGTAGACCTAATTCAGATGGATGCTGCACAAGCCTTGTGGCGCACATACAGAAGGCGATTGTAAATGTACGAAGAAAAATGAGACTCCCTACCTCCACCACACTCTCACATTAGCCATGAAAGGCAGTATTGCCAATAAGATAATGGTGTGGACATTTTATAGTCCAA
The DNA here is from genome assembly GCF_030684315.1 of Stegostoma tigrinum. Taxonomy (NCBI): domain Eukaryota; kingdom Metazoa; phylum Chordata; class Chondrichthyes; order Orectolobiformes; family Stegostomatidae; genus Stegostoma; species Stegostoma tigrinum. The sequence goes on from NC_081379.1 coordinate 19,293,446, forward strand.
GTTGTAAGGTCAACATTTGTGTGGCCTCAAGATGTGTTTGTGAATTGTGGAACATAAGTGAATGTTTAATGCTCATCTGACATTAGCTCTGTTCCACGTCCATTGCTGGGATGAATTTGTAATAATCAAAAAAACATTGTCAAGATTCCTCATGGCCAGGATTTATAGTAAACACAGCTGTTCAATCCATGATGATCACAGTCAGAAATTGTTGATTACAGAGGCCTTCAATCTGTATGAGTGGCTGATTCATGCAATTTCTTCTTGGGATGCCTCACATCACTCAGAATTTGAACCTGCTTCCTCCAAGAAAAGAGAACAATTATTCCACCTGTTCTGTGTGGTAGCAGCCATTTCTCATTTCCATTATTCACATGTGAGTTCCTTGAGGATTGGAAGTGACAAGGTTAGTGCTTCACATGCTCACCCTGTCAATCTAGGTGATCCCCTTCAAGACTTCATATTCCTTTCTGCCTTACGCTCCCTGCCAATTCTATCAGATCTAAGCCTGTCCACTCACTGCCCAAGCATTAAGTGTAGCTCTTCATCCCTCCACTTTATCTCCTGAGCTCCAGGTTTACAAGTGAGTTACGCCAAGCATTGTGATGCACTGAACCACACCAACTCCATCAGGGTAGTGGCAATTATCAAAAACTATCCACCTTCCAGAGTACCCATGTCCTCTCATTGTCTATTATCTCCCACCCATTCATGTTAATATGCCCCCGCTCCATAATTATTTTCCACTTTTCATCCCACCATGTTGCCTCCAATCCCCACAAATGACTTAACCAACCTTGCCCCCTGCCCCCTTCCAACACACACATGCACAGCAGTAGCCTCTGATAGCCCCTCTGACCTTCAGTGAACAGTTACTCAAGACTGACTGTGGCCTACCCGCAACAAACTTGGAAGGACACACCATGACTGATATCTGTGCAGCTCAACAATGGAGTTATTGCTAATCCCAGGTTGGTTTGCACTTCACCTGGAGGACTGACTGCAACCCACTTCTACGGTTGCAATGATACGGAACGTCAGACTCTGAATTCTTCAAGAGGTTGGCTTAATGTGCCCAAGCTCCTGAACAGAAACCCAATGACGTCCATGACTTACTGTCCCTGCCCTCCCAACTGACCATAGGCTCTCGACTTGATTGAGGACTACCCCACTTTAGTCTAAGAGACATGATAATTTGTTTAAAAGCCATTCAGTGTTTGCCACAGACATAGTACTGATACACATGGTATCATAGATCAACATGTCTGCCCCCATCTCTGGTCATTGTTGGCAAACATATGCTTCTTGGCTTTGTGTCTGCTATAAAATGCAAAGCTAGACAGAAGGACTGTGAGACTTTAAGCTCTGATTGAGGGGCCAAAGTGTAAAAAGATAAGGCAAACCAGAGATGATGTGAGCGTCCAAGTAACACAAAGTGAGTGAACGCTAACAGAGCAAGTTAAAATCCTAGACATGCATCTTGGTCCAATGCTTGGGATGGGTGTCTGTCCCCATGCACAAAGCAGCTTGAGAGCAACATTGCAATATAAAGAAAGAGAAATCTGCAAGGCAAAGTATTGAATTGCAGTATTATTAGTGAGCCTGTGATGTGCCACATGCTGAGGCTGGCACTTGGCTGACATCGCCTCCTTGAATCCACTGTCCATGGATTGTGCCTATAATGATGAGAAATGCTGTTCAAAGTGGATGGTCAGTGGTGACATTGATGAGTTGCAGCCATCAGGGTTTTCATGTTGGGAGATATAACCATCCAGTTTTGGCTCAGTGGTTAGCACTGTTGCCTCACAGTGCTGGGGACCCGGGTTCAATTCCACCCTTGGGCAACTGTCTGTGTGGAGTTTGCACATTCTCCCTGTGTCTGCGTGGGTTTCCTCTGGGTGCTCAGTTTTCCTCCCACGGTCCAAAGATGTGCAGCTTAGGTGGATTGGCCATGCTAATTTGCCTGTAGTGTTCAGGGATGTGTTGATTCAGGGGGATGGGTCTGGGTGGGTTGCACTGAGGGTCAGTGTGGACTTGTTGGGCTGAAGGGCCGTTTCACACTGCGGGGGTTCTATGATTCTATGATACCGAGGAAAATAGCAGTTTGCATATAAATAAGATGAGATTAGGTAATAATGAGATATTAATTTGTGCAAATAGGCCCACAGCACTCACTAGTGGGATTCTTGTGGAACTGGCGAAGCCTGATACACAAAACCAATCCTATTTTCCTTGACATGGAGAATCTCATTCCAGAATTCCCGCTGTTTTTATGCTGCTCAGTTGTTTTATCATTGCGCATGTTGTCCAGGGCCTGGGAAATTTCAGCTGTCTCTGTTGCACACTTAAATTAACCTGGAATGGAAGGGGCAGCAAGTTAGTACTGAACTCTATTGGGCTCAGCAGGAAGCAAGCTCCGATTGAGGGATTTTAACTCCTGGGACTGATTTGCAACTCCAGACAGTTTCTGGCCTGAAACAGACTGTTCAGCAAGTGAAACTGGGATGTTGGGCAGCAGCAGTTCACTGCTTGGAACCAAAGGAATGGAAAAGTGAGATGGGCACAGGCTGTGTTCAGGAAGAGGCAGGTGCATAGAACAAAGGGGGCTGAAACATTTCTCCAGGAGTCTGTGGTCAGACACCTTTTCCTTATGGTGCAAAAGAGTAAAACAGAGAAAAGGAAAAGTGAGGCACAAGATTTAGGTCAAAGTGTCCAACCCAATGCTGTTCTTGCCATTCTTGTACTTTTGGCTGACCTTGCCAAGCATGGGTGCTTTTAGAGATATGGATTCTGAGAGGAAGTTGTTACATTCTTCAAACAGTTTTCAAGATGATTTTCCAGTGGACTTTGATTTGTATGTTGTGAAGCTTTAGAATTTCTTGGTACTGTGAAGCATTTTGCTTTAGATTATAGATTAACAATTTACTGATCAGAAAAGAGTATCGGGCCATATGGAAACAGTATTGCTGAGAATCCTAGTACGCTCGAGACAGAACAATTTGCTTGAAGCTGCGCTCAGCAGTAAGGTTTGTCAGATATCCAGATTCAACCCACATTTTCACAGGCCCACTTTCAATCTATTGAGCAGTTGTCACGTCTTTATATGACACAGAAGCACCTTTTCTGCAGTGCTCGCTTTTACTACAGCTAACCAATATTTCTTCACTTCTAAACTATCAGTTATGTCCTGTGATATATTTCTGATTTGGTGAGTTTTGCCCTTTTGTTCTCTGCCCTGCTGCTGTACTTTCATCTCAGCTCTCTGTTTCTTTATTATGCTATTTGTCCACAAGTGACAGCAGTGTCAAAAATGATTCATTTTCCCGGGAACCGACAGTTCTTTCTTTCGTGTAGGTGGTGCCATTTCCTTGATGCTCAAAAATCTACAATCTGAGACTTGTATCTCACGGCTAGCGCCTGGTTTAGGTACAAAAACAAATTCGCTGTGTTTCCTCTATTTCAATGCGGCCAATGGAAAAGGACTGTTTTGTAGATAGAGGTTTTTTTTTATATAACTAAAGCTTTACATCACCTTGGGGGGGCCAGGCACACAGTCGAGAACAGTACACAGATTTTCTATACACTGGGCTTCAGAATAAAGTGTTGATTTCATGTGGGGCCCTGGCAGTTCTGCAGAGTATCTATAAATTGTACTTTTGCATTATTGTACCTTTTTTTAATCTCTGTGTAAAATGGCACGTTATGTAAACTAAAATGAAATAATTGCTACTAAAGCATCGTTATGATTCACCTTCATATTATATTTCTTTCTTCGGCAAGCACTGTCCCTGATGACACAATGAGGTCCGATCCCACACTCACACTGGCAATATTCAGCTCTTTCTGTCGACCACTTCTCCCACTTGCTTCACAGTCTCTGCATTGTCAGGCAGCTAACCCAACATAGTCGCAATCAATCGTTGAAAAAAAACAAAGCCATCATCTTCTGCCTTCATCATACACTCTTTACCCTCATTACCGAATTTATCCCACTCCCGACTCTCTGTTCGACCAGCCAAAAGGTGCCAGTTGTCTCCAAGCAGGGTGCTGACCCATCACCCCTTCAACACAATGGCAGTAGCATATCAGTAACAACACTGATCTCAGCACCTCTGTCAGCCCATTGCTTTCTGAAACCCATATTCTATGTCTTTATCATCTCCAGGCTCAACTATCATAATGCTGACCATTGTTTCATCCCTCACGATGCACAAATTTAAATTTTTCCACCCTGTCCACAGTGGTTTACATTAGTTCCAAGTCCCCCAACACCTCAAATGTATATATTTTTAAACTCTTATGTTTAAATCCCTTCCTCACTTGGTCCCTCTCCATCAATGTTCCCAAATTCCTCCAAGAGCTCTGCCTCCCTTCAATTCAGACTTCTTGTCCTAATCTGTTTCTCCTGCCCCATTATCTGCAGCCCTGCCTTCAACTGTCTATGCCGCATGGTTTGGAAATCTCAGACCTTTCTACCTCTGCCCCGCCTTCTCTTTTCTTTCAAAGTTCATGCTTAAAACTAATCTTCTCAACCAGGTTTTTAGTCTCTGAACCTAAGGTGTCTTTTCTCACGTTTGTACCAGGTGACGTGAGACCACACTTCTGCGAAGCTCCTTGCAGCATTATTCTATGTTAAAGATGCTATATAAATGCAGGATGTCATTATCATTTCGTCAATGTGATACCATAATTTAAGAGCAAAGTCCTTTATTTCTTAGAGAGATAAACATGCATTTATATAGCACTTTGCGCAACCACTGGATGTCTCAACATGCTTTACAGCCAATATATTACCTATCTAGTGCAGTTACCGTGGAAGTGTGAGAACTGCAGCAGCTAATATGATCACAGCTGATTCCCACAAATAGCATTGTGACAATGATAAGATAAATTTGATGCTGATTTGTTAATTGAGAAATAACCATTAGCTGGGCATAATTCACTGCGTTTCTTTAAAGAGTTCCATGGGAGCTTTTATATCTATCCCAGTAGACAAGTAGGATCTCACTTCTAATGTCTCAACTGAAAGATAGCCCCATCAACAATATGGTTCAGCCTAAGTGTCCTACAGCACATCTTGATTTTTCTGCTCAAGTCGTGAAGTGAGACTTGAACCTTGTAGATTCAAAAGGTAGTATATCAACAACTGAGTCATGGGTTGAGTCTTTTAGTTCAAATATTACAAAATTGAAGAGTTGTTTTTTTGTTTATATTCAATAATACAAAATTCAATCTTTGCCTTTTAGCAACTTCAGCGAAAATCAAAGGACATCAACTGGTCATGTTAAGCTTTCATATGCTAATGTTGTCGACAATAAATTGTAGACCCTAGTCTTAAACACATCCAGGGTTATTCTTCCTCATAGCAAAAGCAAGACCATAAGTGGAATGACGTCAGAGCAGGAGAGCAGGCTGAGATAAGTACAGAGGGGAATAACAAAATTGAATTAAACTAAATTGGATATATTTACATCTACAGTGAGAGGTTTTATACAGACACCTGCAAGGCAAAATCACTGTTTTATCAGACAGCACACCAAATGAAGAAGTAACCATCAAGGTTTCACTTTTGATAAAATTTACTTTAACACAAATCAAAATCACTGTAAAGCAATAATAAATTAACAGGCAAATTATAGTCAATACAAACAATAAATTGCATATTGAATCATAGATATAATGGAGATTACCTTCCTGACTTAAAAGCCAGTCTACACTGCTAGTAAGTTGGTATTTTAGTAATACAGCATTTCCAAACAGAACTCCAGTTTCTTTCCTTCAAGGACTTAACTGATTCTCTGTAGCTTTCTTGTAAATAGAGTTCCAACTGTGCAATCTTCATTCTGGAATCTTCTGAACTCTTCTACAATTCTTCTGCTTGACTTCCTATCTGCTTTTGCGTTCAAGGCCATATGACTTCACTTCTTTAAAAACAATCCCTTCTATTGGCACTGCTTCCAGATCACCAGCCACCAAGCACATGGGTCAGTATCTCTTATTATCCAAGAACAGCTTTTGATCTTTTTTAGGTGATACGAATCCTTAAATTTTGTTTTCAAAAGTGTTGCCAAACATTCGTGAATAACCACAGATTTCCTTTACTCTTACTGTTTCGACACCATGAGCGGATATCTATTTTAGTGAAGTAATGTCAAACAAATTTGAAGTGACTTCCTTCCCCACCGACCCACTGCAGAAAAGAGCAGTAGATTTTTGACTTGTCAGCTTTGTTCAAAACTGCCACTCATCTTAGAAACTGCCTGATTTTCACTTCCAGTTTTAAGCCTATAGCAACAGCACATACTTGTAATTTAACACAGTAAGAGTTTCACAAGATGGTCCAAAGGAATATTATCAGGCATAATCTGACACTAAGGCAGGACCAGTGACAAAAGTTTTGATCAGTGATGTTGGAATTAGAATACAATTTGAAGGAGGAAATCTGAGACTTTTAGAAAGACTTCCAGAACTAAGGTCCTAGCGGATAAAGGCATGGCTACCTATGAAGATGGGTAGGGGGAGTAAGGGGGAGTAAGGGGCAATCTAAATCAAAGATTTGCAAGAAACAACAACCAGAAGGACACAGTGAGGATTTATTGCACAGGAGGAGGTAACTGAGTAAGGGAGAGGGATGTTTATAGATATATTTGAATATGAGAAAGAAAACGTTAAAAATTGAGGCATTGATAGTCTTCCTGCCATCTACCAGTGCATTGGATATAACACATATTGCAATTAAGCCATCTCCATCCAAGACAGACAAATGTGGACTCAGAACATGCCCAGGAAAAGGAGAGCTCAGATTAACGACAATTTACCTCTGTCGTGCCATCGATCCTGAGCTTTGGTAGGATTGGACTGGGATCCTGTTGCAAGATCTGGCCCAGTCCATCTCAGCACAGAAGGATGGATTTTTATGAAGAACTCCCTAGCACCTCCTCCCACCAACCTCTCGCTATAAGGGATTAACTGGAATGCATTGAAGGGACGAAAGGAAATTAAATTGTGTCGAGGAAGTAGGAGAGCAGGAAGCTGGCAGGGGAAAACTGGCAGCAGCATTGCTGTCCGGCTGGTGCCCTACACTGAGTGGGGGAGGATATTGGGTTAGCTTCAAGGTCTGTGCTCTGCATGACTGATCAGCATCATTTCCATACTGTAATTACCTTCCCCGATCTTTTCTCTTGATTTTACTGCTATCTTGTAGAGGCGCACTAGGTGTGAGTAATTTAAGGCTGCATTAGATGTCAAAACCCGTGAAACAATCAGCCGTTAAAGAAATATGGGTGCAGATAATAATTGATCAGTCCCATTAGAGGCAAGAGGACTGTTATTTCCTGCTCGGGTCTCTCTGCAATAGGCCTTGTTGATTCTCTTAATGTAGATTTTGTCACTTGAGGGAGCAGCTGCCTCATTGAAGGTATAAGCTGCCAGCACTGAGCATGCAGAACGGCAGTGTATTATAACAAGACAATCTCCTGCCTGTCAGCAACAGCAATGAGAATGAGGGAGCAGCTTTGCTGATGATCTGAGCTCGACATGTTACTCAAATACGATTACCTCCCGATTTCACATACAGAGCACAATTTACATTTCCTCCTGCACTAAATGAATTTGCTGTCATACTCCCATTCCTTGTGATCCCCCACCCAGCCCACCATCAAATTACATACTGTCCTCCGTGCCCTCTCTCTGCAGCCCCTTCTCCTTATTTTGCTAACTGATTTTCCTTTTAAATTTCATATTCCTGCACAGAAGGGGGAGGGTTAAAGTTGACAGAAACAGGAGATAGACGATAATGGAAATTAAACTGCAGCCCATAAGTGATTCCGATTTCATTGATTTAGATGTAATGACTATTAAAATGTGTCTAATCCCACACTGCGATGAGTTTCAATTTGGTCTCTGGATCATGTGGAATAATTGAGAATGAATGCCCCACGATCCGAAGCTCAGCTTTTCCCTTCCGACTGCTGCAGCTTCACAGTTGAGTGTCTAAGAGAATTGCAGGGCAAACTGATTGATGTTTCACGTGGTATCAGACGATGGGAAGGAGTTACAAGGCTGAATGCATTCTCTCAAGGCTTTGAAACAGATGAGGGTGAAGAACTAGGGACGCTCTGCTCTCTCCATCGCTTTTCCTCTCAAGGAGTGCATTGTTTTGTGCAGAGGGATGGCCCCTCAGGTGTAGATAACCCCTCACATCCCTGTGACAATTCCTGACTGTCCTAATAAGAGGAAAATAAATCTGTGGGAGTTCTTCACGCTTGGCTACTTCCATACAATGTCAACAAAAATGTATAGTTGTATTGCACCTTTAACACACCAAATCTTCCCAATGCGCTTTAAGGAGCATTATATAACAAATCATGGTATGGAACTGCATTGAGGAGACATTAGATCAGATGACGAAAAACTTGGACAATATTGCGGGTTTTATGGAATGTCTATCAATGTGCAAAGTGAGGTAACGAGGCACAAAGTGCAGGGAGGAAATTCCCAAGGTCTGGACCTGTGCAACTGTTGGCAAAGCCACGAAAGAAATGGCAAAGCAATTTAAATCGAGAATGCTCCAGGTGGAGAGGCTTGCTGGAATCTTGGAGGGTTTTAAGACTGAAGGCTATTAAAGAGATATGGAAGCTCAAAGCCACGATGGGATTTGAAAAGAAGGAAGGGACATTTAAAATCATGACATTGCCTGGGCAACAATGTCAGTCAGGAAGACCTGAAGGGTGAAGTGAGAGGCAGTGTGAGCTAAGAAATAGACAGCAGAGATTTAGGTGGCCTTGCATTTAGGGAGGGTAAAGCACGAGAGATCAACAAGGAGTGCGTTGGAATGGTCAAAATTAGGGCAGCAAAGTGGCTCAGTGATTAGCACTGCTGCCTTACAGTGCCAGGGACCCGGGTTTAATTCCAGCCTCGGGTAACTGTCTGAGTGGAGTTTGCATATTCTACCCGTGTCTGTGTGGGTCTCCTCCGAATTCCTCACAAATCCAAATGTGCGCAGGTTAGGTGGATTGGTCATGCTAAAATTGCGCCTATTGTCCAGAGATGTGTAGATTAGTTGGGTCAGCCATGGGGAATGTAGACTAATAGGGATAGTGTATTGGGTGTGAGTTTGGGTGGGATGTTCTTCGGAGGGTCAGTCTGGACTTGCCAGGCCAAATGGCCTGTTTCAACACTGTAGGGATTCTATGGAGAAAACAAAGGCACTTGTGAAGAGAGCTCAAATGATGAGTTGGAATAGTGCCAAAGTTAATCTATGTGTAGAAGCTCATCTTGGATTCAAATATGACATCAGGATTGCAACATCTGGTTTAGGGCCAAACAGTTGTGAGGGTGAGGGATGGAGTCAGTAGTGAGGGGTCAAATGAAAATAATACTAAATTGAAAATTTCCACTATCTCATACTGGATGTTGGATAAATAGCCTCATAGTTTTAGCAATAGTGGAGGAGACAATAGGGATGGCAGTGAGGAATGGGATCGGCAACTATTTCAAATAATCCCCTCTCTTTGCTTCAATGGATAAGAATGGGACAAGATGAAAAGTGTGACAGAAGCTGGATGATAGAGAAGAGGGGATGGATATTAACAAAGGCTACAGACAGGCCGAGGCGATCAGTCACAATCACAAACAAAATCATTTGTGACTTTGATAAGAGGTATTTCAAAACCATGGGATAGAATGAGAAACCTACTGAAGGGATTTAGCATTGAGCTCCAGGAAGGGTCAGCACAGATTTAAAAGGTGGGGCATGTTTAAGGACTGAAAGCACATCTAACAACAGTGGTTCAGTTAAAATCAGGAAGGCTTAAGAGTCCAGAATTTGATGCTTGCAGGTATTTGGGGAGGATAAGGCAGGTATTTAGGGATAGGGAGGGCACGGCCATGAAGGTATTTGAAAAGAAAGCTAGGAATTTTGAAATCAAGGAATTGCTTGGCTGGAAGCCGATACTGTTCAGCACGGAACAGGATGATAGATAAGTAGATGTTAGTGCAAATTAAGGATTGGAAAGGGAGTTTGGATATTTGGGGGTCAAGGATTTTGTTTTTGGAAGAGTGGGACGATGACAGCAGATCTAATGGGGAGGGGGACAGTGCTTGATGAAACAAAACCATTAACCATACTGGTCAAGATGGGAGCCCAAAGAGATAGCAGTTTAACGGAGATATGTCAAAGAAGCAGGACATGATTCTCATTGACATGGTGAACTCAGAAAATTGTGAGGAAAGGTAGGAGAGAAACTGGAGAAAGATGCGAACTCAGGGCCAGGGTAATGGGGGATCTTTGGGGAAATTCCACCTTGTGAGCATGTTGGGATGCAACAGAGGGAACTGATTGGTATGTTTCGATCTCACCTAGAAAGAAATCCATTTGCACCTTGCAAATGTTCCTTGCCAGGCATAACCCTCCACCTCAGAATGGGGTAGTGATGGGCAAAGATGTATGAAACTGCAGGAGTGAGGGGCTAGAACAGGGCCATGGGATACCAATGATTAGTGCATTCAATCCCTCCTACTGACATCAGAGGAGAAAAATTAAGAAACAAATACAGCGAATGCTGGAGAAACTCTTATTTTGAAGGAGAGTCAGACCAAATTGGAAATATCAACTCTGTTTCTCTCTTCAAATATGCTGAGTCTCACCAGCAACCTCTGTGTGTCTCAGGTGTTCAGCATCAGCAGTGTTTTGCTTTCATTTAAGCAGGATTCAGAGCCTGAGCTGAGTTGTTCACCTTAGGAAATCATGGCCAAAATTGATCCTGCCCTCCTCCTCTGCCCATACACAAACACTTTCTGTAAGTGTGGTAGGCCATAGAAGAGCAGTATCTGAAATTTCAGGAAGAGCCAGTTGATTTTTATCCTCTCCATTACCTGGGCCACTGAGGGTCAAGTGCAGCATCGCTAACTGCTGCCCCAGCTGATACATAATTCATCATACAACAGCGATGGATCATGAGACCATAACAGCTCCTTGATGTTTCAATTCCGTCTCAACTTTATGTTGTTTATCTTAAGTTCAGTCTTTAGGGAACAATAAATAGGACATTGTGATAAAGCTGTAAAGTCTGCAGCCTCTGGTTTTGCAATTGTTTAATCAAGCAGGGATTTGGGGAAGGACTGTGGAATGGGACTGATAGGTTTATTCTTCAAAAGAACATGCATAGATCTGATAGACAGAATGACATCTTTCTGAACCGTAATTCTTTTCATATCTCTATGATTCTTTAAGGTGTCCTGGAGTGTGCTATAACCCAAGCCCCCAGTTAACAAATTGTACATGCCATCTTGACCTAATGGGAGGATATGAACAAGATTTTTTTGTAAAAACTTTGAACACTACCAAGCGGTGCCACACCAGATTTCGTCTCAGGTAGACTGTGGAGCCTGGAAATCTGAAATAAAAACAGAAGGTGCTAGAGAAACTCAGCTGATCCAGCAGCATCTGTGGAAAGAGAAACAGAGTTAATGTTGCGAATCTAGCATGACTTCAGTGATTCCAAAGAAGAGTCAGAGATGATGTGAACTGCAGATGCTGGAGAATGCAAGATAACAAAGTATGAAGCTGGATGAACACAGCAGGCCAAGCAGCATCTCAGGGGCACAAAAGCTGACATTTCGGGCATAGACCCTTCATCAGAGAGGGGGATGGGGACAGGGTTCTGAAATAAATAGAGAGAGAGGGGGAGGCGAACCAAAGATGGATAGAGGAGAGGCTAGATGGAGAGGAGAGTATAGGTGGGGAGGTGGGGAGGGAATAGGTCAGTCAGGGGAGGATGGACAGGCCAAGGAGGCGGGATGAGGTTGGTAGGTGAGAAATGGAGGTGCAGCTTGAGGTGGGAGGAGGGAATAGGTGAGAGGAGGAACAGGTTAGGGAGGCGGAGACGAGCTGGGCTGGTTTTGGGATGCAGTGGGGGGAGGGGGAGATTTTGAAGCTTGTGAAGTCCACATTGATACCATTGGGCTGTAGGTTTCCCAAGCGGAATATGAGTTGCTGTTCCTGCAACCTTCGGGTGGCATCATTGTGGCACTGCAGGAGGCCCATGATGGACATGTCTCTAAGGAATGGGAGGGGGAGTTAAAATGTTTCGCAACTGGGAGGTGTAGTTGTTTATTGCGAACTGAGCAGAGGTGTTCTGCAAAGCGGAGAACATCATGAGCAGCTTCTCTGTCACAAAGTGATTAACATGATGAGAATTACAAATAAAACCATCTAAAAGTGAACTACCAAGAGCTGCTGGAATTCAGTTGAGGAATGTGGAACATTCTTATCAATGGTGATAGAGATAACAAGCAAGCCTCTTTCCACCTAACCATCAGAGAACATGAATGCAGGAATTCACCACTCAATGCACTACATTCAGCTTTGCTGCTAACCAATCCCTCCATTGTAGGCTTTTAGACAGCACAACAGGAACCCTGCTCCTTGCTTCACTCTACATGTCCACTCAACACTGCTCCTGCTTATTTGGAATGTGAGTGAGAAATGTGATCTGCCGAATTTCTCTTCCGCAATGTGACTGAGCGCAAGAATCATGAGGAGGCAGGGACTCAACCTGTACACTCTCGCTCACAATGCTGCTCTGAATTTTTGCCAGAGCAGGAATTTCCATCCATAGGTTACAGAGGAGCCCTGGCTTCCTAAAGTAGGTTATCCCAGGGATGCCTGAATCTACAGTTGCTCACAGTGTCACTGTTCCTACAGAATCATTAGGTTTTGCATTGTATCCCATGACAGGACTTGAGCACAATAATCAAGGCTGATAGCCCAATGCAATATTATAGTGCACTGTACTTGTTGGAAATGCTGTCTTTCAGATGTGATGTTGAAAATGAGGCCACTAACTGCTTGTCTGGGTAGATTAGAAAAATCAAGTGGGTGCTGCACCATTTCAAATAAAAGCAGAGGAATTACCCCTCAGGTCCTGGCCAACAGTTATCCCCTAATTAATGTCTCAAAACAAAACAAGATTATCTGATCATTATCACACTGCAGTGTGTGGAAAGATACACATTGTCTGCTACATTTTCTAGATTATAACAACGACTGCACTTTCAAACTGTGCTTCCTTGGTTGTAGTTAGTGGATCACAGATCCCATACTGGACATAATTATGGCTGCCCTATTTAAGAAAGGACAATATTGGATTAGAAGTGGTTCTGGGCCTGTTTGTTTAGCTGATTTCTAAGATGAAAAAATATTTTAGGAAGAAAAGTTGGACACTTTCAGCCTGTATCCAATGAAGTTTAGAAAAATTACAGGTGACCTTATTTAAAAAATAGAAAACATTGAGGTGACTTACAGGATGGATGCGGAAAGGAAGCTTTCCCTGGTGGAGCAGTTTGGAAATAAGGTGTCTGTCAGAAGATTGTGAATCTGTGGAGGCTGAACCTTTGAGTACTTTTAAGGCAGATGTAGATAGATCATTGATGAACAAAGGAATTGAATGTCTTGGGGATGGGGAGGAAAGTGGAGTTGGGACCACAATCAGATCAGCATGAACTGAAAGGAACACTGGGAAGGGGAAACAGTCCATGCACAAACTCATTAGTGGATATTAGGTAGGGATAATGGTCAGAAAGATGAATGCCAATAGAAACTGTATGGTAAGGATGGAGATGAATGTTAATCTCTCCAAAATATGATTGCTGGAAAAGAAAGAACTCATTACAATGGGTGGAAACTTCTGGAGCCTGAACAACAAAGGTTGCAGTGAGATTTGTTGCGAGAATGCCAGTGAGGCAGATCTCCACATTGGGAGCATCCCACCATTTCTTTTATGCTGAGGCAAACTGCTCACTAGTTAATTAAAGAGAATTAAAGCTTGTTAAATGCATTATTAACATCTGAATTCAGATTATTAATATTCAGCTGCCTATCTTACAAAACATGTCAAACTAGCTGGACATGGAGCATTTTCAGCATGGAAGGAGAGATGGTACCTAGTGATATTTTTTCACTCCAACGGACCTTTATGCTGGACACTGGACACCAACATCTTAGGACATCTCCGCTGGCATCAGTCCCACACTTCATATATCCATGGACATTGGCATCTGATGTGCGAGCCTCTAAGAGCCGTTGCGATATATCTCCGATCGTCTTAAAGAAAACTTCTGTACTTTAGTGCTGGACCTCAGATTGCACTGGCAATTCTCATTGTAATGCTGTAGCAAGGACACTGTGCTCTCAAGAACAAATGCCCAGCCCATGGACTGGACCAAGCTGTATCTCAGGGCTGTTTGCTTGCTGCAATCGTGTTCATTCATTCTCAGCCTACCTGGATGCTCACAACATTCCTGCCTTTCCTTTCCTTCTTTGTGCTTTTCCCTCTCAGCCAGAAATACCAGGTTCACATTCCTTTTGTCCTGCCTTGCTCTTTAGCCCAGGCATAAAGCCAGGAAGCTTATCAGCTGGCCTCAGCCAAATCAGGGAAGATCGCCTTTGCTCAGGTGTTCATGCATAGTAAGTCAAAGGCCTCTAATACCAGTCCGTAGTCTTGGACACAGTCATTCATCAGTTTGACAAAGTCAGAATCAGGATGGCCTCCACCAAAGTAATGAGGAGTTAAATGTCAAGCAGCCCACTATTTGTCTTGAGTTATTCTGCTCTATTATAGGCTGGCATGAGAGTAAAGCAGGCATTAACAGAGATGGAAATGGGTGACAGAGCTGTCATTGTTGGTGTAGCTGGGGAAGTGTACCGAGTGAGTGAGCAGGAAACACAGAGGGCATGTAGGCTTAGTGGTTTCAGGGTTTGGGATGGGTGAGAGCGAATGAGAGAATGTGTTACATGCAATAGTGAGAGAGGTGAAGCATGAGACTTGGTGGGAGGTGGGTACATGATCAGAGATAGAATGAGTGTGAGGCATCAGAAAAACATTGATGGTGCTTATTCTATCAGAGTGGAGAAGGTCATTGACCTCCTTTCTACATTACTGTGCATTCCTGCAGTTGCAGAGACTGCAATGATGCCGATGACAACCTGACACCTCCCTGGCATGGCCTCCATTGCTGGGCCAGGGGCAGAGTACATTGAACCTGTGCACTACCCCATCCAGCAGGACCTTCAGATTCCTACTCGGAAAATCAGGCTGCAAATTCCACTTGTCTGAAATGTCTGGGGTAAACGTCAGGCAACAAGCAGGGCAGTCCTGGACTGGTAGTGTTTGTTTGGCTCCACAACCAGTTTTTAAAGATGATGTAGATTCTAGGGATGTTGGCCTTTCAGCAGATATCCACTGAGTGGCAAGTTGTTCCACAAACACAGTGTGGTAAATTGGGAATGGAATCAGATGTAAGTGTTGCCTGAGGGACGGGGAGTAGTTAGGGGAGTTTGGTAAAATACAGTGGACCAGGCACCGTAGTGAGATACTCTCCAAAAGAAAATAACAGAATTGGCACTTTGCCAAAAAGAAAATGTTCAGCCCTATCTTTTTACCTTTTTTGTGAATACTGTAAAGTCTATTAGGTTTAATCTGCTCAAATTGACATTAGGGTCAGCTTTGATTGATGTATTTTGAACTAAGTAAAAACTTATTGAAACAGTCACAACAACAATTTAAATAAATTCTGTACCTTTAACCTTATCGAATGTCATAAGACACCTTCACAGCCAAGTGATCAAGCATAGTTAGACATCAAAACACAGAAGGAAACGTTAGACAGATGATGAAATGTTTGGTGAAAGAGGTTCGGGTTAAAGGCCATCTTCAGCAAGGAAAGATAACTAGAGAGGCAGAGATATTTTGGGAGGGATTTCAGAGTGTGATCCCTAACAGCTGAAGCAGAAGCGACGGCTATGGGGAAGTTATGGTGTGGTGGTATTATTGCTGGACTATTAACCCAGAGAAGGAAAACATTCTGGGGATTTGGGTTTGAATCCCATGATGGTGGATGTTGTATTTAATAAAGAAAAACCTGGAATTAATCCATTGTCATAAAGCACATTGGGTTCACTCATAGCCTTTAAGGAAGGAAACTGCCAACTGTACTGGGCATGGCCTACGTATGACTCCAGACCAACGGCAATGTGGTTGGCTGTGAACTACCATCTGACTAATTAGGAATGGGCAATAAATGCTGGCCTAGTCAATGACAGCCTCCTCCTGCGAATGAATGTAGAAAAGCATTGGACCGATTAAAGTCATGTGATGCTCTAGGGGTCAAAGTTGGTGGAGTACAGATATTTCAGAAGGTTGTAGAGCTAGCAAAGATTACAGGGTTTAGGATGTGAGCAGCAGAGTTAGGATGAGTTCAAGATGGTGAGCAGTGAAAGAAAGGAGGCTGATCAGGAAAGGATTATATGAAATATTAAAGCATAAAGGGGAAAAGAAATTCATGAATAAGTGTTTCAGCAGCAGATAGGCAGATTCAGGAAAGTTTACAGAGAGAGAAGGAAGTTGCCTTGGTGATGATGCAGAGAAATAGTCAGAATTACATCTCGGGATCAGACGTGTAAATATGGTGGTGAAAGGATTGGTTCCAGATCAGGGTGTGGAGGCTGTGGGATACCAAGAAACTGACTTTACAAATTACACCCAAAACCCTCAGCCAATTTGTTATTAATGATGAAGCAAGCACAATTGAATGTTACATTCAGGTTGAGGGTGAGAAGAGTAGGTCCAACAGCAGTATTTTAAAGGCAATTATGCAGAGCTAGCTAAATGAAACTAGCAAATTTGATTGAGGTATATGTAAATTAAGACGTGGTTGGCAAATATTTAAGGGAATATTTCAAAACATGTACTTAAAAAAGAAAATAGAACTCTAAAAGTGGCACCCACCATCCATGGTTAACTAAAAACATTAGATTTTTGCATTAAGCGTTGTAAAAAATTATAACATTGCACAAAGATAGATGCCAAATCAGAAAATTGGACATTTTCAAAAACAAAAAATAATTAAAAGATTAATAAATAGGGAATAAATTTAAAGTGTGAAAATCTACAACAATGGGTCACTGCTTGAAAAGAAGGGGCTGTCTATTTAAGATAGGGAATAAGGAGAATTTTTTTTCTCTCACGGAGAGTCATTAGTCCTTGGAACTCATTTCATTATAAGGCAGTCTTTGAATATTAGTGAGGCAAAGGTAGATTAGTTCTTGCTAAGCAAGTGGACGAAAGCTTATTGATGGTAAGTAGGAATGCGGAGTAATCAGATCAACCATGGTCTTACTAAATCATAGAGCAAGTTTAAGGGGCCAAATGGCCCAATCCTGCTCTTAATTTGTATGTCTGTGTTGGAATTTAGCATCCTGAATCCTAAGTCCAGAGCTTGCTTCCAATGGAATATCATGATGGTGTTAATAGATGTGGACCATTTCTGAACTAACTTTCACTCGGAAATTCTAGTAATATTGCTAAAAACTTAAATATTCCGCGAATGCTGCACTTTGGCGGTGACGTTTGCTGCACTTTTAGATCCCTGTGCAGCTGTAGCGGAGATTTTATATTCTGATTTATCAAATCTCATTTTCTCATTCTACTGCCTCACAGGCAGCAATTTTGAAATTTAAGATCAAAATAATTTGCAAGTGCAGAAAATTTTTTTATCAGGATCTACTCGGTGTATCCACCAGAGAGAGGCCTTGATCTTTGTGTGATTGGTCAGAAAGGGCACATGTGGAGTTCTCTATATAAACAAAACAAAACAGTCAGTTTTCACTACTCATTCCAATCTACCACCTGTCCTGGAAGGGAGCTGAGAAGACTAAAGACCAAAGCAAATATTTTTTAAAATGCAATATGGAAAATTAATTTTAAAAAATAATTGTGGCATGTAAGAGAGCATTTTCAGCTCCTCCCTTCTGGCAATTAACTTACTGCCCCTAAACAATGACAGCAGTACTGGTGCCTTCTTAACCACAAGTACTAGCTGCACATTCTGTTTTACTGAGAAATAGCTGAACAATCGTGTCGGCCAGTGAAATCATGACAGGCTGCAAGGGGTAAGTTGAGCTGGTCAGATGTGGCTTAACACCTATGCACTGGACATGTAGAAGGGGACAAGGAATCTTTTTGGAATTTAGAAGTAGTGAGAGGAGGTTTTCGAGAGCAGTTGTCAAGATGTAGAGCAGGATCAAGCGTAACAGCTTAGTGAGCATTGATAATTAGACCACTTTTACTGTGGTCATATATTTGCTTTAACTAATGCTTCACACTCTATTTATCCATCAATGCCATTTGCTGACATTTTATGTGTGTTTAATCATGGACAAATACATAACGGGAGAGTTTGAGATCTTGTGGTGTAGTGGTAGTGGCCCTATCTATGAGCCAGGAGGCCTGGGTTCAAGGTCCACTTATTGTGTGCTAGGGCATATCCTGACAGGTCAATTAAAATAATTATAACTGGAGGGTGACAGAGAGAGCCTACCTGCGATTAGCTTCAGGCTGGAGAGAAATACTACAGGGGCATCTTTCTCTTAACATTCTTTTTCCTTTTTTACTCACATTCCTTCTTTTAACTTTCTAGATCCATGACTTCATTAAGAGAATAAAAATGAACCTTCTATCTTCTGCAGCAGCAGACACTAAATAAAGCAGAACCGTGAACTAATCGGGTTATGTATTAAACATTAAACACGCTGTCTGCTGTGTACTTAACAGTAAAGGTCTATTAGAAATCTATTAGTGATGGTTAGAAGCACTAGCTGCTCATTACCCTCCTACTGACTGCAGCAAACACACATTATTTGGGACTAAAGACAGATTTAATGAGATTTAAACCTTCCTAGTTATGAATACCTGGATTCATTAGTATCTAATGTATGAAATTGGTATTGGCCTTGGAAGCTTTGTTTCCACTCTCAGATTTCCACATGTTGTTATGCTTCTAATTTCACCCAAGCAAAAAGTAAAAAGTGGGACCGCCCACTTGGTAATATCAGTCCTTCTGTGTGTTTACCACTAACTACCACTTACATGGAGCCCACAATTACTCCTATCCCTACTGGGGCTGGTCCCATGGAGATACTGTTCCCACAACCATTCTCCAGGTACAAAGCCAGACAGTATTAGCATGGCCATGTCCACATATGGCCATGTCCAGCCATGGCTCAATTGGTAGCACTGACCTTTCTGGGTCAGGAAATTGTAGGCTCAAGTCTTACCTTAGAGACCTAAACAAAACATCAAGGTTGACACTCCAGCACAATACTGAGAGAGTCATGCTGCCTGAATACTGAGCCTTATTTTAAAGTCATGCCCCATTTACCCTCTCAGATAGGTATAAAAGTTCCCTGAAGTGAAGCTCAGGGAGGTTCTCCTTGGTACCCCAACCAATGTTTATTATGTAACTCTCACCCAGCAGCACAACAAAAATGACCAAATCATTTTCACATTACTGTTTGTTGGAGTTTGGCAGTGGTGTTTCCCACTGTGTGACAGTGCCTGCATTCCAAGATGTGAGCCTGAGATATGCACAGCGTCAAGTGAAGGGCAGTGATGGGGATGCAATGCTTTAATTTCCCTGAGGTTAATCATGCACATGATAGGGTATAACATTTGAAGAAATAATCACTCATATAAGGCCATTAAACATCCAGATCCTCAGGGTTAAGTCCCTCGTTTGGATCTCCACATTTATTTGCTCCCACTGTCGTTTTCCCACATGTTTGGAAGATCTCCTGGTTCCCTCTAGCAATTTCCTCTTCTCCACGTCTTCCACCAAGGTCTCCAGTGCGGCATTAGAGAACCTTGATTCCCACGCTCTCCCAAGTCAAGTGATCCTTTCTGTTTATCAGGTCAGAGTTAACCCAGTAAACTGCATGCAGCTGCTCCTCAATGCATCTTCCTTTTAAGTAGTTCAGCTTTAGTGGTGTTTGGAAGCTCCAGATAATGTGTACAGTCAATGAATAGTAGAACTAGCACTGGCTACATGCAGCAAGTGTTGTAATGAGCAGGGAGCACAGAATGCTGGTGTTGCCAATGTTATCTTGAATGGATACTGGGTAACTGTGCATTGTGATCTCTGGATCTGTTTTCAGGGACGATCTAATTTAGACTCCCCTTTCCCTGGCATGACTTTTACAACCCATAATCATTAGCTTTGCATGGAACAGATGTTATTTGCAGTGCAGGAGCCACAATCAATCCATAAAAAGATCAATTCCCATTTAAATATAAGGATTGCCTTGGAGGGACCATCATATAAGCTCGTATCGATCAAGGCTAATCATTAAACAGCCCAGTCTACTGTTCCATCTGGAATTGAGTCCAGGAGCTGCTCCAACATCCTGCGGTATGGTCATCTCCATTGACAGCATTCGAAACAGCAACTGCAACCAAGAATTTTCCATGTGACGGCTGGCTGGGATATCTGGAATTATCTGTGGACCCCTCAGTGGAGACATGGGTCTGGAGCATCCTGAGAGAATTCAGCAGGTCAGAACATGGGGAATCACAAATGTGTTCTTAGCTTTTTAATGTGTTCTCTAATAATTAACAAAGTGCTGGGGACATAGTTCCAGGGCTTCACTTGGTCTGCTGGTGCATACTCTTGCCTGTAAATAGTAAGCAAAGTACAAACAGTCACAGATACAGTGAAAAGACAAGAATATAAACAAACAGATACAGAGATGGTAAGTGATGATAAGAGGAAAAGCAGACCGAAACAATGAAGTATCAAGGCAGATAGAGGAATGTAAACACAACAAAGGAGACATGACAGACCAGACTAAAATAGAGACGATATTTAGGAACCTGAGGCATGGACAAAGGCAAACAAAGACAGAAAGAGACTGGAAGAGAGTTTTGCAAAGCTAAATCAGGATAGATACATACATGCCCAAAGATAACCAAATGATCTGACAAGCAGATACAAAGATGTAGTGAATTGAGTGGGAGTAGTTACAGGATTAGAAAATGACATATTGTCACCATGCATACTTATCAGAAAGGATAGACATAGAAACTTTTTGATTTCTGCAGGCAGACTAAATGGGCAGTATCAGTCTCATCCACCTAGTCTTGCGTTGTTTCGAATTCAACATGTAATAAGCAGCCAGTTTCAATATGGGCTCTGTATAAAGCTGAAACTTCCTCCCCATTGGTAGCAATGCTTTCTGGATGGAAGGATGTAGGGACATAGGAACAAGAGTAGATCATTCTGTCTGTCAAACTTGCCCAATTTGATCATAGCTGCTTATTTGCCTCTATGCCACCTTTGCATTGTATCTCTATACCCTTGTTTCCTTCACGTCCAGACAATTAATTTATGTCTTGAACATGCTCAATGATTGAGGCTCCACAGCTTTCTAGGGTAGAATATTGCAAAGATTTGCCATCCTCTGAGGGAAGTATTTCCTCATTTCCATTATAATTGGCCCGCCTCTTACTCCGAGATTATGTCCCCCTGGGTTCAGAGTCACCAGCCTGGAAGATATATTTTCAGGATCTAACCTGTTGCACCCTGCAAACATTTTACCACTTCCAGTGAGACCACACGTTTATTTTTCCAAACTCTTAAAAAAAATCAAAGGCAATCTCCTCGATCTTGTCTCATTAAACAATCCCAAGGATTAATCTAGTGAACCTTCACTGGACACCCGCTGTGGCAAATGTATTTTTCAATTGATAAGGAGACCAAAACTATGCAATGCTGCAAATAAGGTTTCTACAACTGCAGCAAGACTTCTTTATTCCTGCAGTCAAATCCCCTTGTGGCAATGTGTAACATACCATTTGACTTCTTTCAAATTCTGATGTATTTAAGCTTGCTTACAGCAGAGCTAGGCATAGTGCAACTACAAGTGAAACCATGGGGCTTGTAATCGGCTGTTATGAACTTGCTAAAATATATACAGACCTGTTTCATTTCTAATGAGATTTCTGTTCTGCAGAGATCTTAAGTAAAAGGGCTGGCACAGTTTATTCACTAAATGGCAGTTCAGGATGTTTCTGATCAGCAAAATGGACTAATCGCATTAAATAATCAATAGTTATCTTATTTTATTACTGGAGTGACTAGTTATTAGGACGAGTACGTCAGGCTTAATGCAGTGCATCCAGAATATCAACAGCCTTGTAACATGGAGCTGGAGCTTTTTAAAGATAATGAGCAGGATTTTTTTTTTGCAGGCTTCAAGACCCCAAACTTAGGAGCCATCACTCACATCAGCGTTACTATTTCAGCAATTTTATCGGGGAAAGTGTGCTAATTAATAGGCTGTCTCTGAACTCATGATCAAATTAAGAGTAAATTAAGTGTGTTCTTAAAGTTAAGAAATAGAAGTCAGATGGGGCATGCAAGCATAAAGACCCATTTCTACTGGGGCTGTGGGGACAGAACCCACTATCTATGACCACCTCAGCATAGCTTGTGACATCCAGGTCTGATGCCGACCCAGCTGGTCACAGTGAGGCTGGTTGGAGGCATACCTGGGACAAAAGATAATGATGGTGGTAGATTCAACAACAACCTTCACTCCATTATAAGGTCAGAAGTGGAGATATTTCCCTCCAGGTCCCTCACCATCTTGACTTAGAAATGTATCATCATTCCTTCAGTATCACAATGTGACAATCCTGGACCTCCCTCCCAATCAGATTTGTATGCCATCTACATCAAATGGATTGCAGCAGTTCAAGAAGGCACCTCACCTCCTCCTTCTCAAGGGCAACTAGGGATGGACAATGAATGCTCCCTAGTCAGTGATTCCCCTATCTCTTGTATGCATGTAAGAATAAACTACCAGACCAAGAAGTTAATTATGTTGAAATTCCTGTGGTGTAGTTCCAGTCTCCTGTCCTTCGAGGAGCTTTAGAAGGACCCATTGTGTCGTCCAAGAGTGAATTGAATTTTAATGTTTCCCACTGTCATTGATACTGTGGTAACATATTTGCCAGCATGTTCTTTTTCTGATTGCAGCTAACAGACAAGAGTTCTGGGAGCCATCTTGCAAGATTTTGTGTTCACTTTAAAAAAACAGATTAGCCTTCTTTACAAAAGATATAATATTATCATTACACAGTCAGAATAGAAGGCTTATTATTCCACTGAAGAGTATAGTTACAAAATGTAAAGTTATTCCTCTCCAAATAGTTAAGAAGCCAGTTGAATGAATTCAAAACATCAGCCATGTCTGGCCTTGGATCTCACTTAAATGTCACCGACCAGTGTCAGTTTGCCTCACTATAGCTCACTTGTGTGGCCATCAGCAGGGGAACTATTGACTTCCCCCTGATTGGCAGAGTCTAAAGGAAGAAAGAGTTTTAAAAAAGAACTGTGAATGTTGGCGGTCCTGAGTGTTTTGGTAGAACTAGGAGAAATTTTGAAAATTTCCGGGGCATTTTGTAAGGATTGTTAGTTGGGCAACTGCATGGGTGCTGTAACAGGTTCTTTGCAAATGCTCCTGAGTTTCCACTCTGGGACATGCAACTGGCATTGGATCCTGCTTTGTGACCTTGAAGGAGCTTTACAAATGCAACTTGTTGTTGCTGGTTTGCATATTTAGTAGCCAAGTGCCTATTTCAAGCGGGATGACTCAAAGTACCCAAGGACATATAATGTCCTGCGTACTCCCGGCAGATTAAGGTGGAAAATTTAGAAGTCTAATGCCATTACTAATGGACAAGCATAAAATTATTTACCACTAATTCAAGAACTATATTAGAAATCAAAATCAACAAACAAACTAATGTTTTGTGTTGAAGAAAATTCCAATGTTCTGAAGTCTGCGTTTTCAAATTGTTATAAAATGTTATCAGTGGGAAACACAATAATTTAATGAGCATCAGAAGAAAATACCTTGAGGAGAAACAAGGGCTCCTGTACATTATTATCTTTGATGTGTTTGATGAAAGTTCAGTGTCCCTTGGCAGCTGCCCTGGGTACAGTGCCAGGAGTTGCTGGGTGTTTCATAGGCAGCAAGTACAATGCAGCCTGAAAGAATTATCGCACTGGAGCATTAGTGCCAGCATGCCTTTTAGGTAGGGGAACTGAGGACTGGTGGATATAGTGCCCAGAGATGCCAGCAGGCTGGATTATCTCATTGAAGTGATTCCACATTGCACACAGTCACAACTGGCATCAAACAGTGGGACAGTGCCAAGTGAAACTTACTTTCAAGGAGGCAACTGTACTGATCTTATAAGGGGTTTGAATACAATGGCAGGGGTACAGGGGGTGGCTGGGGGCTGAGATGCAATGGGTTATGTCTTTCAAACCACTTGTGTTCATATATGAAGCAGGATTTGAATTTCATTGTCAGGGAAGTCCGAAATAAAGCAGATTGATTTGGCAATGGATACTGAACAAAATGTATGGGGAGAGAAGGGCTGAATAGTACTGCCATGAACATTGGCATGGATTCTTGCAGTTTGGAGGGAGTTCTGGTTGAGCATGGAGATATTTTCCCTCAGCTCTGATGTATTTCTTTAGATGCAGTCTCCATTAGAGGCAGGCTGCAAAATCGTCTTGGTTCTGAATTTCATTGACTTTGGTTCCTAGGTATCAGCGAACGCCTTTGCAAGTCTTTGGTGCGAGCCATTTCTGTGATTGACACACTGCATTGCTTTCAGCTCTGTTCTCTGCCATGCATTTTTTCCCGACCTCCAAGAAACCATGGAAACTCTTCCAGACTCAAGAAAGGTCAGTGCTTGATTGTGTCTCTGTTTCTAGTCTGAGAGAAAGCAAACTCCAGCCCACCTCTCATCCTTAGACAGTGTGCTGAAATGTCATTGGAAAGACTTTTTTGACAAAACAAATAGTTGAATTTGTTTTGCTCGGTCACAATGCATTTTGGGCCTCAAATTTCAAAACTATTTCCTCAGATGAACATGCCACTCAGCAGACATTTCAGAGTTGACTGGCATCCCTTGTGCTCGTGCCACCTTTAACTCTCTATTGTGTACCCAGACAAGCACTGCCAGTCTGGATCTACTCTGCAAGATTTCTGACATTTCCCAGATATGGCAGACAGGGGTATATCAATGCCCTGTTTTGCAGGCATGGACTGACAGATCTTGCTGGAAGGGGTGATGCAAGGATGACACCTTCTCCTTCTCAGGACCAACTTTGGAGGGCATGATCAGAGACCAGATCATGCGAGGCTGTCATGAGTTTGCCACATGGGTCAGTGAATTCTTAGTCATCTGGATGAAGATTCAGCTCTGTAGGAAGAAGATCAATGACCTTCTCTAATCTGCCTCTATCTTCCCTCCAATATCTCACCTTCACTCTCTCTCTGTTATTGTACCCACCTCCCACATAAGTCTCACACTCGATCACTCTCACTCTATCTCTACTATTGCAACAACCTCCCACTTAAGGCTCACACTCGATCACTCTCACTCTATCTCTGCTTTGCGCCCACTTCTCACCTAAGGCTCACACTCGATCACTCTCTCTCTGCTATTGCACCAACCTCCCACTTAAAGCTCACATTCGATCATTCTCACTATTGCCAGCAATATTTTCCCTCACTCAATCTCACCCACCCCAACCCCTGACACCACTAATCCTCATGCCCTATGCACTGCCTACTCACTCACTTGGATACCACCCCACCTGCACCAACGGTAACAGCTGGATTATGTATTTTCATCTCCTTCAATCTCCATCTCCAGGAGGAAAGCAACATAATAATAGAGCAGAAAGACTCAAGATAGGTGGGACTTGACCCATATTCAGCTCTTCACCACAGCTGAAGAGAATATTCTGACACCAACTGCCCCAAGTAGCTGACTGACCAATTCCAAATTCCTGGACTGATTTCAGAAGCTGTCCTTGACATACTGCACCAAGATTCCCTGAATGAAAGTTATCCCCTTTGACTTAACCAAGGCCTGCTGACAACCATGGTAAGCTTCCATCCTTCATGTCTCTGACCAAACATCATGGTAAATCAGAAGTGATATGGGCATGGTATCTCTATCTGAGGAGGCAAAGCACAAGAAGGAAAGGTAGGAGGTGCTGTGAGCATTCATTTAGGCTCAGAGTGAGTGAGAGCTATGACTGCAAATGAAGAGCCAGAGATGTAGCCTGGTCTAGACCACGAGCTGGGTGCGTGTCTCTGAGCACACTGTGTCCTTGGTACAGCATTACAGCAATAGTTGCTGCTGTAGCCTAAGGTGTAACGTTGAAGTGCAGAAGTGTCCTGCAAGTGAAAAGAAGATGTGCCATTAGAGTTCTTATATGCCAACACATACTGAAAACTAATGTCTGTGGATGTGCAGTGGGTGTGGCTGGCGCTCATATAGTGTACCCCAAGATGATGGTGCCTAGTGTCCAACGTGGGTGCCACTCGGAGCAAGCAGTGAGCTGAATTCGCCAGGTACCCACTTTGATTTCCATGTCAAGTTTTCTTGACATCTAGTTTGTTTCACAGGTTTACTGAGACAGGGAGCTGAATATTAGTAAGATGAGTTGGGCTATCAAGCAATAATTTCCCTTAATTTGTGACTTATCATTGCCTGGTGAAAAAATTCATAACACTGCTCATGAAAAACATAATGGATAGAATAAGGATGATGTTGAGATGGCCCTCCTCAGATATTTTGTCTGATTCTACCACAAATCTCTTTATCATCTATATCTCTCACAGAGTCTCCAAAGGGATTTGATTAGGTTATGCAAACATGAATGCAATTTGCTGTTGAAATGCAGAGAGATTGCAGAGCCTGAAAGTAAAGAGGGATCTGTAGGTTCTGGAACATGAATCATAACAGGATATCTTGCAGGTACAGCAAGTGATTAGGAAAACAAAAGTGTTGTTGCTAGGAGATTGGAATGTAATGGCATGGAAAATTTGTTGCAGGTATATAGAAGAAATGTTGAACAGGCTGGGGCTATAACCATTGATTTTAGAAGAATGAAGGGTGGACATACTGAAACATATAATATCCTGAAGGGACTTGACAAGGTGGATTCTGCGAGGATAGGAGAAACTACAACTAGTTTACAAGTTTAAGAACAAGAGGTCTCATCTATTGGATGGAGATGAAGAGCATCTTTTTCTCCCAAAAAACCTTCTGCACTTGAAACTCTCTTCCTCAGAAAACAGTGGAGATAGATTCATTGCGGTTATTTAAGGCTGAGTTGATCTGGTTTACATCTACAAGAGAATCAAGGATTATGTGGATGGATGGGGGACAAGAGAGTAGTGTTGTAACCTGTTCAGGCTTCGTCTTATCGAACTGCAGCTAAGGCTCAAAAGGCTATATGCCCATTCCTACTCTGAAGGCTTATGTTCCTACTATTAGTTTACTAACTATAAGCCTTCATTAGTTAAAGGAATATTATAATTAGAAAGTTATGACACAGATCTAAATGAAAAGTAGAAAACTGGTGATTACAGAAAGGCCCGCATAGCTTCTAAGGACTATTTACTCCACCTAAAACATTTAACAGACTTTTCCATGTGTCCCTGGGCATCTATTGAGAAGTTATTGACTGGTGAAGTTGCTAGCTATTGTCATTGGGGCTCCACCAGGAGAAGACTTCTGTGGAAATAATAATTCCTCGTCCGCTATTAGGCCTTGGGATGTATATCCCCACCTTTGGAAAAATCACTAGTCCCCACTTAACAGCTGCTCAGAAAAGATGAGTAAAACTAGGACATTCTAGAATAAGAGGCATAGATTAATAGTGTTTAGGACAACAGCTTTTTAAAAACATTTAATAAAACTACTGGTGTAAAATAGCAATATTAATAAGAAGTCTCATAGATGGCGGCCTTTCAAGCACTGAATAAAATATCCCTTAAAGGGACATTGTCCTCTCCAAAACTTAAATCTCCGAGTGTAGAGGGATATTGTTTTTCAAAAGTGGATGTTACAACATTAAAATATTTCAAAGTGTTTCACAAACCCATACAGCAAATGCGTCATTATGTCGGGAAACATGACAACTATTTCCCACCAGGTAGGATCCCATAAATTGCAATCAGTTAAATTCAATGTGAAACCTAATTTTGATGGTTTTGTTTGAAGGATTTGCCATCCAAAGTGAACAGGTAACGCCCAGAGACTAAGCACAACCATGTGGCGTTTTGTTTCCAGGCAGATTTTATCAATGAATCCCAATGTCAATTTGATTCCACATCTGTCTTGATCAGCGAGCCCTAAAGAGTTCCCCTTTGAAACAATGATGATGCCATACCAGCTCAGGGCCATGTGAAATCATTTAACTGTGAAACAGAAATTAATTGAGAAAATTGATTAGATGGTATGAACGATGTATCTTAAGAAAATGTCTTTTATTTTTAAGATGGAAATGGAACAGGTGTAGTGATTCTTCAAAATATTGTGACATCATAGTGCTTCCTATTGTCATAAAATAGTCACATAAAGTCCCCCCTTGGAACACAGCTACAGCATGTTGTCATCTCTCAGATCCCTCAGAGATGTCAATGAAACACCAAGATGTCCATCAAAAGATAATGCCTAAGCGAAGCATGTCGGAGTGCATGAGAGAGAGGGGATGGCTGCACAACCTCCTGAATGAAAGAAAGGCTGGCAGCTTTAGAATATGCCTTTGTTTCCCCTTGTGCCAAGTATACTCTTTTATACTGGTGATACTTACAGCAACCTTAAGTAAACAGTACGTTACAGCAGCTCAGTTACTGCAAAGTTAGCATCAGAGATTCAGCATTATGTCTGTGGAGATTTGTTAGTAGAACATCGACACATGCAACTGTCCAGAATCTCAGAACAAGAGAACAACCTGCCTGCAAACTGCTGGCATTTATAAACAAAATGAATTCCTCATGCACCTTATTTCTTACAAAACCTCAATTAATTCCCCCTTTAAGTCTATACTGTACCGTCTTTTTCCATTTTCAACAGAACCTTATTGTATTTGCATACTTTTTCTCTTGCTCTGTCTATCATCCTGGCTTGTTGCTTACCCCAGGATACATTGGATATTAATCATTCCACTTCCAGGAGAGGTTGAGAGGATTTTATAGCCTGAAACAGTGCAGTTTGGGCAATTAAACAGAAGCACCAATCACTTCTCCAAATTGCTACATGTGGGAGCTGGTGGCAAACACACAAAGTGTCTGTGGCTGTTGGAAATTAAACATAAACAGATTATAAAAAGGAGTTACCCGTTGGGAAAGATAGAGTATTTACACGAGAAGATCTGCCTAACTGGACCACTAATTGGTGTTCATTATCTCACATTGATTTAATTACGTGCTGCGCATCAATATAAATTGCCTGCCGCCCACAACAGGGATCAGGAGTGAGGCTTGTGTCTGGTGATATGGGAGAAACAAATGTCTGACACCTTTTATTTTGAACATGCGGGTCATCGATCGATGTGGTGCTTCCTGTGATGGTAGGGCGATGCACTCAGTCATGAGCCTGCCGGGCATCCCCTCCTGCTTTTCTCTGTTGAAGCTGTAAACTGCCAATTAACTGGAGTGTAATTAGTAAGAGTAACATCATAATGTGGAATTACCGAGGCTGTGTGAGGGCCAGGCACATGTACCTCATGCACATTTTCATCAACCTCATTCAGTTTCACACTGCCATTGTGTCTGCCAGTTTGTTTGTTCATATGTTTATGAGTTCATCTGTGTAATTGTCAATGTGTATCATTGCATCCGTGTTTATAAGTGAATCCATGGTTTTCCTTGCTTGTAGCCATGTGCATGTAGGCGCGTGTGTGTGTGGTTGTGTGTATTTATGCATCCTTCCGTTTTTATGTGCATATATTCTTGTAAGCCTCGTTTTTCAGGGTGATTGTTTTACTCTTTGCGTGTGGGTCAATGTTTGCTTTTGTCTTTAAATTTGATGCCTTTGCGATGAAATATAACAATGTAGTTTGAATATTTATCATATAGAAGCAACTGTTTAATTGGCAAATCCATTGACCCCATTGGGTTATTCAGTAGGGAAGTGAGGGTGGAGGCCTGCTATTTAACCCTTCACAAATCCTTTGCACCTACACAGTCCAATATACTCACAACATCACCTAAGGCTGTACACAGGAATAATAAAGTTCAGCATATGAACATAATAGAGTAGAGATAGTCTGCTGGGTAACAAGTCCATGAGAATTCTGGTACTTTGACAATTACTTTTGGCCACTAGCAACAACAGTTGCATTTTCCGTCCAGAGTTAAACAGGGCAGTAATATTTCAACATTGGTGGCTCCACAGTAGTAATTCACTAATTACTTGGGTTGGAGGGGGTCAATCCAATTAACTTTTACCAGGGAATAATAATCCAAGTCCAGGCAGCAGTATTTTATTCAGATTTTTGCAGTCACTTTTAGTTCAAGTCACAACTTAACATTGTCAGCACAGTAAGAATTGATTTTTATTATCATGTAGAATCATGTTATTGAAAATAACAAGACATGCTGCACTGATGCACAGGAGGCATCAGCATTAATATTAGGATTAACGAATATATATTTAAACATTACCTTACGTGCTCTAAATGAAAGTGCAGCACATTATAGAGTGGAAATCTTTTTCAGGCATGTATAGTACTCAAAAATAACCATCTATGTGGACAAGCTAACTGTACCAGTTTGGCATCATGCACAGAGCAGTTTAACATTATTAAGTCTGTTACAATCTTCGTTGAATCAATAAATTTTAAACAGAAATACAAATTTCCAAGAATCTAACAAAGCACAGTGCAGAAGAAGAACTCATATTTTTAAAACTGTTACTGCAACAAACAAATTAAAATCCTTATCTAAACATTTTCCCTGAGCTGTATTTGAGGAAACTGCTGTGCCATGGAATTTCAGAGTTGCTGTGAGATTTCACTAGTTTTCATGGTGATGTATTTATATTCAGCAGGTTTGCTTGAGTTTTACACAGATCATCTGTTAATAGCCGTGGACTTCAAAGAACCAACCAAAGATTACTACCAAATAATAAGGGGAAGGATGACTAGAATAAGATGAAGCTGCCATAGGAGCACTCGGACATTGGGCATTCATCTACACGATCAATTAATACACATCATTGATCAAATGGATGACCTTGAAATATGAGACAGTTACATTTGCTGAGCACCGAATTATTGGTATGCAACTTGTAGGTGTTGAACTAAAATTTGTTGTGTTAGTTGGAATGAAATTAAGTGAAATGAAGAGAAAACAAATGAAGTCTGGTGATGTAATGCTGACGTAATTATTAAAAGTTCATTGGTTTTAAAATACTTTTGTGTTAGACGGAAGGAATATGTACCTATTTAGATTATGTATTGTAACTCAACACCAATGGACTGAACTGTCACAGTAACTTGGAAAAGCACCCATTATATTTAAAGCAGACAAAATGCATCAAATGTGGATAAGTTATCAGCAGAATTTGTGATTGTTGTAATATTGTCTCATGTAAGTATTATATGACTGATTAACTGCAGTGGGCAGCAAGTGCAAGGTGAATCTGAGATCATAGCTCATGAAAAGTCTCTTTCCAAAGAGACACAGTAAGGCTTTATAAGTCAATTGGTCAAACGATGGAAAATGTGATACATTTGTGATGTTTGCCAGTAGTCAAACTTCATTTGCTGGAGGTTGGTCAGTGTCAAGGGTATAAAAGCAGAGCTTCTTTATATGGAAAGAGTATTGAAAAAGAAATCCTTTCTTCACAGCAAAATGAACGACCTCAGGGAAGAATTCATCTGATCAATGGCTGGAAGTTAAGATGAGTAGACTATTTTGCTCTGATTTTCTGTCAAAACAATGCAAATGAGTTCCATCTAAGAATTAAAGATTTCAGATGGAGATCAGTGGCTTATCCAAAGTGACAAATAAAGGTGATAATGGGAACTGCAGATGCTGGAGAATCCAAGATAATGAAATGTGAGGCTGGATGAACACAGCAGGCCCAGCAGCATCTCAGGAGCATAAAAGCTGATTGCACATATTGGGATTCAACAATCAGATAAACACACCTTCAAACAAAATACCCAGGACAGATTCTACTTATATTTCCATTATCTTAACCTACATTGATTCGCAGATTTGCGTAATCTTAGAAATGTATAATATTGTTCCTTATTCAATTCTGTAATTTTAGGTCGTTATGCAGATTTGAATTGTTTGTGCTTTTCTTAGTGTATGTAATGATTAATCATTCATTCCATTGATAACATTTAATTGTTTATTCTCTGTGGATCAATTCAGGATACTTTCCTGCATGAATTTAGAGAACTCTTCTTTATCAAGAACAATATATCCTGGAGGAAGTATAGCTATAAAGCCCAAACTTGCATACATTTCAACCCAATTTTGCCTTAAAATGTGTTAGTGATACTACTGGGGATATGAATACACTGTTATCCTTCCAAGATCATCCCATTCATGCTCAACTAGTTGCTGGCACAGCAGGTATGTTGTATGTTTGTATTATATTGCTATTATTTGGGAAGTTAGACTTCAACATGTTGCTGTGCACTATGACTGAGTGAAGAATTCTTAAAAGTTCATTCTGTTCAAGGAGTAGAAGTGAGAAACTAAGGAGCTCACTGATCGAGGTAATTCTCATCTATATAAACTTCTGTAGAATCATTGGATACTGACAAGTAGGTGAAGAGAACTATTTGCGCGATAAATAACTGCATAAGCTATGTACTAAAACACACACAATTAATTAAGTGTGTGCACAATTGGCAAGGACGTGGGAAACAAGGGAGATTGTTCGAGAGAAGTACCAAGGTGTGCAAAATACTTGGAGATATGGATAGCAGTAGTGCAGTGAATTGAAAGTCAATCGATGAAGTCAGAGCAAGGGAGAAAGTAACAAAGTCTAAATCAGCAGGCACATGTTGGGATTCAACAATCAGATAAACACACCTTCAAACAAAATACCCATGTGTGTGAAAGCATAGACTATAGTAAATAAGATTGGGTGGGAAGTTACAGGTGCAGATTGCCTTGTGGGAAAATGATATTGTAGCGATAATAAAGACTTGACTCAAGGAAGAGAATGACTGAGTGTTAAATATTCTGAGGTGTTAGATATTCATAAAAGAAAGGGAAAGGGGGAGGCATTGACTACAGAAAGCATTGCAGTGCTGGAGAAAGAGGGAACCCCAGTGAGTTCAAGGACAGCATCAACTTGATTAAAGCTAAGGAAAGGCAAAAGGTGCAATTAGAATGTTTGGTATATTCTACAGACAACCAAGTAGTAGGAAGGAAATTGAGGGCCAAATCTGCAGAGATGCTAACATTAAAGAATAGTTACAATTGGAGAATGTAACTACTCAAATGTAGACTGGAATTCATAGATACAGATAGTGAAGAGGTGCAAACATCTTTAGATTGTATTCAGAAAAAGATCCTGCAGTAGTATATATCCAGTCCAAGTAGAAAGGATGCACTGTTGCAACTGGGTCTTGGAAATGAGGTACTCCAATTAGATCAAGAGTCAAAGACAAACATTTAGGGGATACTGATCTTTCTATTGTAAGGTTTAGGATAATAATATAAAAGACAACAGGCAATCCAGAGCAAGAATAACCAAATGGGGGAGAGCCAACTCCAGTGGACAAGAACATGACTGGGCCAGATAGAATCCAATGAAAGTTTGATGGAAAAACTAACGGGCTATGTTCAAAAGACAAAATGGTCTAGGCACAGTGAAGGTGTATTTCCAGAAAAAGGAAACAGTTGGCAAACAAATCCAAAGCTTGTTGGGTGAAAACAGAGTTAGGAATTAAACTAAAGGTGAAAGAAAAGTACAGTTATGGCAGCAATTAGGTAGAAAACACAATTGAAAATCGAAAACACAAAAGATTCAGAGGGGAGGTGAAAAAGCATAGTGGAGAAATGAAGAAGAAGTATGAGCAAAGGCTAATAGTTAATGTGAAGGGGAATCTCAAAGTGTTCTTCAGGCACATCAATAGTAAAAGCATGGCAAGAGGAAGAGTAGGACTGATTAGGGGCCAAAAAGAGATTTACACATGGAGGTGACATGCATGGCTGAAATGTTCAATAGAAACATAGAAAATTGGAGCAGAAAAGGCCTTTCCAGGCTGTTCTGCAGTTTAATATGATCATGGCAAATCATCCAACTTAGTACCTTATTCCTACTTTCTCCCCATACCCATTGACCCTTTAGCCTTTAGGACTGTATCTAACTCATTCATGAAAATGTTCAATGGTTTGGTCTCAATCATTTTCTGTGGCAAAGAATTTCACAGATTCACCACTGTCTGGTGAAGGAATTGCTCTTCATCTCTGCCCTAGGTAGCCGACCCTATATTCTTAGACTGTGACTCCTGATTCTCAACTTCCCCGTCATCCTTCTTGCATTCATGCTGCTTAGAATATTAAATGATTCTAAGAAATTCCCCACAATCTTTTAAATTCCAGTGAATATTGTCCTAAATGATCCAATCTATCCTCATACATCAATCTTACGATCCCAGGAATCAGTTTGATAAATTTTCATTGCGCTTCCTTATAGCCAGAGCATCCTTCCTCAGATAAGGAGATTAAACTGTACACAATACCCTGAGCATGGCCTCACCAAGGCCTTGGACAATTGCAGCAGGCCATCCCTGCTCCTAGACATGAATCCTCTAGCTATGAAGGCTAACATATAGTTTGTTTCTTCACCACCTACTGCACTTGTATGCTTACTGTCAGTGACTGTTATACAAGGAGGCCAAGGTCTTATTGCACCTTCATCTTTCCCAATCTATCATCATTCAGATAGTAAGCTGTCTTTCAGTTTTAGCTACCAAAGTGGTTAACCTCAGTTAGCCATATTATACTGCATCTGCCATGTACTTGGCCACTTACTCAACATGTCCAAATCACACTGAAGCATCTCTGCATCTTCCTAACAGTTCACCTTCTTATCCAGCTTTGTGTTGTCTGGAAACCTGAAAATGTTATGTTTGACCCTCTTATCTAAATCATGAACATTTATCATGAATAGTTGGGGTCCAAACACTGATCTGTGCAGTACCCCATGAGAGACAGGTTGCCACTCAGGAAAACACCTGTTTATTCCTACTCTTTATTTCCTGTCTGCGAAGCAGTTCTCTGTGTCAGGACATTACCCTAATCCCATGTTCTTTAACTTTACATGTTAATCTCTTATTAGGGATAATGTCAAAATCCTTCTTAGGACTCATGGCAACCAACATTCACTGAATGTTTTCCATCTGTTTTACCAAAGATGATACTCAGGCTATGGTGAGAAAAGAAGAGTCTTTGTCTCTAGAAGGCTTTGAAATTGATGAAGAGAAAGTGTTAGAGAGGCTAGCAATATTAAGTTGACAAGGCATTGGGAAAGAATCTTGAAGGAAATGAAAGTGGCAATTGCAGGGGAACTGGTCTCATTCTTTCAGTCTTGCCTCAATTCAAAGGAGGTGCCAGAGGACTGGAAAATTGCAGACACTAGACTTTCATTCTAATAGTTGTTAGCATTGCTGCCTTACTGTGCCAGGGACCTGGGTTCGATTCTATCCTTAGGTGGCTGTCTGCATAGAACTACCTTATTCCTGCATGGATTTCCGCCAAGTAGTTCTGTTTTCTCCCACAGTCCAAATATCTGCATGTTAGGTGGATTGGCCATGCCTAATTGCTCATAGTGTCCAGGGTTGTGCAGGTTAGGTGAATTAGTTATAGGAAATGCAGGATTACTGGGTTAAGTTTGGAGTGGGGATGGGCAGGTTTGGTTGGGATGCTGTTTGGAGGGTCAGTGCGGATTCAATGTAGTGAATGACCTGCTTCCACACCGTAGGGATTCTAGGATTCTATGATTCTATGAGGAAAGGTTTGAAGGATAAGTCCAGCAATTTCAGGCCAGTCAGTTTAATTCAAATAGTGGAAAAGCTTCTCCGAATAATTATTTGCGTTTGAGTTAGGAGTTACATGGTTATTTAGGAAGACCCAACATGGATTTCCAAAGAGATAACAAAAGGGTTGATGTTGATCTCCTTGATGTTTGATAAAATGCCACAAAACATATGTGAGAAAAATTATAATTCATGAAACACGAATAAAAAAGAAATTGTTAAATAATAGGGAACAGAGAGTTGGATCAATGGGTATTTAGGACAAAGGTTGGTAGTGCAGCTCCCTGGGAATTGGTATTGGAAACAATGATTTGAGCAGTGTAGAACTTTAAAGGACATAATCATGTTGGCCGAGTAGGCAGATAGATGTCAGATAAGGTTCAATACAGAGAAGTGGAAGGCGATCTATTTCGATGAGAAGAACATGACAAAAAAAGTATAAAATCAGGGGTACAGCATGTAGAAAGTTGCATATATGTGCATGAACCATTGAAAGTGGCTACACTAGTAGAAAGAGCATTTAATACAATATACATTAAAGTATTGGGCTTTAGTAATAGGAGCCTGGTGTACAAGAGCAATGAGCTCAGGGTGAATTTGTTTAAGCTGATTGTGAAACCTCAGCTGGACAATTGGATGTCATGCTGTAGGAATGATATGAGTACATTGGAGGGAGTACAGAAAAGATTTACAAAAATTAATCCAGTGACTGGATACTGTTACGTACAGTTATGAGGATAGATTGAAAATGTTGGGACAGTTCTACTTG
Source organism: Stegostoma tigrinum (assembly GCF_030684315.1). Taxonomy (NCBI): domain Eukaryota; kingdom Metazoa; phylum Chordata; class Chondrichthyes; order Orectolobiformes; family Stegostomatidae; genus Stegostoma; species Stegostoma tigrinum. Next base: position 19,329,945 of record NC_081379.1, read on the forward strand.
GAGAGAAAAAGGCTAACAGGAGATCTGCTAGAAGTTCCCAAAATCATGAGATGTTTAGAAAGTGTAGAGAGTGATAAACTGCCCACTCAGAAAAGGATCAACAACAAGATTGAAAGTGAAATGCAAACAAAGCAAAAGTGAGTTTGTAAAAAGAACTTTGTCATGCAAATGAGGCATTTGGGTCTGGAATGCACTACTTGCAAGTGTTGTGGAGGTAGATTAAATTAAGGAATTTAAGGGGGCATTGGCTGTTAGATGAATAGAAACAATGTGAAATGAAATAGAGAAAATCATAGAACCCCTACAGTGTGAAAACAGGCCATTCAACATCCCCACTACCCTGTTCACGTAACCTTGCATTTCCCATGGCTAATCCACCTAACCTGAACACTATAGGCAATTTAGCAGGGCCAACCTAGCTAACCTGCTCATCTTTGGACTGTGAGAGGAAACCAGAGCACACAGAGGAAACTGGAGCATCCAAAGCAAACCCACGCAGACATGAGGAGAATGTGCAAACTCCACACAGACAGTCAGCCAAGGCTGGAATTGAACCTGGGTCCCTGGTCTTGTGATGCAGCAGTGCTAACCACTGAGCCACTGTGCTGCCCCAAAAGCAGGCAAATACCAATAAGTCATCATGCTCGTTGGAGAGCCAGTGCAGAGCCGATGAGTCAGAATGGTCTCCTCTTGCACTGTAGCAGTTCAGTGATTCTGAAAGCATTGCATTAGGTAGAGGACAGACTGTTGTGGACACGACAGATGTCTTGGACAGGAGAAGCAGACAAGACCACAGTGTCGCCTGGCTTTGAGAAATTGCACTGTATCTTGCGCCACGCAGGAACTTAATAGGATAGAAACAATCCTTCCTCCGGCAGAGGGCCAAGAGGTTGAGTCCCACCAGCAAGAGCCAATTAGAGGCTGCAGTTCGTCTGTTAAGAGAAGCACTTTCAGAGAGGTAGTGGCTGCCGCTAGTATCACACAAGGGTTCAGATCAAGGGAGGATGCAGGTGAATGATGGCATGACATGAACTGCATGATGGCAACCACATGGGAGAGGCAGCAAGTGGGATCAGCAGCTTGGGCATGGTATGGAGGCAGCTTTCAGGAGGCTTCATCCTCTATGCTGCTGGGTAACTAGATCAGGCCCTGAGTATCTTTCAATGAGAGACACTGCAACCTCCATAAGAACATGCAAGCGGATGCATCACAATTTGCTCCTCATATGCTATGTCGCCGAATCATAACTCAATTAATACTAGTGATCATAGTATGAGGCCCTTGAGTGGGAATTAAGTGAGAGGTAGTTAGGGTGTAGGTGGAAATATTATGAGGACCCATCCCTTCTTACTCTCCTGCCTGTATAAATTTCCACTGCCCACCAAACCCACCACAGGGGAGGAGATATGATTCTGCCCAATATCAATTATTCCCATTATAGGTACTCCCAATTCAGGCAGCCAGAAAGTTTAACTGTTCAGTCAATATTCCTCCATGCTGGAAATTTCAAATGGTTGATGTCTACACAAGTTACAGGAAACATGCAAAAATCCCATTGGAAGCATTCATTTAGTAATTCAACATAAATAATTCAAACCTCAAATTAATGCAGTTTTGGATCTAAGATATTTGTACATACAGGGGAATCAATGAATATGTCAATGAAAAGTTAGGAACAAATTAAAAAATATGGTTAGAAATTTGAAATAAACACAAGAAAATGGTCTAGTAGAATCTGGAAAGAAATACTGGTAGAAATCAGATTTCTACCTATATCCCACTCCACCCCCACACACAGGCATCACCAGTTACATGTTTGAAGATATATTAAAAAATAGACATCAGCAGATGAAACACTAGGCCTCAGCATTCATTTAACTGTGAATCTGTGATGCTGAATGTGACATGTTTTGTTGGCTGTTCTGTTCTCACGGTGACATTTGAGGAAATAAAATTCTGTTTCAGAAAACGTCTGGGCAATCTGCAGCCCCAGCAGAAATTCAATACTTCAAAGGTTGAAGTATCATAGAAACTATTTAGCTACAAAGCTAAATTTCCCCTCGGGCTGGTGTCCTACATTGGAGTAGCAGAGGCAATTACAACTTTTTTTGTGCTTGCTGCTCAGTTCAGATCAATAATTTTCTAACAACATCTTGAATCAAGATGTGGCCTGAGAGTCAGGAGGTAGGAGCAAAGTGAAACACACAGCCTGTTCCCCTCTTACCCTCACTTTCTTTGCTTTCCTTTTCCTGAATTAAGTGCTTGCCCTTTCTCCAGAAATAAAGATTACATTTATGAAATGAGTGGATTATCCACATTTTCATTTCATTCCACATAAAGCTTTGCTATTATTAGCGGGGCTCTTTTCCTCTTTTAAGTCAGCATATTGTTCTTTGATGTTTGGACAGAGATTTCTCAGTTTTACAATTCACTTTTTCATTCTTTAAAAAATTGTGGAATTGTAGAATGTTACAATGTCCCTCATTTCCTGGGTTATTGAAGTTGGGAATCTCAAAAGGACATTTAGTTAGAGAAAAAGGAATGTGTCGCCAGAGAAAGATCATTTCCACTTTTGAGGCAAATGTAAATACGTTGCCAGATCAATGAGAAATAAGTAACCAAAGTGATTGCTAGGTGCCCAGCAAACTCCAGGTGTAATTTATTGCACAATCTCAAAAGGTTCAAGTCACGTTGGATAGTTGGACATAATTATTAAGAAAATAAAGAACCAAGGTGGCAATTATGACCCCATCAAGAGCAAGAGCTGTGCTCCTCGAATCCCCTCCCAAAGCTGTAGAATTAGAACCGGAATTAGGTCTTATTGTCATGAGTATCAATTATAGAAATACAGGAGTACAGTGAAAAGTGCAAAAAGTCACTGGTCCCAGTGCCATCCTAAGTACAAACTGGAAAAAAATAAGGAAATAAGTTATAAGATCAACATTACAATCCTTCTGTAGCCATGGGTCTGCTTTTGCTCCACACTGGGCTTTCCCTCAGAGGGCACGCTCTCCCCCACATTAGCCTCAGTCCCTCACTGCTGACTGCCATCCAGGCTTGCCCACCACCACCCCCCCCCCCCCCAGCCGCTTCATCGCCAACTGTCAAAGTCCTGCCGGCCCCAATTGGGTGGAGCCTAATAGAAAGTCTAACATTAACCCTTTCAGAACAGTTACTCCAGACAAATTCTTTCACTGCCAAAGCTTTCCCCAAAGTGAATATTTATACATTCAGATACATAACTATTTTAACACTTACAACTATTCCATTTCCCCAAAGTCTTTGACTTCACAAATTTTGGTGGCTTGAATATTTGACAATTTTGCAAGAACACATTCTATTTGGCCTTAAAAATTGGTAGGTCTTTGGCTTGACGATGCTGACCTTTTTCTGATCTTCACTCCGAGAGGACATTTTATCTCTTGGATGTCCTTGGCAGGAGTTGCCATTCCTGTTAAGCCTGATAGTTGGTCCATGACGTCATTCACTAGACCCTCAATCGCTGAATTAATTTGACAGAAGCACTGTTCCTCACTAACTCAGATCATTTTCCTATATCATCAGCTTGAGGATATTTCATTTTATGATATCCATCGTGGAAGATAATTGTTATGTTCTTTTTAAAGAAAAGTACCTTCCTTCTTGCCATATGCCTTTATTCATTCTCAGGATGAGGGATGTCACTGGCTAGGCAGCATTTATTGTTCAAGCCTAATTGCCCAGAAAGCAGTTCAGAGTCAACATTGCTGTAGGTCATTGCTGGAGTCATATGTAGACCGGGCCTGGTAAGGATGGCAATATCGTTCCCTAAAGGACATTAGTGAACCAGATGGGATTTTCTAACAATCGCCAATGGATCCATGGTCCTGATTAGTCTCTTAATTCCAGATATTTATTGAATGCAAATTCCATCAGCTGCCATGGCAGGGTTCGGATGTGGGTCCCCAGAATGTTATCTCGATCTTTGGATTAACAGTCCAGTGATAATATCACTAGGCCATCAGAACAGGTAATTTGTGTTTTTGTTGATTGTGTCCTAAAATTTGTGTGTGTTGGCCTAGTTTCCGTGGGGTTGTACGCAGCTCATCGCCAAGCTGTTTAAGTAAATGTTTATTTTCAATCTGTTGCTATGTTTATATTGAAGCATGCAAGCTCTTTTCTCCAACCTTTTGAGCATAGTGGATGTCTTCATTAGTCCTCTGGGTATCTTCCTGGTAAACTAGACATTTTCACATCCTTATTCAAGATGCTAGAATATTGCTGCTAACTTAACGTTGCCTCTTTTACTGGTACTGATGATTTTTCATGAATAATTGCTTTTGAAGTTGTCTCAACTCATTGTATCTGTTGTATAAATTTGATCATATATCTGTTTAACTCTTCAGACAATATTTCCCACTGCACCCAAGTGGATATCCTGCTCATTGTTGATCTCAAGGGTGGCATAGTGTCTCCGTGTTTAACCCTGCTGCCTTGCAGTGCCAGGGGCAAAAGTTTGATTCCATCCTCAGGCAACTGTCTGTGTGGAATTTTCATATTCACGCTGCATTTTTGTGGGCTTCCTCCCATAGTCCAAAGTTGTGCAGGTTAGGTGGATTGGCCTTGTTATCCTGCTCATGGTGTCCAGGGGTATGTATGTTAGGTGGATCAGCCAAAGGGAATGCAGGGTTATAGGGTAGGGGGTTGGTCTGGGTGGGGATGCCCTTCGGAGGGTCTGGTGTGAACTCAAAGGACAGAATGGCCTACTTCCACACTGTAGGGATTCTATGATGAGTGTTTTTTTCTTCTGTCAATCTTGGATTTTGTCTTCAGCAAGTTCTACAAAGATATGTCATGACTAGGGGTGGCACGGTGACTCAGTGGTTAGCACTAGAACCTCACAGCACCAGGGACCCGGGTTCGATTCCCGCCTCGGGCGACTATCTGTGTGGAGTTTGCACATTCTCCCCGTGTCTGCGTGGGTTTCCTCCGGGTGCTCTGGTTTCCTCCCACAGTCCAAAGATGTGCAGGTTAGGTGGATCGGCCATGCTATAATTGCCTGTAGTGTTCAGGGATGTGTGGGTTATAGGGGGATGGGTCTGGGTGGGAGACTTCAAGGGGCGGCGTGGACTTGTTGGGCTGAAGGGCCTGTTTCCACACTGTGGGGAATTGAAAGGTCATAAACCTGGATTACCTAATAGCCAATTAAGCTTTAAATTCAAATGTACCTTTATTTTAAAAAATACAAATTAAAAGAGAAGGCATTTTACCCACTATTTTTAAAAGCTAACTTTGTAACAAAAAGCTTTTAAAATCAGATTGTATTTATTGCCTCAATAGCTTCACAAACCAACATGAAGGTCTATGCCACTGCCATCTCATTGTAACCTCTGGGCTTTTGCTTTCTGTTGGAGTGGGAGATGCTGACAAAAGGAAGAAATCTGGTGGAATGGAAACCATCTCTCCATCGGTAAGTAAATTATAACTCTTAAAACAAAACCAGGTAAAGAGATATTTCAGTGTAGTCTTTTCTGGGAAACAGATAAAATTCCAGAAATCAATATCTGTGCTCTCTTAATGAACTGTAAAAGCTGAACTGTTAACAATCAAAGGACCTGGGTCTAACTGATCATTCACTTAAACTGAGGTGCTCCCGCATTCTGCACCTGTCGAGACTTCATGTCATTGACAGGAAAAAGAGGGAACTGTGAGAAGTTGACTCGTCCTACCCTTTTAATTTGCACTCTTGATTCACAAGAGTGGTGTTGCTTTCTCAACAACTGATATCTTTGCAGAGGCCTTTGTGTGTGTGTGCATGTGTGTGCGTGTGTGCGTGTGTGTGCGTGTGTGTGTGTGTGCGTGTGCACGTGTGTGCGAGCAAGTCGTATGTGTGTGAGCAAGCACATCTGTGTGAGAGCCTATGTGTGTGTGACTGTGTGAACGCATGTAGGTGAGCACACACATGGGTGAGAGCGTCTGTATGTGAGCATAATAAGTAATTCAAAACTGTACAAACTAATTAGGGTAGAGAGACTGTAACAATTTATCAAGGTGATGCTGTCAAAACAGGTCAGCAAGGGAGATTTTACTGATAAGAACAGAATGTTGGGGTCACCTGTAACGCAACATGAATTCAAGATCACAGTTGAGCATTGTTACAATCTCTGTACCTTAACTGATTTGGGCAGTTTTGAATTACTTATTTCACTCTCTCTCTCTCTCACACATACACAGAACTTCTCACACACTCACACACACACACACACACATACACACACACAGAACTTCTCTCTCTCTCTCTCTCACACACACACACACACACATTCTTATTTACATATACTTTCTCACTTTCTCCAGCATGCACACACACATTTGCAAACACACACACACACACACAAACATACACACACACTCTATGTCTCTCTCACTCTCACACACACATACACACACACGCATATCTAAGGGATGAATAATTTCATCCAGGATGTTTGTTTATTTACAGATACATTCTATTTTGTTCAAAAACACACAATTTATAGTCACAGTCAGTGCACCATCGTATAAGTTCCAGCTTTCAGAATAACGCCAGGCTGAATTCAAGGTAAAATTCTGAGACAGAATCTGAACAACACATCATACCTACAACTCAGTGTCTGATCTGAGATAATGGGAACTGCAGATGCTGGAGATTCCAAGATAATAAAATGTGAGGCTGGATGAACACAGCAGGCCAAGCAGCATCTCAGGAGCACAAAAGCTGACGTTTCGGGCCTAGATCTGAGATGTTGCCTTTTGTATATTCCTATGGTTCTGCCTTAATGTCATGACAGCACAGCATTGACATTGGTTTTATAAACATTTTACACACTGGCTAAATCTCATGGTCACCTGCAGAGACTTATCATCTGACACTCCACTCACAATAGTCGTATGATCTTTTTATCTCTCTGCCCTTGATCTCTCTGCTTATAAACTCAATGTCTGTGTGCTCTGCTCTCTCATGCACTTGACAAAGGGGCTGCTCTCTGAACGTTTGTGTGATTCCACATAAATCTGTTGGGCTACAACCTGGTCAGAGATAGCAAGAACTATCACCTGGTGTTGTGTGACTTCTGACTTCTGCAAGATAGAAAGTTTTCCACCTTCTGTAACCCAGGTGGAAATTTCCTGCACCTTCACTGGCAAAATGGATTCTTTCCCACTTTCTATGGCATAAAACAGTCACTTCCCAGTGCCCAATTTTCCAATAAAAGTTCCATGACTGCAGTCTTAATAAATGTTCCCACAAAATCCAAGGGTTACATGGTTTATCTCCACCTGCTAGCACTGTTCTGATTTGTTTTTGAACATTCTTATTCTGTCAGACTTTTAATTTGCCCCCTTTTTTCAACTTAAATTTACTTTCTGAGTTTCCCAATGTTGCAGCCTAGGTATAAGTTAATTTAAATGACATTGATTTCACTACTGAAGCAGTGTCTCATGATGTGCACTACTATGGTGGCAATACTGTGAATATTAAGTGCTTCTGTTTTACCTCAGTCCTTCCCAACTGGCACTTTGCACTGTTAGTTTTAAACATTTTTCCCTTTATGTACAGGGAATGCTTAATGTTAAGATTGGTTTCCTCTGTATCCAATCTAATAAATATTTAATAATGGCACCAGATAAGGAAAACGCAGAGTGTTGCATTCACCATAATAAATACAGAAAAGAAACAAAAGACTGTTCAAACAATATTATGTTTTAGCATTGGAAATGTGCAGAGAATAGAAACAGAATCACAGAAGTCTTACGATGCAAAAGGAGGCTATTGGCCCATTGTGCCTACACTGGCCCTTCAAATGAGTATCACTGCCTAATCCCGACCTCTTTTTACCCCAGACCTTTGCATGTTGATTTCATCCGAATAATAATCCAATGCCCTCTTGAATATGTCAATCGAGCGTTTCTCTACCACACTTTCAAGGAGCACAATCCTAAATACACGCTGAGTGAAAAGTTTCTTTTATCTCGAATCACTTTAAATTGATGCCTTTTCATTCATGCTCCTTTTATACATGGCAACAATGTCTTCATATCCAATCTTTCCAAGTTATTCATGATTCTGGAAACCTCTACCAGATGACTGGCGTGTGTTCTAATGTCCGAATGGGAGCTTTATTTACATCAATTTTTCAAATATCTGGAACCACAAACTTCCAGCTTCTTCTTTCAGGCGAGTTTGTAAGACGATAAGACATCGGCCATTCAGCCCATGGTGTCTGCTCCGCCATTCAATCATGGCTGATAAAGTTTCTCAACCCCATTCTCCTGCTTTCTCCCTGCAAACTTTGGTCCCGTTGACAATCAATAATCTATCTTTGTCAGAGATAGCAAGGTCTAGAGCCGGCTGAACACAGCAGGCCAAGCAGCATAAGAGGAGCAGGAAAGCTGACATTTTGGGCCTAGACTCTTCTTCGGAAGGGTTTCTGATTTCTGAAGATGGGTCTGGGCCCAAAACGTCAGCTTTCCTGCACCTCTGATGCTGCTTGGTCTGCTGTGTTCATCCAGCTCTACACCTTGTTATCTCTGATTCTCCAGCATCTGCAGTTCCTACTATCTCTGAACCTATCTTTATCAGTTGTGACACCCATAGGCTTGGCTAACTGAATACAAAATAAACTAGAGTCAACAAGTGCTCCTAATAAAACACTGTAATTAAAGAATTGAACACCAATTGAATTAATAACAGATACTTAATGTTTGAAATTCAGGTTCATATACAGCAATGAATTCAACTGAATCATTTATTATCACATGTATGCATAATAAAAAACAATGAAAAGTTTACACTGTCACCCTGCATTGGCACAATTCTCATTCACTGAAAAAAAATAAAAAATAAAGAAATAACTTAAAGAGAGTCCAACATTTCCCTTCGCTCTGCTGCAGTCCTGCTTCGGGCTTTACCAGCCCATGCCATGTTGCTGCTGCCAGAGTGCCACTCCAGGCTTCACAGGCTGGCAAACTCTGTAACCATGCTGCTCTGAAGATGCCACCACTCCAGACCCCACCGAAGCCGGCTTCTTAATGAAAGAGCTCTCTTTGGAAGGTAAGTAAAAATTGATAGAAGAAGGGGAAAAGAAGTGAAGGAAAAATGGATGAAGCGGACGAGCCCGAATGCTGCCAACATCTTTGAGAGATTCTAAAATCTCGCGTTTCCAAACATGCAGGCTCTTTTTCTTAAAAAGTAAATTAACTAAATTGAGTGTAAACTTGAAAACTAAGGTCGCAATTGCTGTAAAAATGATTGTGTTTCTCATCTTAAAGCTGTAAGGTTATTTTCAAAGCCTGATAATGGAAGCAGAAACAATTTGTTAGATGTTCCGTGAGTGTCCTCTGTTTGCCTCCAGTCTGCATTGTGCCAGCCAGGCCCTATCTATGCCTGCTGGTTGTTGTCAGTTTATGCAGAGCAGGAATTTGTTCCATTCCCTGGCCTGTCACTCTACACAGCTAACAAGCAGCCAGAGAAGACATGTCTTGGCATTTGAGGGCCAGAATAGAGTACTGTCAATAAAGGTAATGTGCACTGCTCCTCGGGGGTTGTGAAGTTGTGTGGGTAGTGGAGGAGGTGGTAGGTTCAGAGCATTTTAGCTGTGTGAACCTTGAAAAAACAGCCCTGTTATCATTAGAACATCTGCAAGACGTTCGACTTTGGAGTCCCCTGACAACCATCTCTGCACAGCAATCATTATAAATGCACAGTATAAGGTTGAATAAATCTCAGCCCTTTCCGAATGAGACAGCAAATTCAGGGAAATGCCTTTGTGCTATTGCAGATAGCTTCATTACTGATCAGTCTGGTTCTTATGCACAAAAATCAAAGTTGACAATTCTGTCTAGGACGATGGTGCTGTCTTTCAGACTAGGTGTTAAACTGAAGCCCCACTTGCTAAAATTCCATGGCACTATTTGGAAGAAAATCTGAAGAAGTTATCCATGTGACCTATCCACCATTGCAAAAACTGAGCCCCAGGTCTTCATGGAGTCATGGAGGCTCTGGGGACCTTCCAAAACCATGGGCTGGGCCCAGATCTGGAAGTCCTATACCTGTTCTGGCAGGTCCTTTCTTTGCCAACACCAAGTTCAAATGGGCCACAGGTTCACTGGAGTAAGGGCCTTACCCAACAATGTCAGACTTATGCATATTTAGAAAACTTATACTCTTAAAGGGTGGGTAAGGTTTGTAGAACAGTCAAGTGACCAAGTTATTTACATTTTCAGTTTGTTAAAAATTGGAAAACAAAAACTGCTTGCCATTATCTGTGATATTTGGAAATAATCTAGCCTGATAACTTCATTAGACTTTAGTTGACACATCTCTACGTGCTATCATTCTAACATCATTAATCACGACTGCTTTTCACAACCTATCATTATCCAGCTGCGAGGATTGGAAGTTTACTGTTGGATTGACAACTCAAGCGGCTATTAAAGGATTAGTTGATGTTGTGGTATGAATACAAGTATGTCTGTTTTGATTAGGGCTGATGGGATTCAAGTATTTTGCATTGACTTCCATGTATGGAACTTGGTGTACAATGAATGTTATAATAGTTTTTTAGAACATTATCTAATTTCAGAATGCCTTTGAGGTGTAGCTCAGGAGAGTCTACTTGGTGTGATGGCTCATTAAAATGATTAAATGATTAACTGTTGAGAATAAAAGTCATATATTTCTATTGTGTGCTCTCTGTTGTAGCACAGGAAATATGGCAGCCAATTTGTACACAACAAATTCCTACAAACAATAAAATCAAAGTAATAAAAAGTGTTTTTGTGAATGTTGATTGAAGGTTAAATGTGACTAATACACTGACGATATTTTCCCACTCTTCTTCAGTAGAACCTGGAGAATCACTTACATCCAGGCAGATGGAGAATTAAAGAGATAACAAGGTGTAGAGCTAGATGAACACAGCAGGCCAAGCAGCATCAGAGGAGCAGGAAAGCTGATGTTTCGGGTCTGGACCCTGCTTCAGAAAATTAGATCTTCAAATGGAGAATGAATATTTCATTTGAAAGCCAGATCCAACATCAGTGCACTGCTGCACTCCCTAGGTACTGCATTCGAACAGCAATATCTTTAGCTCATGGCCGAAAGTCAGAATTGATTTAGAAGTAAGAGTGCCACCATCTGAGCGGGTACTGACACTATATATTTTGAAGATTAGGCTAATGATGTGAAGCACAAGGAGAAGGGGATTGAATCTGTTCAAGACTAAGTTTTCTATTTATGCTGATATAGATTGCCATAGGAGGAAAGAAAATAGTAACTGTCATCACATCACTGATAGGGGCTGTGCCATCTGCTGGCCACTAATATTACCCCTTCCCAACTGGCAGCAGAAGTTAATCATTCATTTCATCAATAGTTTGACAGATACTGATACAAGGCTGGTAGTAAATGTGAAAACAATTGACTGAATGATGATGGGTTTCCCATGCTTACAGCAGAGAAACAGGTCATTCCAACCAACAGGTCCTTGTTGATACTCATAATGAAAATAAGGCACATTTACTTTCATTGCTCAATTTATGAATAACTAGAGGGCATCACCATAAAATTGTTATCAAAGAACAAAGGGAGAATATTATTCTTATTCAAAAGACTGCAATTAACTGCTGCATCCCTAGGCTTTGGTCTTCAGCATGCCCAAATGTTTTACTCATGTCCCAGAGACTAGGCTACTTATGCTGATATCTCTCTTTATTAAAGTATTATGGAGCATACGGGGTGATATCAGTTATGATCTGTTCATAGTGCATATCCCCAAAGGCAGCACAGTTGATAACGATCTCCCATAGAAAAGATCAACACTAAAAATAGTGGACCAAAGTCATATGTAGATCATTGTTCTGAGGTACTTTGTCCACAGATTTCCATAAGTATTTGGTGACAGAAGCTTTCACATTTCCATGCAGCCTGGATACATTTTCCAGCCTAAGATAACAAAGTGTGGACCTGGATGAACACAGCAGGCCAAGCAGCATCTTAGGAGCACAAAAGCTGACGTTTCGGGTCTAAGACCCTTTTTCTGACGTAGGGTCTAGGCCCAGAACATCAGCTTTTGCTCTCCTAAGATGCTGCTTGGCCTGCTGTGTTCATCCAGGTCCACACATTTTTATCTCGGATTCTCTAGCATCTGCAGTTCCCATTATCTCTGATACATTTTCCAGCTTCCGTTTTCTGCAACAATGCACTGAATACAAAGTTTGGTTCTATTTTGTCTGTGTCTGTTATACAGAGTTGAGGATGAACCCATTGCTCACCAGAGAGAAAAAAAATGTCTATGTGACTGAGATGGAAGCAGGGTGTAACAACAAAAGTATCTGGAGCATATTCAAGCATGAACATTGTACCTCAGGAAGGACAATGTGTGTTTTTTTAAAAAAAGCAACCTGTTATGGGAGAGAGATAATGGGAACTGCAGATGCTGGAGAATCTCAACCTCTGACTCATGTTACTGCTATACCACAAGAACTCCACATCAGGCCATATACAATGACCAGAAATAATTTAGGGTAGAAAGGGCATTAAGACCACAGGTTGCATAGTTTAGGCTTGTCGTCCCTTAATCATAGAAGATTAAGAGATGATCTAATTGGGATATTTCAGATGATTAAAAGCACTGATAGAATAAATTGGGTTAAAATACTCCCCTGAGAGTGGATATCAAACAAAGTGGTTTTGATCTTAAATTTGAGCTCAGCATGAATCAAAACCATTTATTCATGTAAATGGTGGTCAAAATCTACAGCTTTCTTTAGAAAAAAAATTATCAGCTTCAAATTAAATAATCAAAACTAACGTGGAGAGATTATTGTTGACACAGAAATGCAGATGCTAGAAATCTGAAATTAAAACGAAAAAATTGCTGGAAATACTCAAGAAATTAAGCAGTATCTGTGGTGAGAGAAACAAAAGTTAAGGATTCAGGTCGATGGAATGTTCTCAGAATCATTAGATTGTTGTTAAGAAAGGTAATTAAGCGATATAGAGCCAAGGTGGCTAGCATTAATTGCACAGGCTCAAGGCGTGGGGGTGGGGAGTGAATGGCCTACTTCTCTTCCTACATCCCTAAATGTTATCATAATTCTGACTGGTTTTGAAACATATTACTTTAAATGGTGCTCAGTAGTTGTAGGGAAGAAACCTTAATAATACAGTACTATTCACACAAGGGTGTTCAGTACATTGCCATTATTTTAGATTCACTTTGAAACAAGAGCAGCTCGTAGAGATCAGCAGAGGGCAGTACCGATGGAAGCAATTGGGCTGCAAATAGGTTTAACAAGCAGCACAGGCTGCTACTTCTCACTTAATTTTCCTTGTTCTCTGCTGGATTTAGTACAAACACAAATGGCACTTAGACTGACGTTTCAGTACTTAACCTGTAGTCAGCAAAAGAAGTTCATGCCTCCCATCTGAAGCAATCCTAACTCTCAGATTGCCAATACAATGCGTTCAACCTATTACTCTCTGACACAGTCCCAAATGTAAGACTATATCTTTTGTACTAGCCTTAACTTAATGATTATTTCTGTATCAACAATCACTTTTCATTCCTTGAAAATATGTATAAAACTAAGAACAGAGGAAATCAAGTAGGTCTGTTTGCTATGTTGTTTGAAATACAAATGAACTCTTGGATTTAATATAGATGAGCAGGATTTCATCCATTAGTGGTGAACATGGTTGGACTGTGAACTCTGTTGAATGGATTATAATGAATCTCTTGTTCTAGGCAAATATAGCAGGATTGCATTGATTATGGGTGAATGGTCCTACTGTAACTTATTGATTATAGGTTAACTATATACACTTTCTTATGGAACTTATTAATTATGGATAAACAGAGTTGCAATGGCTGATAGCACAGTTTTGATGAATTGATTACAGCATTGTTAGATTCATTATAGAACTTTGCGTGGATTACAGTAATTTCTATTGTTTTATTAATTAAACGATATACATACTAGCAGGGATTATTATTGAAATTTATGCATGAACTATGTAATCTAAATGATAGATTTACATTATTACAAACACTGCTATTAGTGATAAGTGAATACAGTATTGTTTAGAAAATAAATACTGTTATATTAGTTGTAAATGAACACTTTTTTTTCCATTCCAGATACACTGTATGAATACTTGTACTAATTACAGAAGAATATACAATTGTATTGATCCTAGATGAAGATTGTAGTATAATTTATAAACAAACATTGTTGGATTGATTATAAATAGACTATGCAGTATTGATTCAGACTCTTCTGTAATCAATAGCGTGACATGATCAGTACAACTGAGTTTATCTGTAACTGCTGTAGTTGTAGCACACATAATACATTGGATCACCATGGCATTGATGACAGGCATCTGATTTCTCAACAATAATAATCTTCTTTAAAGTTACTCACTTACCTGTTGATGATTTTTCCAAGATTCTGAGTCTGGCCTATGCCAAATGCATCCATCTGAAGAACCAGGAAGAAATTTATCAGCACAGGAGTAACATTGCAGGCTGAGACATGTCTTTTTTTTAATGACAGATACTACCTTTTTTAGAGATTCAGGAGTCTAAAGACACTTTTAGAGCAACTGAGAAAAGAAAAGTGTGTAAAATAAGTGAGGGATATGAAGCCAAGTTGCCTAGATGAGTAGGGTGCTGGGCAAATGAAAGGAATGGGATGGCAGGCAAGTGTTCTATAACAGTGGGAAGGCTGGCTCCCGGGGAGAAGATATCAGGCCCAGCAGAGTTAAATGAGGTTGGGTTGGGGTCAGCTGAGGATCAAGTGTTGGGTCAGGTTGGCTGCAGCAAGGAATAATCAGATTGGGTTGGGCTAGGTAAAGTAAGGGAATGTTTGGGTGTCAGGTCCAGCAAGGGGGAGGAGATTTTCAAGTCATGGGAATGGTGAGTGCGATGTATTCAGGGGGTCTCTGGGGAGTCGGTGGTTCAGTTTAATAGTTACCGAGTAGGTATAGTAGGTTTATAATTCTGGGTTATCATTAAGTGTAAGGACGTCAGAGCCCTCTGAATTCTCTGACTTTAATGGACCATTTTTGGACAAAAGAAAAATGCATATTATGAGTTCAGTTTCCTGGGCAATACTCACAAAATCAGCAGTGTCAGGGACTCCATGTGGTCCTAATATGCATCTGAAATGCATTTGCTACACTGTTACAATGGCTAGAGAGTCATTGGAATACCTGGTACAATATGTGTGGTATCATTTTGAGATGACTTCTCTGATTATGTGTGAACTCTTTCATATTCTTCAGAGGTGAGTTCTTCTATATTGATGAAAGATGAAGATGGTGGTACGGATTATAGAAAGTCTCCAGTATTCCTCAATGATTTATGCCCTCTGCTTATTATAAGTGGCCATATTGCATTCCAACTGACTATGTCTGCAGTGTTTACATACTAAGGATTGTTTGATATTTTCACTGCATCTTCAAGATATATGTGACAATAAATCATTCATCCATTCATTTATAAATGGTCTTACATTGATTACACATTAACATAGCTTTCATTGCAGTGATAGGGAATAGTTGCCTAAATTGTACAAGGCCTTTGATACTGATTATAAGTTAAATGTGTTTATTATCATCGAACTTTTATGTAGATTTTAAGTGAATATTGTCGCATAGATTGTAAGGCTACACTGTTACATTGAGTATAGATAACATGAATAGGATGGAACATTATTGTATTAGTTATTTATATAAACTGTTGTACGAATGATAGATTAACATTCTTAATAGTGATTACTGCATCTATATTGAATGAACCCTTGTGTTGATTCTACAAAAGCAGTTTCATTAGTGAATTCCAGATACTGTTGTAGTGTATTGTTGATTTTATCAATGAATGATTTTGTATAGATTACAAATAAACACCCTTTGTCCTTTATAATTCAGCTCAGCTGCATTGATCATACATTGATTATGGTTAAGCTCTATTCTACTATTCTGACATTGTGAGTTTTCCCTTGATACAGAACTATTTTGTGGTAATTTTGTGCATCTACCAGCATGATAAAATCTATTCTTTTAGCAGTTAAGCACAAAGTGCACAAATGTTTTTCACTTAGCTGTTGTCTGCATGATGCATATACTCTAATAGATTCCAAAAGGGTGGGACATGTCTCATGTCTTAGGTTTGACTGAGTCAATTGCAGCCACCTAAGCCCACCTCGCAATCTCACAGTTTAACAGATGCTGATCTGGTTTATTGGTGCTGAAGGAATACACAAAGCAAATTTAGCATATGAAGAGGAGACATAATGAAAACCTCTCTCATTCAAACTTCTGAAATTCACTACTCAGTTTTGATGATTGAGACAGAAACCTTGAATTTACGTAAAAGGAACCTGGATCTGCTGATGAAATACTGTAACGTGCAAGGCCTCAGAACATGTGTTGGATAACTGGAATTAATGAATGGCTAAATTATTCAGCCATCGTAGACTTGATGGGCTGAATGACCTTTTTGCTGACCCATACTTTCTCCAATGAAAGATACTTCCAGAGCCAATACCTATAGTGATATCAACGCAGGATAGATCATGTTACTTGAAAACACTGAAGGTGCGAAAAGCACTAGCTCCAGACTGTTTATCAAAAAAAGAAGCAGCAAGCATAGGTTCTGGTTGCTTATGCAGAAGGGAAGCAAACAGTTCCACGTGTTAACCGCTCACAAAATGGACACCATCCTTGCTGGAAAATGTGCATTCCATGGACAAAGTAATGAAAGGACGATGCCATCCATGTTGAAAACCTTGGTGACAATTATGATCTAAGCTTTCACATGCTGGTTACTTGTGAGAGGTGAAGGATGACCATGAATGAAGATTTAGCACAGAATTATTTATTATTTACTGTTTATTTGTGGAAGGAGAAAATTGGAAAATAAATACTGAACTTAGTAATTCAGTTTAAATGAATGAGCAGCTTGATGTTCTCTACCTTGAGGAGAGCATAAGACACTGAGAAAATGGTTTGTGTCAGCATTGACAGAAAGTCTTGTGATCATGAAATGCACAATGCTTGGGATTGGTTCAACTCTTAGGACAGACTGAGGTTGCAACTAGGTCAAAGGCCTAAATTATTGTCAATTTTCACAAATGGTTTGGGCAGTCTACAAATATGAAAGCGTTAAAGCAAAGAGTTATCAAAAGTACAGTGGTGTGCTGTTAAAGACCTGATGCTTTTTTAAATTGCTCACGAAAATAGGTGCCATCTCATTTTGGTGATAATGCGTAAGTTATCGCCAAAAATGACAAGATTAATGAATGAGTAATTCTGGTGTAATGCAACAATTAGACCTCAAAGCGGCTGTGTATTATGGTAATTCAGAACACTCACTCCTGTTATTAAGTGCTTGATAATTATTTAATTACCTTTCTGCCAGGATAATTTACTCCGTTTATTTTACATTAGATGGAGGGCATGGAGGCTCAGGTTTGGGTTCCACTTGTGCAGCCCTTCTGCTGAGTATTGTGACCAGCTGCCTCAGGGCTGTGTAGAGCTGGCATCCTGTCACTACAGTGCAATCTTACTGACAAGAGATCTGACTAATGGCAGGCTTGTTGCTCTGCATTGTATTCTGCTGCTGCTGCTGCAGCTATGTACAGACAGTTCTGTTTTCTAACAGTGCAGCAAGTGAAGGGCTATGCTGGCTATGTTGTTGGAAAAGGGTAGTTGCAAAAAAAAATGTGGTGTTGCACTCTCTAGCTCCGGGGGTTGCACATCCTAGGGGGTATACATCTGCTTTTTGAGATGTCTGCCATTAGACAGGTTCAGACCCACAGTGTCACAATTTCCACCATGGGGAGGTGAAAGAGGCAGGTCCAAAATCAACCCCAGCTGGAATAGCGACTAAACCCCCTGCCGCTGACACCACCTGCCCAACCAACCAATGAAGCCAACTACCAACCACTCCCCCCCCCCCCACCTTCCCCATAAAATGCCCAAATTACTGTGGCAATGTACATTGTCACATGAGTATTGTAGGCTGGAGCTACACATTTTGTTTTTATTAGTTGTTAGTTAGGCCAGCATTTATTGCCCATCCCTAATTGTCCCAAGTGCAGTTAAGAGTCACCCACAGTGTTGTGAGTCTGGAGTCATACGTAAGACAGACCAGATAAGGATGGCAGATTTCCTTCCTTCAAGGACATGAGTGAACCAGCTGGGTTTTGACAATTATCAACAACAGCTACATAGTCACCATTAGAGAAGCTTCTCATTCCTAATTTTTACTGAATTCAGTCTGCCATGGGGAGATTTGAACTATATCTTCAGAACATAAGCCTAGGCTCCTGGAGGAATAGTTCAGTGATGTTCCCCTCAAGTCACTCCGTCTCCTGAGAATGATGAAAATTCCTGTCAAGCCAGTTGTTCGGACAATCTGTGTGGACTCAATGGGCTGAATGACCTGCTTCTGCACTGTAGGAAGTCTGTGATTCTGTAATCTCATGGGCTGACCAGGAATTTTGCCTACTCTTGCTATATGTCATTGGCATAAGTAAAAATATCTTACAAGTAGGACCCAACTCAGGCCAACTGGATCAGAAACAGTAACTCTACCACCTCCACATGATCTAGGAGCAATTGTTGTTATGATAATGACTGTTTATAATGGCTTCACATTGTGTGACTTCAGCCATCAAATATCAAGGTCACAGACAAACACATCCTTCCATTTAAAGATAGTTTTCAAACATCAATCACCTACAATGGTAAAGCTATGAATAATCCTATTTATGTCCTGCAAGATCAGAACAAATTTTTTTTGAGTTGGCAAGCCTTGTCCAATTCAGCCTTCTACAAGGGCTACCAGATGTTCCAGCCCAGGAAGAAGATGTGCCAGCTCAAGATGATGACTATATTCCATTCAGTGCACAAGTACCATGCCCGGATGACAGCAATTCAATTTATGGAATTTCCCCTAGCCTCTTCAGTAACTGGAGTTTTCACTTAAAGAAGATTGAGTTATGCTCAATGAAGATTTCTCACAGCTTTCTCCACTCACTGAAATTCAATGACAAAATAATTGGATGACACTCTGATGAGAACATTTTTGAGCTTTTCCATGAATTTGAACAACATTATGAACCCATTCTAATTGAGTTAGCAGTAGAGAAGTCCCTTTCACCTTCAAAGACTCCTAGCCAACAGACACAGTTACAGGGAGTGAACACAATGACATCAGAGATAGTAAAAACCGCTGATGCTAGAGTCTGAGATAACAGTTTGGAGCTGGAGGAACATAGCAGGCCAGGCAGCATCAGTGGAGTAAGAAAGCTGACGTTTCAGGTTGGGACTCTTCTTCAGAAATGGAAACACAATGACATGTTGCCATTTCTAGAAATAGATCCTGTGGTACCTGGCTAATCAGTTCTTGATGCACTTTATCAGGTATCCACTTATACTCTTCCAGATCAGATAGGGCAGAATCCTTGCCTTAGACTTGAAGTGAGGCTAATGTGCATGACCAGCATTAATGTGAAAACATAACAGTTTGAAGAAATGATAACAGTCCTTGCGCTTTAAGATTGCACCGTTGGACAATACCAGATTTGGCAGGGTGTGTCTGACGAGATTGTCCAAGAGGATAGGAGTGGCAAACTTAATATATGCCAGAACATTCTTCAGCAAGACTGAAGTATGAGAGTGATGTTCTGCTTTTGTCTTTGCCTAGTGCCTAAGAAACAATCTTAGATGTAACAGTAGGCAATCCTGAAGATCTTCTTATCTCAAGTTTCTTTCATCCAGAATGTTTTGTGATGGTTTCAGACTGTCCCAGCAATCTTGACTGTGAATCATATGTTGTAGTGTGGTACCGAAATGCTGCAATGCAGATCAATGTATGACTGAATGAATGGCAAAGTGAAAAGTCAGCAATTCAAAGTAAGTGGTAATTGCCACAAATTGAGAATGATCTTGCAAATGTTGCCTTTTTTTGCATCACTTTGAGTATTGCCTTAAGATGATGCAGAGAAAAATCTATTTTCTCTGTTCATACATCCCTATTACTCACCTATGCAATCCTCACCTCCAAACAGACACGGAAGGAACTTGAGGAAGAAAGAGTTCAACGTCAACATTTCACTATTATAGTATGAACATACAGTTGGTGAAGGTAGCCATAAGTCTTAGATATTGTCTGACCTGTTTGATAGTCAGTATTTGCAGCATTATGGAAAGGCACAGAAAGGCAGATCAGGGATGTACCAGCACGCTGGTGTAAGCAGTAGTTACCTACGTACCCTGCATCCTCATTGTGAATGTTTTGTGAGTTTATCGTTAGGCAAAATAATAAAGTTGGATGCAGCAACACATACGTTTGCTCTCTCAACTTGGCAACTAGAAAACCTCTCACTTTTGCCTTGAGCAGCTTTAGACTACAGGTGAGACAATATTTACAGTTTGCCACCCAATCATCATGTTGTTTTTGATGTTTTTGTTAATTCAATTTGTCTGATTCTTTGAGTCATTCTAACAAACCATTAGGATGTTATGTTATTAACTATAACAGTGGAGTGGCCTGAAAGTGCTGTGTCTTAAAGAATTTGAATAGAAATTCAATCCACAATTACTTCTTTCTGGCTCTGATATTTAACGTATCAATATACAAAGCCTGGAATATGTTTATGACTTTTCTCTACCTCCACCCTTAATTTTAAATATCTGGGTAGTTATTTCACTAAATTGAATTGTTCTTTGACTCTTTAATGGATTGTACTATTTAGAATATGTTTGCCATCACCACCTTATACCCTTCTCCCTAAATATACTAACGCATATTTCAGCCTTTCAGTACATCTGCCAGTTATCCACCTACTCCCCAAACCTATCTATGTCCTCTTGAAATCCTCTTGAAATCACCAGCATTCTTCCTCAATTTCCCATGTCTCTCATTTGTACTGCCAGAAAACTTTAATGTTATTGCTCATAGCTTTCATCCAAATGAGCTCTAAAAATGGAAACTAAAATGGTTTGAGTACAGTTACACTACTTCCTACAGGCTGCCAATCTGAGAATTGCCTTTAATATAATCTGTCTTGGTTTTCATAACAAGATTCTTACATGACATCTAATTAAACACCTTCAGAAAATCCATATATGCCAACTATGCTTCATTCTTATCATCGACTAATTTTCTCAAAGTTCATTTAAATTAATAAACCATTCCTAGCTTTTACAGATTCAATCTATCTGTTTCCAAACTTCAACCGATAGTTTGAACACTCAGGACCAGACATATATGCCTTGCCTATTTTTAAAAAGAGCCCAATATGGTGGACAGGAATTACATGTCAACTATGAGCTGGAAATAGTTCAAAACCCAAAATATATTGGTGTTTGATGCCCAAGTCCTAAACATGTGATATGCACTTAGCATATGCAAATAAGGTCTTGCACTTCTTTTTGAGGCCTCCACTGTAAGATCAGTTTCAGCTCAGTTAGGAAAACTATATTTACTTGAGGTAAAGCAGATTTTCTTATGGGCTCCATGTTAGGTCACACCGCCAGGAGATCATTAAACAACTGTTTAGGATCTGAAATGCATCTGCAAATGCATCTGAAATGTCTGAGAAAGTGGTACATTGTGATTCACACAAGGCTTACAAAAGCGAATTAGATGACAATCTGAAAAGAGACTATTTGCTGGGTTTTGGGAAAGTGGAACTCACTTATATGCTGTTGTAAAGCACTGAACAAAGACTTGTTGGACCAAATGGCCTCCTGCGCTGAGTATGAGTTAAGAACTTATTGAGCCGACTAAAATGTTGTTGAAGTCAGAAAAGTGGAACTGTCATGGCATTTAAAACTGCTGCACTTTGAAAACTGGAAATAAACTGTGCGTTTGTGTCTGCAAGGATGAGAGAAATGTTCCAGCATTTTAAGTAGCTATAATGACTATCATTATTGCATTATTAATGCTTGACTGCTTTCTACAACTATCATTATCACTGTAGATCTGTAAGCTCACAGTTAAATGGGTCATAGATGTTATTAAAGGATTAGCTGTGTTTAATGTGGGATTATGATGACAACTGTTTGTTTTTATAAGGCATTACTTACTTGAAGAGATTTATATTTTACTTAATGGGCTTTCATGAATAAGTTTATACATACATAGTGAAGTTTAGAATAAATGTTTAGAAGCTTATTTCATTTCACTTTAACCTAGCTCCTAGGATGTGCCCATGGTGGACTTTGGGTAACTATGAGGCCTATGTGGAGCCATGGGGTCGCATGAACTGGCATGAAGTGTGGAGAGATGCTGACTGGTGGGAAGTTGAGATGTGAGGGTGTATGAAGGCTAAAAGACTTAGTTTTTTAATAAAGCAACTGAGACTGGTCTCAGAGAACCAAGACAGCTTTTTCTACACCCCATTCTTCATTGTACCCAACCCTGGAATGAGCATTCCATAAATTGGGCCATTATTTTCTCAAAGCAAATCCATGAATGGGCCAAAGTCCCAAATTCGGCTACCTGCTTTGGGAGACTAAGTCCGGGTCAATATTTCATCTAACCCGGTGTGTTTTCTGCCCATTAAAATAGATTAAAATTACTTTCCTTCCAACATGTGACTCTCGCTCAATTTGAAAGGAGATTATGGAAAACATATGCTTGGCAGGTCCAAACAATACAATATCATGCACTGGTTGCTCATGAAAAAGCTTATAGTCGCACTATTGAATGGTAGATGATCTTGATATGAGATGGTTTTAGGATGAGAGATGTGGGATAAAGTGGTTTAACACACACAACTGGTCTTGACTCAACAGTGTCAATGAATCTATAGAATTAATTTAATGAGTACATGCTTGTCTCCAACAACTTCACTGAACATCACCACACAATGGAATATTGCACTCATCACTTTCACCACTGCTTGTTAGTAAATACTCCTTCCCCATCAATATGCATTCACAAAGCTACCCTCATTTTTACTGATAGTGCAGCACCCTAACACTGTTGGAACTTTTGACCCGTCCCAGAAGACATCTGTGTGGCTCTGAACATAGATCAAAGTCATCCTTAATATTTTAATAAATGTGTCTGAAATTGTGTTCTTTGTAGCTGTGTCAGTGGAATCATTAACCTACAAATTTGCAATGAATCAATGCTAGTGGCCCACAGTTTAATTTGAACAGCTACAGTAGTTCCAGTTCTTTTTCTCCTGATTGTCAGGTTCAGTATCTACAATACAAACTTTTGCTAAATCTTCCTCTACTCATGTTAATTCAATTTGCTTATGCTGTTGAGATCACTAGCTCTTCCCAACCACCAGTATCTGCTTTGGATTCTGCTTTGAATACAATTCCTTACCCTTTGTATCAAACCATGTTAATCCAACGAGGACAAGAAAGGAATAATGTCATTATGACAAATTTCTACTTCACTCTAATCAGTGTAAAATTTACTCAAGAAAGGAAACTTTTTAACATGCCATAGGAAGAGCAAGAAATTAAAGTCACAAAATGAGGGCCTTGCCACCAATCACAATGGTAGTGCAATGCAAACGATGGACAACTTGATATAATAAATATTTAATAAGCCTTCTGTACATTTTCTCACTCCAAAAAGATTAATTTCTTCAAGCAGAGGTCTTTATCCAAACTTCAAAAAGTCAGAAAGGACTCAGGAACACCAGAATAGCAAACTCAGAATTTGGTGAGGTTAGATATTTCAGAACAATACTTCAAAAAGAATCTCCTAAATTCTATTTTGTGGATGCTGCCTGGGTGGTCAGTTATTAAAGAAGTAATTTTAAAGAAAGCAATTAAATGTGGAGTACTGTGTAAGAATTGCAGTCAGCTTAAATTTGCAGTAGATTTGTTCAAGACTGAAAGCAAATAAATAATTTAGCAGGCAGAAATAAAGGAAATAGTTGCTGATATTTTATTAAAAATTTGAAATTCAGATTGTTATATGACCATTTTGACCCTTTATTAAAACTAAGAAAAAGAGCTTATTTATTGTTGCTGCTAATTGTCCCGATGTCTCTATGCTTGGTCAATTTGTTAAGGGAATTGAGGAAAGAGACATTTGTGCATTGCCAAGTGAATGAAATAAGCATAATTAGAAAAAGAAACTAAATGGTATCATATTAAACAACTGGAGCAGTGCTATTAATATTTATATAAGACAGCCAGTATCGAGCTGGTTTTCAACTCTCCTTTTACTAAATATTCTGCATAAGGCTGTCTGGGAGTATCCTTTACAAACTGGGTACGATCGGTCGAATAAAGGCTGGAAATCACATTCACTGTTTCTCAAATCAAGTGGTTGAATAGTCAGTAATGAGGCAGACAAGTAGACAGACCTTCCCCATCCTTAGTGGATATGGAGGGCAGGGAATGTGTGGATTCTTTTCATTCCATTATGCATGTTGTCTAAAGGCCTGTCCTGTAGGAAGCTGTAATGTGGGCGGACTCTCATTATTTCTCCAGCTTCTGTTTTGCTGAAGCTCGGGCTGAAGCTGTAATGCACGTTTCGGCCTCTAATTGACAAATTCTCATTTCCAATTCCGTTTAGCTCGCCCCCAACCCCTCTTAACGTTCTCTGATAAAATTCAAAACATTTCTTTCTCTTCCATACTTTTTTTTCATTTCCAAAGACTGTTCTCACATCTGAGCAGCCCTGCAGAGAACTGACAAGGAACAACATTGTATGAAATCATACGGGAAATGGAGAAGTGAGCGTCAGCA
Organism: Stegostoma tigrinum; assembly: GCF_030684315.1. Classification (NCBI taxonomy): domain Eukaryota; kingdom Metazoa; phylum Chordata; class Chondrichthyes; order Orectolobiformes; family Stegostomatidae; genus Stegostoma; species Stegostoma tigrinum. The sequence goes on from NC_081379.1 coordinate 19,354,705, forward strand.
CTGCAGGATTTTAACTCTGTTTAAAAGCTGCCACACCACCCTTCAATGGCAAAGGCCAAAACATAAAGAAATAAAAAGGTATGTTTTACGATATGGGGGCTCACTGGTGTTGCAGTTGGTGCAAAAAGCCACTTTCCATCACATGATTTTTAGGAGGCTTAATGAGGCCATGTTACTGGCAGGTCCAAAAATAGTTTAAATACAATATTTATTAATATAAAGGTCTCTCATGGTTTCTGTCTGCCTGCCCTGCATCTCTTTTCCCCACAAACCCCATGCACACTGCCTGCTTTGTGCCAGGAACAGCAAAATTCTTGCATTCACATGTGGTACAGTCAACTCTGCCAGCCTTTGCTGGCTGGGCTAGTATTTGTTGCCCATCCCCAGATGCCCTACAGAAGGCTCTGGTGAGCTGCCTGCTTGAGCCACTGCAGGCCAGTTGTTATAGTGCTCTTGGGGAGGGAGTTCCAAGACTTTGACCCAGCAACAGTAAAGCAAGAAACTTCCAGCAGAGGAACTTGCAAATGGTGGTGTTTTCATGCATTCTCTGCCCTTGCCCTTGGAGGTGGAAGTAGTCATGAGGTTTGGAAAGTGCTGCCTCGGAAGCCTAATGCTGCACTGCTGCTACTGATTGTCAATGGGGAGAGAATGAAAGTTTGTGAATGTAGTATCACTCGAATGGGTTGCTTTTTCCAGGATGGTGGCAAGCATCTTGAGTGTTGTTGGAGCTGCATCTATCGAGATGACTGGGAAGTATTCCAGCACATTCCTGACGTGTGCCTCATGGACAGAGGACAGGCTTCTGGGAAGTCAGGAGGTGAATTGCTTGCTGCAGTATTTGTAGCCGCTGACATGCTCTTGTAACCGCACTCTATGTGTTTGTAAGAGTACAACACCTTTTACCACTTTCCCTATGGAGAATGGTTGGTTGATAAATGGCAGTGTTACCTATGCATCCCTGTGAGCATTGTACAAAAGAGTTCAATGAACTCAAAATAGTCTGGATAAATATCTTACAAGCCAGACCCTTCTCAAAGTAGCAAGAACACTGGTTTTAGAATTTTGCAGAACCTGCCCTCAGGTCATGTTTTGTGCCACAGGCCAAGTTAATACATCTTGCCATTGATATAAAGCTGGCCCCATTACATCTGCTCCTTTGACACAATTATCAAGAGACAACAGAATACTTTTAGGATATTTAGGGTGTTTCATAATATGCATTCAATAGTCTGCAAGAACATTTGCCGAGTTTTATCTTATTCCATGGAAATGATGATTGTATTTACCTAAGAAACGTAATGGAGTTCATCTGTTTATTCTGAACTTTTAAAGTGGTAGACCATGGAATTTAATACAGATGTGTAAATTATTCAATCTTCAATAGTCACAAACTAACTCAAGGCCTAAAAGGTTAATGTATCTTGTTCATATAACTGCGTCCATTCATTTCATACATTTGAAATGAAAAAAATATGTTGCTTCACAATCTTAGACAAAGAAAAGTGATGTTGTAAGGGTGATCTCATGTTTAGTCAAGAGAAGTCACCTTCACCCAAAAGTGAATGGAAACCCAATGGAAAGGAAATGCAGTGACAGTAGAGGGATAGGGAGAGGCAATGCCAAATGTAAAGCTCGATACCAGCAACTTCAATGCAGAATCTGACTCTATGGGCTGGATTTTTCTGTCCTCCTGAGTCAAGAATTAGGTAAGTTTCATCAATTTTTTGTTCTATGCACAGAAATATTAAAGTTCCAATATAAAAATCAGCCTACAAAACCTTCCCAAAGGCAGGACGTGGTTAAGGTTAGGGTTGGATTAAGATCATTATATGCATCCTTTGATGTCAGGTTGGCATTGACAGCCTTAGGGAAATTTGCATTTGATATCCCCTACTGTTTTTCTTCCAGGATGGTTGTGTTTTGTAATGCTTCTGAAATTTTGTCTTGTTTCATAGTTTGTGAATCTTGGGTGGTGTTTGCTACATTTTGGGAATTGGAACTTTCTGACAGGTAAATGGTCAACATTTTGGCAAATTCAAGTATCATTGTTGCATGCTGTGCCATAAGGTAGATGTATTTTATTTGTAGCGATTGATCATCGGGCTCTGCAAAGATAAATTGAATGTTGCATTGACCAGTATCATTCAAGTGCTGAGATGTTTTGGAGTACTTTTCCCATTTTATAATAAGAAAAATATATGCAGATATATATGCTTGGGAGTCATTTTCACATGACCTGGACAGGAATTTAGATGTCTGGAGTTTGTTTAACTTAGAAATAATATCTTGCTGCTGAACTTATCATTGTTTTCATTTCTAAATTGCACATGTTTGTTTTGAAAGCTGAGTCCATTATTAATGCTTGGCTGAATTTTAAACTCTAATAAACCCCCTAGTTTACTGTGGCAGTATGTAGTCTATTTGACAGCTTTAAGAGATTATTACAGAGTTATCTGACTTTGTGGAATAGATATTTGATTTTACAACTATATGACTGCTTAAAAGATTTAATTTTAATGGGAAAAAAAACATTTCCTTCTCTGTGCATGGGTGGTATTGTGTTCAATTGACATGGCTGTTAAAGACTGTACCCAGTGGATAATGTATGTGTGAGTACGAATAATATTAATCGGAGCTGGAGATGGAATGGGGACATGAAAATGCACAATGATGAATATGAAATGGTATGAGATGAGAAGGTTAAATGGTAAGGTTTAGAGACTGTTAGATTTGAAAAGTGTAATAGATGTCACAGCAAACTGAGGTGAGCCAGCTAACCAGCTGCTGTGGTACCCACGCTCCTTCCATGCTACCCTAAGAGTCAACAAAATTAAACCATATCTGCCCATGTCTCTAGAAGATAGCAATATGGCAGTTTAGGCAAGATATTATGGACTTTGTTCCCAAAAACAGTCATAGAGTCATAAAGCTGCTCAGCATGGAAACAGACGCTTTGGTCCAACTCATCTATGCCGACCAGATATCCTAAATTAATCCAGTTCCATTTTTCAGCATTTGGTCCATATCCCTCTAAATGCTTCCTATTCATATACCCATTCAGATGCCTTTTACCTGTTTTAATTGTATCAACCCCCACCACTTCCTTTAGCAGCTCATTCCAGACACGCACCACACTGTGCATAAAAAAAGTTGTCCGTTGGGACCCTTCCAAATTTTTCCTCTATCACCTTAAACCTATGCCCTCTAGTTTTGGACTCTGCTACCCTTGGGGATCATGTTCCCTAAACAAATTAGTTCTATCTGCCTGTACATGACTCATATCCCTCCAAATCTTTCCATTCATATAATTATCCAAAAGTCTTTTAATCGTTGTAACTGTATTTACTTCCTCAAGTTCTTTCCACACATTAACCACTCTCTGTGTAAAAGACCTGTCCCTCATAGCCTCTTTAAATTGTTCTTATCTCACCTTGATGTTTTAAACCTCTGCAAGGTCACTCCTTAACCTTCTATGCTCCAGTGGAAAATGTCTTAGCCTACCCAGCCCATATTTGTAACTCAAATCCCCCATTCTCGGCAACTTCCTGGTAAATCTTTTTAAATGGAAGATTGCAAAATGTCTTACCCATGTTCCCTGATCTTAACACAAAACTACACACCGTGACATTCACAGGAGAAATCCTATATTTAACCTATTTCAAGAATTCAACATTCTTATTCCAATTACATATCAAAATCATTATATCATTCAGTAATATTTGAGATGAGGTACTCTCATCCAATATCACGCAAGGTAGTGATCACAGTATTCAAGAGGACACTGCAAATGCCACACTTACAATGGGGGCCCTAAGAGCTTTCAATTCCTCTGACATATTCCCTACATTTTCTTCATTGTCAACACTAGACACCAAGATTACTCCTTCAGCTTCCAACATTGCAATATAGGTGGAAAGTCTTGTATATTTTATATCTTGGAGCTACGCAGAGATAACGCACCAGCTTATAGGTACATATGTGAATTAATTCACAGTGCTTGAAAATATCTGTCTTTTAATTATAGCTGTAGCTTCCAACGCCTGTAGCTTACTTTGAGTCCATATCCAAATCAACGAATCAAGTAAGCACCAACAGTGAGCAGACTAACTAATGTTGAAGCCACAGGCTCTGTAATTTCTAATCATGCACCCATTCTACATTTGAAAATGGTGTGCCCCTGTGGTGTTAATGCAATACACAGGACATTACTTTCACTCCATCATTTAAATCCTGAACCCTCTGAGACACCCCTACTGTAGTGAGTAAAGGCCCTTCAATGGTTTCTCAGGTTTTAACCTTTGAAACAAAGAAGAGAGGTAGCAAGGTGAACAATGCAGGGATGTGGAGGCAAAAATAGTTAGTGAAATGAAAGAATTGGAGGCCTGCAGCAGACCAGAGCAGAGGAGTAGCATACTGACACAGCTGTAGGGTTGAATACATTTACAGATATAGATTGGAGCCATGAGGAATTTGATGGTGAGAATGGGGACTTTAAAGTCTGGGTTTTTGGAGACAGAGATTAATAATAGGTTGGCAAGATAACATGGCTTTGAGCCAATGCTTTGAGGTACTAAAAAAAGTGAAGTGCCTTAAATGGCACTTAAGGGCTATTGTTTTTAATTAATTCATGGGATGTGCGCATCACTGGCTAGACCATGATTTATTGTTGATCTCTAATTACCCTGGAGAATGGGCTGCCTTCCTGCAGTCCTTGGGGTGTAGAAACATTTATGGTACAGCTTGCATTTTGAATAGGATTTTGATCCAGTATCGATGAAGGAATGCTGATGTAGTTCCAGTTTAGGATGGCGAGTGGTGGGGAGGGAAAGTTGCAAGTGTTCCCATGAAATTGCTACTTTCCTTATTCTGGATTGTAGAGGATGCAGGTTTAGAAAATGCTGTTGACTCAAGGCTTGATGAATGTACTGCTGGCTGAATTCTGCTCCTATGCTCGTTTGTGATGAAGGAAGTAAATGTTGAATGGCGATGAGTTGTTAACGAAGTTTTGCCCTGGGTGATGTCAATATTCTCGACTGTTGTTGGAGCTGCACTCAACCAGGTAAATGGGGAGTATTCAATTACACTCCCTGCTTGTATCTTGTAAATGGTGGCACTGGGGAGTTATTTGCTGCAGAATTCCTAACCTCTGACCTGTTCTTGTAGTAGTTATATTTATATGGCTAGCCCAGTTCAACACTGGTAAAGCTATTGAATGTCAAGGGGCGATGGCCAGATTCTCGCTTGTTGGAGATGGTCATTGTCTGGCATTTGTCTAGCATGACCGTTGATGGCCCATACCTGGCTATTGTCCAGATCTTGCTACATTGGAACATAGATTGCTTCAGCACCTATAGACGTGTAAATAGTGCTGAGCTTGGTGCAACCATCTGTGAACATCCCCCACCGCTGACCTTGTGATGGAGGGAAGGTCATTCATGATGTAGCTGAAGATGGCTGGGCCTAGTACACTGCCCTGAGGAACTCCTGCAGAAAAATCCTGGAACTGAGATGACTGACATCCCACCACCACAACCTCTTCCTATGTCCTCTTGTACTTTTCATTGAATCTGGTTGATCCACTGCCTTGCTAGTAATGGTAGAGTGGGGGATATGCTAGATCATCAAGTTGCAGATTTTGTTGTCAAACAAATCTCTTGCTGCTGGTCACTCACTATGCCTCATTAATACCCAGTCTTCAGTTGTAGATCTGTCCAAAGCCCGTCCCATTTAGTACGGCAATAGTATCACACGACACAATACAGGGTTTTGTCTGTGTGAAAACTTAACTTCCAGACAGACTGTGCAGAGGTCAATCTTAGTGATACTAGTATGGATAGATTCATCTGTGGCAGGCAAATTGGTGAGTAAGAGGTCAAGGTGTTTTTCTCCCTTGTTTGCTCCTTCACCACCTGCCGTAGACCCAGTTCAGCAGCACTGTCCTTTGGCATTTAACCAGCTCAATCAGTAGTGGTGTTGCGAGTCACTCTTGATGATGGACATTGATGTTTTTACCCTGAATACATTCTGTCCCTGTCTCATCCTCTGTGCTTCCTTTTGTGGCACAGTGATAGTGCACTGGATCAGGAGTCCTGAATTCAAGTCCCACCTACTTCAGAGGTGTGTAATACCATCTCTGAACATGTTGATTAAAAAATATGTTCAACTTGGAGGAGCAATGATTCAACAGCCAAGTGGATGGCACATGATAGTCAGCTGGAGGTTTCCTTACCCATGTTTGACTTAATGCAACGTGATTTTATGGGGATTAGACGTTAAGGACTCCTCAGGCAACTGCCTTTCTAATCGGTACCACTGTGCCAGCCCCTCCGCTACTTCTGTCCTACCAGTGAGACATGGTGTTGAATAGGACTTTGTGTATAAGGTGTGATTCCATATATGTGGCTTTGGCAGGCTGCTATTTGACTAGTCTGTGAGATAATGTCTAGACCCCAGAGTTGGTAAGAAAGACTGTACAAGGCCAGTTTTCCCTTGCCATTTCCAATACCTGGGGCGAAGTCAGTGGTCCAGTTGGTTTCATTTTGTTTTCAAACTTTGTATTAATTATTGCAACTGAGTGGCTTGCAAGGCCAGTTCAAAGGATAGTTATGAGTCGCCCACATTGCTGTGGGTCTGGAGTCACATAGAGACCAGATAATGATGGCAGATTTCATTTCATAAAGGACTTGAGTGAATAAAGTGTGTTTATACATCAATCAACAATGGTTTCATGGTCATCGTTTGAGTTCTAATTCCAGATTATATTGAGTTCAAACTTGTTCTTGTCATGGCATTTGAAACATTATCAAATTGAATGATCTCATGGACTGTCATCCTGAAACAACCCATGCCCTCACTTCCTCCCTGTTCGACAATGATTCAGCCACTCCACCTGTACTGTATTGAAGTATTGTTCTAGATTATTGAGTCAGATCTCTGGAGTGAGGGGACCCTCCATCTCTGAGGTCTGAGTGGTAACTTTGATCAAATACTAATAACAGAAACAACATGAAACATAACAAATATAATGTGAAATTCTTGCCTTAGACAAGTTGCCAATTATTTTGTGTCTGTGAATGGATCGAGGCTGGTGACATTTGTTTTCCTCTGACAGCAGCTGGAAAAAGCTTGGCTCAAACACTCTCCTGTTTCCACAGGTGCTCTGTGTTTTCATTCAGTCCATTTATTTTTTTCATGTTGTCCCCTGTTTGTTTTGGAGGAGAACAGGTGGCCTTGATAAAACAGGACAATGGGCCACAACAGGAAACTATTAGCAGCTACAAGGTGGTTTTCACAATCAAATTGTTGGCCAAGCCCTGAATGACAAGAAGGATTAATGTGGGGAGATACTTTATCTCGGGGACTCAGTGCCACCCACTGGAACCAGTCCAGCCTCCTAAAAAGAACTAAACAAAGAACTGGCGCAGCATCTCTGGGAGTGCACAGAGAGAGATATGTCAGTGTGTGTGTGTGAATTGTTTGTCTTTCTTCTTCAGGAGGATGGTTTTTTGTTGATGAGATGGGTCAAAATTGTGGGATGTTCCAAATGAATGTATTTTTCCCAAATTATCTGAGAGGCCTGAGCCTTTGTGCTACATATAGATCAATCATTTGAGAGAGCTGGGTGTGAACCAAGCTTAGACTAGGGGTGGAAGTCTCTATGTGGTGGTCATAGTCACTCCAGTTTGCGATGGCTTTTGGTAATGTGATACATTTCACTGAGAGGTAGACATAGATATGGTGGAATTGGTGTTCAGTTATATAAAATATACAATTACAGGCTACTTTTCCAACTTGCTACTGTCATGGAAGAGCTTTGCTCACAGACCAAGCACACTGGGAAATTTGAGACAAAGTGGGCACTCATTTGAATGGCAGCCCATCTGAACCTTCACGAATGCAAAGCTATCAGATAAGACACAGCACAAACTCAAAATTAAGGGCTTTATATCCCAGTAATAATGTTTTAGCTTATAGCTTTAAATATAATCACAATTTAGTAGTGCTGTACATAAGAAACTAAGAAATTATGGTCTCAGTAAGGAGGTGGCACTGCAGTGGTAATGTCAGTGAACCAATAATTCAGACATCCAGGTTTACACTCTGAGGACATGCATTCAAATCTCATCATAGCCCCTGAAAGATTTTAAGTTAAAGTAATAAATCTGGAATATAAAGCAATTCTCAATAACTGAGAACATGCAAAACTTCCATTAGAGAGGGAAAACTGCCATCCTTGCCTGACATGTGACTTCAGACCCACAGCAATGTTGTTGACTCTTAAGAACCTAGCAAGTTCAAGCACAATTATGTTTGGGCAACAAAAGCTTCATTCAAGGTAATAAAATTTTATATTTTTTTATCTCAGAAAAATGTTTCTGATATTGTCACGCAAAAAAAACAAAGGAAATATCTCCCCAGTGTCTTATTGTTAACAGAATGTCGAATAATGAGGCTACAATAGAAGGATATCAATCTGAACATGATAATCCACAGCTTTATAATGTACAGACCTGCCCTCATAAGGAATATCGTATTCTGTTTGATCATTGTGCCAAAGGTAAAAGATATTCATCCACTTGACAGAGATCAGAAAAGCACAATAAAACAGGCTCCAAGCATAATGCAACTTCCTCAACTGTTCTACACATCATCTGTACCGTATAAGATAAAGTAAAATTGCATTCAAGCTTTATGACTTTTAAGTTTTCATAACATCGATATGCCCATTCTCTCATGAAACCTACTAAGTATCTACAGAGAAATGCATTGTTTTTAATCACCCCTCATTATCAGAGAACAAATATTGTGCTTTATTATCAAATTAAAACAAGGTAGGCAGACACTGGTATAAAGGCAGTATGATGGTTTTATTGGTTCAGCTGTGTCATGAGGAAGCAAAGGGAACTTTGGGGCTGGTAGGAAATTTACAGGGTGGGGCCTAAAACATAGGCACAAACTGCATAGCAATGCAGTATAATGGTGAATGGTGGAGCTCTGTAACGTGACATGATGTAGGAGCAAAATTCACCGTCTGGCATACAGGAAGTGAGGGACACACAATTTTCTCCCCGGGGCTACCCCTGCATAATTCACCAAGGCAGGATGTCTAAACGGGTAAAGAACAGGTTTTTTACCTGCTTGGGTTTATAGGGTGCTGGAGGAAAATGTGAGAAATAGAGAGAAAATAATAGAAAAATATGGAGTCAAGTTTCGATATTGCTATGTATGGAGTTAGGTGGCAAATCAACCATGAAGTTATTTACTTTTGTAGAATAGACTTGAGTGGCATTAAATTCATGAACAGCAAAATATTTTTACTACTTCTTTTCTGCTTTCCTTCATTGTTCACATAAAGCATGGACTTTTTCAAAAAAATTAGTTGTATGCTGCTAAGTTGATATCGGCTACTATTTATAGAATCATAGAATCCCTGTAGTGTGGAAGCAATTCATTAGGCCCATCAAGTCCACACCAACCCTCTGAAGAGCTTCCCAAGCAGACCCACCCCCTACCCAACTCTGCATTTCCAACTCTAGACACGATGGGTAATGTTAGCATGGCCAATCCATCTGGCCTGCACATCTTTGGACTGTGGGATGAAACCAGAGCACCCAGAGGAAACCCACACAGACACGGGGAGAATGTGCAAGCTCTACACAGACAGTCAGCCGAGGCTGGAATCGAACCCAGGTCCCTGGCGCTGTGAGGCAGCTGTGCTAACCACTGCATGAGTGTGGTCAATGATAGTTGTGAAGTTGCTTGACCTTGCATACAAGGCAGTTGAGCCTAATCTTGTCTTAACTGGGCATTGGTACACGTCCACTTTCCAAAAACTTTTCTAGTCACTCAGTTTGGGACACTCATGTCAATCTAATGCAACTTGGATGAAGACCTTGAAGAAAGAAGGCATGGAAATCCAGGGTGTGGGGAAAGGAGTTGAAAATAGCATAAAATTTCATTATTTGCACAAGTGATCATGTCAAGCATCCGTTTTCATCCTGAGATAGTAAGAACTGCTGATGCTGGAGTCAGAGATAACAGAGTGTGGAGCTGGGAAACACAGCAGACCAGGCAGTATCAGAGGATTTTTCTTCAGAAAAGGGATCCTGACCTGACTGAGTCAACTTTCCTGCTCCCCTGATGCTTGCCTGGCCTGCTGTGTTCCTCCAGCTTCACACTGTGTTATCTCTGTTTTCATCCTGTCATCTTCCAAGCCCTGTCTATATATGTTATAAATACATAAAAATGCAATGTGTTACACTTCAGAGTGAATTAAACTTGCAGTTCATCACCTACAATCTCTCCATGAAATGTTACATTTTTAGAGCCATAGTTATCATCACTCTATAAAGCAACCATTCCCAGCAATCCTTCATGGTTAGCACACCTCGCTTGTGCTGATGGGAATTTGTTTAATGCTGAACAATTTCAAGGTTTTGTTACTGAAGTAATTGACACTCCTTAACAATAATTCTGAAAGAGAACAGCATTTCTGTGCTTGGCTTTCCTCTTTAATGTGCTCTTACGGGTTTTAAATCAGTTGGGAGGGTGTAGTTTGTTGCCCTTTTGCTGTAAAATAGGATTTAGACAGGTGACGAGCTTTCTCTCTCACTCTCTCTGCAAGCACCCTCCTTTGCATGTTTCTCCATTCCATCACAGCATTCTCTCCAAATGTCAGATGAAATCCGTTTCAGCTCACACCTCAGTTAATGAGTCACAAACACTCGCTCTACCAAACCAACATTATTACCATTTATAATCCTGATTGGTAATTTGCATACGAAAATTAGTCCTGTGACATGCGTGAATTTTTCTTTTCCCTGGCTAATTACGAGCTGGAATGCCACACTATTTACATAGCTAATTACTGTTCCTTCTGTTCTCTGCTTTTTTTCCTCCTGTCTTCCAGTTTACTATTCCATCTTTGATGAACTAAACAGTGCAGGCCAAAGTCTCTCTGCATTTACAATCGTTTTCCCAAATCTGAAGTAAGATGAATGTTAAATTGGAAACTGCTTATCTTTAATTTGCGACATTATGTGCACAAATCATGAATGTATAGGTAGTGCAATCTTACTTCATGAAACAAGTCTATTTAGAGTGTAAGATTGACCCAGTCAGCAACAAATCTACAACAGGATGAGCTAGTCTGAGGTTGGCCTGGTCACGAATGTGTCTAGAATAGAACCAGGCATCACTGGCCCAGTTAGTAATGTTTCTAAAAGATTGGTCAGACTAATTCTGACACTCATTGCTGATCTGATTAAAAACAATCGTGTTATATTATTGATGTAAATGATTTTTGTGGATACCTGGTTTTGTCACTAAACCATCTAGTAATGCCTTACAGTCTGTCATAATGCTAAAATATTTTTAGTATTAATAAATTCGGATATATTGTCACAGAGCTCTGAAGCAGGACTTGAACCAGGATCTCCTAGCTCAAAGGAAGGGACACTATTACTACACCACAAGCGTGCACATTACCCTGCCATGTTACTGATGTAAGGTTATGTAATTCATCACAGTCCACAAAGGGACTGCAGGCATCTCTCTCCATTGGAGAGAGACAATTGTTTATATGCAGGTTAAATATCACCACTACACAAGTGTGGGAGAAGGGGAAGAGTCAGGGCCTCCATGAACTACCCCACTCAGTGCAGAGATTGTACCCACATTGTCGTGCACCTCATCTGACTACATGACCCCCAGTTTGGTCATGTAATGATTAATTACTTGCAGTTGTGATTCTGCACAGATACTAAAAGCTTTGACAGAGACCACATATGTGGAGATAAGATGGGCAAGAAAATGGGCTGAAATGAAACCAGTTAGGCTTAGAACTGCCCACTGAGATCCGGCAGAGAAACTGGTGTGCAACATATGTCTTCCTGGGCTAATTTGCAATTTAAGCAAAACCATTGATAATGAACAAAGACTTGATAATGGCATTTATTAGTTTTGATTATGAATATTGATTTGTTTCACAAAGGATGTTCCACATTACATTGTAGCGATATGGATCTGAAATTTAAACCAAAGATCTCTTTCATCAAGGAAAAGAAAAGGAATTCAGTATCCTGAAAACGAGGCCAAACTCAGCAATTCAGGATTATAAACAAGATTTTCTGGTGGATTTGGTTATAATTCCCTTTTAATACTGTTCATCCTGAACTCTTTCTTCCTCCTTTTAATTCACCAGTGGAATAATGTTGGCCCTGAGCAATTAGAACTATGGGAAGATTTGTGGCAAAATTGGGCAAGGACTCTGGTGAGGCCTATCTTGAAACCTGGAGCAAATCACTGCTTCATTTATGCTTTTGCTGAGCAAGTTTTTTCACTAGGCAGGAGTGAGTTGCGATTTGCCAGTTAAGCAAGATTATAACTTGTTAGAAGCCTTACTAATGCTGCAACTTGCCACACTAATATTCAGCTTCCTATGTTACCACACGTGCTGAACAAGCTAGACATCAAAAATTCTCAACATGGAACTCTGAGTGGTTACTTGGCAATTTCAGCTACAACCAGCCTCCACGTTCCTCAGTGCCAAACAGTATCTCAGCACACTATCTGCGGGCACTAGCCTCAAGCACCCCTTACCCATGGACATTTACCCAACCCTCTAATTACCATGGCATCTCTATGATCCAACTGTAGGTCAGTCAGGAAGAACTGATTTGCATCACAGGGTGCATTAACAGCTAATATTGAAAGGCGACAGCTGGAGGGTTTAACACATAGGCAGGAACCCAGGTCATTGGTTGGACTAGGCCGTATCTCGGGGCTGCTCATTTGCTCTCTAAGCATTTTCTTATTTAGTGCCAACCTGGATGCTTGCAGTGCCAATCCATGCCTGTTAATGTGTTGGACCTTCAGCCTGAGCCAGTATTGTCATATTGTTATGGTCATTTGTGAAGGCATGACAGGTTACCCATCATGCAGCTAGGTCAGGATCTGTCACAGCAGAGGGTGGATGAAGGGACGTCTTGTTGGATGTCAGTCATATCCAGGAATTACACATCATTTCCTGGGCCCCATCTGAAGTCTAGGATGAATACAGTGTTTGGAGTTTGTGATTGTCAATGGCATGTTAGGCAATAAATTCTGACCTAACCAGCAATGCCAACATCCTGAAAATAAATCAATAACCTTTATTTACTCTTTCACTTTATTTACTGCTTAAGCATCAAGCCACACAGCTTACTTGTGTTTAGCATCATCCTATTTTAATACCCTATGTCACCACTCCTCTATCCCCACTACCCACTGGACACCCACAGTTTGTCATTGTCTAGCCGGAAAACATCGCATACAGACAAGCAATCAGCCAAGAAAGGATGTGCTGGCATTGGAGGGAGTCCAGAGGAAGTTTGCAAGAATGATCTTGGGGTTGAAGGGCTTGTTTGTTTTTGAGGATCGGTTGAGGACACTAGGTCTGTACTTGCTTGAGTTTAGAAGAATGAGAGGGATCTGGATTGAAACTTATACTGAGAGGCCTGGAGAGACCAGTCGTGGAGAAGATGTTTTTGACAAGTAGGAGAGACTAGGATGTGAGGGCATAGCCTCAAAGTGAGGAGATGACCATTTAGAACTGAGATGAGGAGGAATTTCTTCATCCAGGCTGGTGAATCTGTGGAACTCATTGCTGCAGAGGACTGCGGAGGCCAAGTCATTGACTGTATTTAAGACAGAGATAGATAGATTCTTTATTAGTTAAGGGATCAAGGGTTATAGGGATCAGGCAGGAGAATGGGATGAAGAAACATATTAGCCTTGATGGAATGGCAAAGCAGAATCAATGGGCCACCTATATCTTATTGTCTTATTGTCTAAGAGCATTGCAGATCTACCCTAGCACATGGACTGCAGCAGTTCAAGGAGACAGCTCACCACCACCATCTCAAGGGCAACTATGGTTAGACCAGCTAACAATACACACATCCGATAAGTGACCAAATGAAAGATTGAAACAACAGGCCAAAACCCAGAGGTAAATTTAACATGAAGCGTGGTGGAAGAAGGGTTACCAGGTTAAGAAGACATTTCTAGCTGCACACATTTTTCAACTCTGCGTTTCAGTAAAAGATTCACATAGTTAAAGCTTTCATTTGGAGATCTGATCTCTCATTGGCACACCCTACCATATCAGCAATTGCCCGTGCTAGTCTGATATATCAAGTTACAATGTTGCACTATTTTAAAAGTTATACATTAATAACCGAGGATATAGGATTGTTCCTGTCACCCAATGGAGCCTAAATCAGCAAATATGAACTCTATAGGATCAGGATGCCTCCACCTTTGATTGTTTCTGACTGATATGTCACCCAAGCCTTGTTGAATCCTAAGTCCACAGAGAAAGCTACTTTTGTTGACTGTTGGATAAAACCTACCAGGTCCTCACAAAATACAACCTGCTTTTCCTCATTCTCTACATAAACTACCTGAAGCTATCCATCGCAGTCGCCACACATACCTCGCTCTACCAGGCATCCGTTATTCCTGCCAATTTTGTAAAATTGTTCTCCCAATAGGAAGTCTTTCCCAAAGGACTGTGCAATTGGTAAATTGCGTCATGTTCCTCGCAATTCTTAGCCTATTAAGTTTAATGAGTGAAAACAAAATTGGAAAGTTTGCCTGCGGGTTCCTAATATACATTCTTTAGTACAAAGTCTGAAGCAGAGTGAGTACTTCATTGGCTGCAGAATGCTCTGAGACACTCAGATGTTGTGAAAGGTGCTATACAAATGAGTGTTTTTATTTCCCGGATTTTCTCCTGGATGAATTTTCACATTAGGTATATCTATGTTGGTCCTTCACCTTAAAGTGTTGAACCATACAGTTTTATCCCAATCTCTGGCTTACTCCTGTGGCTGTGGTATTCCACATATGTCATCTCAACCCCTTTTAACCAGAGTCCAGAACTGTATCTCGCCATTAGTATCAAAAACATTTCTCATAACCTTTCTTTTCTTTTTCTGCTTTGTAAGAACATAGAAACTCTTGAAAGCCTTTCATGTAAAATAAATTCATTCAATGAAATTATGGCTGATTTTAACCTAGTTTCATATTCACACAGTTTTCCCATAACCTTAATACCTTAAGATGGCAACATTTTGATCTCTCTTAAATTTAAAACTTATGGCTTGTCTAGTGCGAATTGTCATTTACAGGAGAGGGCTTCAAATCTCAAACATGTTATGTGTGTAGGATTTTCTCCCCATTTAATTCCTGAAATGTCTGCTCAAATTTTTAGCCTTCCCCCCGACCCCCCACCATCTTAGCCCTTAACTGCCTATTTAATGGAAATGGTTTCTGTCTGTACCCCCCCTGCTTAGTATCTTAAAAACTTAGATCAAATCAGCCCTTAATGTTCTAAATTCCAGGGACTGTTTGTATAATTTCCCTACGTAAATTTCTTCCGTTGTCCATTGTGTGTGACTTTCTTTGAGCTTGAAGCAGTTTAGCACACATGAGGATTGCCACCTCTCTGATCCAACTAGAAGAATCTTGTTGAATCAATAATATGATATTTATTACATATTGTAACCATTTACAGGTTGCACAAATATGACCTACATTAATACAGTGACCATTGGGAGAACACCAGCTTCAGACTGGTGTCCTACAAGTTCCTTCTTTACTCTGATCAAGTCCTCATTACATCATTACTTGATGCATCCAATCAAATACTAATCATTTCAGGCACTTATACTGCAGTTCATATCCCCTTGAGTCTTCTCTTCTCTCACGGTATTATTTATACACATTTATTTGTATATATGCATTTAGCACTGCTCCATTTCATCCTAAGGATTTGACTTTTCAAATTTAGATGATTTGTAGGATTGACAATTCCGGCACTCCCAAATGTTTTTTCTTCAGATTGAATGAATGATATTTTGTTGAGTGGAAGTAGACAGTCTTCTCAACAGTCTTAGGACTATAGTTTTATCCTCTGCTGTACAGTCTTTAATCTCTTCTATTGTTTGGTGAATACATCTATTTATTACTGCCAGTGTAGTCCCTGCTACAGCAGGTGGTTCTTTTTTCACTTTTGATCTTTTGACATTGTTCTTCTCACTTTTTTTTTCACGTTTATGGTTTCTTTCATGGTGTTGTATGCACCATGTTAAATTTGTGTCGATGGAATTTGATCCTCATTCTGCTTGTAGCTCCATACTGAAGTGAGGTTATTACTTCAACTTCTTCAATACTTGAGGCATCTCCCTTTCTTCTCAGCAACTGAATTATTGGAGAAAGTATAGTTTGTTCACATTCTCAATTGTATTACTTGGATATCCATTCTGGGATATTCCTGTACTGTTGTTATTCTTCCACGGAAGCTGGGGAGGTTGGGCACTTTGCTTGACCTTGTTCCTTCTGATCATTTCAGCCTCCAATAGCAGATTTGAATTTGGAGGAGATCGTTGTTCTCTGTTGTGTATGCAATCTGGCATTTTTTTTGCAAATGTTTCCATTGTCTGTCACTATAAATTCTCTCAAGTGGACAGTTTAGTTGTTCACTTTTCCTTGCACTTCTTCATGAACACAACCCTTGATCTCTGGTTGCCCCACCAGTTTAGATTTGACCTGGGAGATTCTGCTTTTAGATTCGTTTCCACTATGAGGTTGCAGAGCTGGCAAATTTTCCATTGGCTTCTAATTTATCTTGTGTGCAAATTTAACGCCATGACACACCTTTCTGCTCTACAATGAACAGTCTTGGTTGTGAAGTATAAACAAGGTTCTTCTAGAATTTTGAGTCCAAATGGTTGATAGTAGCTTGTAGTACATCTATAATGTTAAAGACAGTGCCCTGGGCCAAGTATTTATTGGCTGTAAACAGTGTTGAGTCAATCAATGCTTGCTGATAATAATGTGATACTTTCACCATTATTGAATTCACACCCTTCCACCAGCTTGTAAAGATCATTAATGATTGGTTTTGACTTACAGAGCCCCTGATCTCTGGTTGCCTCACCAATTTAAATTTGATTTGGGTGCAGTACCACATACCACTGCTTCATGATGTAGTCAGTACAACTGACATGAAGGTTCAGATTTCTTCTTTACCTGCAAGTCTTCTGTCAGATCTGGAAAGCTCACGGTGTTGTTTTCTGAAGTATTCCTCAGTACTGAGGATTGTGGGCGTCACTGTTGTCAATCATCAGCAATATCTCTTTGTCTTATAGCCTCCTGGGTCACCAGTATGCATTTTCCCTTTTGTTCCTGAAAGCCTGAAGTCTAATGTCTCTTATATTACATAATTTAGAAATATTGCTGATTACCGCTGCTCATGAAAATATCTAGACAGGAACCCACCATTGTTACCTCAATGCTGCTCACCACACCATCATTCCTCATTTTGTGTGAGGTTTCTTTCAAGCCTGAAGTTGTAAAACATAGTTAAAGATAGCCATTTTACTGATTTTAAATGGAAGAGTCTTGATGAATAAACAAATGAAACTTATCACATCACTGCCACCAGTCTTTGGCTACACCCCAATGACCTGCTTAATTACAGACAGTCTAGAACACACTGGCGAAAGTCAATCTCCTACAAACTAACTAGGGCTTCTTTGAAGGTGAAATATACATTCTAACCCCTTGCATTATTTTTCCATGTGGCTTTCGGTGAGCCTGGTCAAGAATAGGTAAATGCAGGCTCTGCATCCTCAGACTGATCAGGATATGGAAGTTTGCAGAGATTGGGTGGGGAGAGGTTGGATTGATTGCACTGGAGGTGGGGTTTCTGACGATGGTGTTGAAATATACATTAAGAAAGGAACTTGCGAATCAAATTCACTGACACCTTATCTTAACAGGTTAAGGATTACTGGAAAAAATAAAGCCCACTGAAGGTCAATTAACAGGGAATGTGAGAGAAAGTCTATCTGCCAGGCTATGCAGCTGCCTAGCTTAGTATCACAGTTTTTAAATCCTGCTAATTATGAATATGGTCAAGAAGAAGTAGGTCTGCATGTGATAATCTAGCGTTGTACAGGCATATTACATTCTAATTGCTAAACACACACACACACACACACACACACACACACACACAAAACTAAAAAGAAAACAAAAGAGTAGTTTGTATGTACATAGAAAGATGTCCCAATGTGCTTTACGACCAATAAGGCACTTCTGAAATGTAGTCACTATTGTAATATAGGAATTCAAGCCAACAATCTGTGCATTGCAAGCTCCAACAAGCCACAATATGATAACAACCAGATGATCACTCAGTTTAGTAATATTGGTTGAAGGAAAAATATTGGCTGGGGAGGACTGCCTGCTCTCCATCCAATTGCAACATAGCATCATTTATTTCTACAAAAGTGAGAGAGAACGAGAGAGGGTCTTGGGTTAACATTTCATCTTACACCTCCGTCTGCACAGGACTCCCTTAGTACTGAAGCATCAGCCTAGATTATATGCTTATGCCTTTGCTGTGAGTATAAAATTCTGAGTGGTGCTTTGCTGGGTAGATTCTGAGGGGATGGTTCCTCTTGGGGAGAATATCTAAACCTGGGAATCAAAGCTCTAAATCAAATTGTCTCTCAATTAAGATGGGGTTGAGGAGGAATCTTTGCTCTCAGAGGATCATTTGTGTTTGGAAATCCCTTCCACAGCAAACAGTTGAGGCTGTACATTGAATACATGCAAGACTGTGTTTGATAGAATTTTGATTAACAAGAGAGTTGAGGGTAATGGGTAGCAGGAGAGAAATTATTTATGGTCAGACCAGCCATAATTTTAATGAATGGTACAGAATAGGTTTGAAGAGAAGAATGATCATAGAATCCCTAAAGTGTGGAAACAGGCCCTTCCTCTACATTGGGGAAACCAAGCGGAGGCTTGGGGACCACTTTGCAGAACACCTCCGCTCGGTTCGCAATAAACAACTGCACCTTCCAGGCGCGAACCATTTCAACTCCCCCTCCCATTCTTTAGATGGCATGTCCATCATGGGCCTCCTGCAGTGCCACAATGATGCCACCCAAAGGTTGCTGGAGCAGCAACTCATATTCCGCTTGGGAACCCTGCAGCCCAATGGTAGCAATGTGGACTTCACCAGCTTCAAAATCTCCCCTTCCCCCACCGCATCCCAAAACCAGACCAGTTCGTCCCCTCCCCCCACTGCATCACACAAGCAGCCCAGTTCATCCCCTCCCCCCATTGCATCCCAAAACCAGCTCAGCCTCTCTCTGCCTCCCTAACCTGTTCTTCCTCTCACCCATCCCTTCCTCCCACCACAAGCCGCACCTCCATTTCCTACCTACTAACCTCATCCCACCTCCTTGACCTGTCCGTCTTCCCCGGACTGACCTATCCCCTCCCTACCTCCCCACCTATACTCTCCTCTCCACCTATTTTCTTTTCTCTCCATCTTCGGTCGGCCTCCCCCTCTCTCCCTATTTATTCCAGAACCCTCACCCCATCCCCCTCTCTGATGAAGGGTCTAGGCCCGAAACGTCAGCTTTTGTGCTCCTGAGATGGTGCTTGGCCTGCTGTGTTCATCCAGCTTCACACTTTATTATCTTGGATTCTCCGGCATCTGCAGTTCCCATTATCTCTTCCGCCTAACAAGTCCACACCCGACCCTCAAAGCATTCCACCCAGAGCCATCCCCTTATAATCCACCTAATCTACACATCCTCAAACACTACAAGCTAAAATAGCATGCCAACCCATCAACCCTGCACATTTTCAGACTGTGGGAGGAAACCGGAGCACCCGAGGGAAACCCACACAGACACAAGGAGAACATGCAAGCTCCACACGACAGTCACCCGAGGCTGGAATCGAACCCAGTTCCCTGGCACTGTGAGGTAGCAGTGCTAACCGCTGAGTCACCGTGCTGCCCAATGACCTGCTCTTATTTCTTATAAACTTACATTTGAACCCTGAAGCGTATTTCACAGAGGCCAGAGTGCTACATCTGAGATACCCCGACACTGTTTTAATGAGTAAAGGTAAATACCACATTTTAGCAGCAAGACAGGGAGATTTCCCTTGCTTTGTCTCAGTGTCACTGTCAGAATAGGCAAGAGATTATTGTGGACTGATTCTGTAAACCAGTTTATACTTACAACCAATCAACGATTCCACTGTAAACAAAATTATCCACCAGACCGCTAACTAAAATCAGAGAAAAGCATCTATCTGTGGCTATGTCTCTATCTATCTGTACAAGTGTAACATGTAATGTATCTGCATTGCTGCCAATATCTCTCTAATCTAGCTCCATCCATTTCACAGCTCAATTGTATATGCAAAGTCACTAAGGGCTGAACTTGTCTGTTGCAATGGTCAATTATCTAGAAGCAAATAAAGGACATTGAGGGATCGTAAACATGCCTGTGACACTTACAGTTGAATCTACAACAGATTATCACAAGTTACCATTTCCTGCTGTTTTTTTTAGACCAGCCTGAAGTGGTCATACTGAAAGAAAGAAATAGTAGGAACTGTAGATGCTGGAGAACCTGAGATAACAAGGTGCAGTGCTGGATGAACACAGCAGGCCAAGCAGCATCAGAGGAGGCTTCGCAGTGGGATTAAAATTGTTTCAGGGATAGTAGGAACTGCAGATTTTCAGAGTTAGTAGGAACTGTAGAAATGTGTTCTGAAGAAGGTCTAGGCCCAAAACATCAGCCTTCCAGCTCCTCTGCTGCTTGGCCTGCTGTGTTCTTCCAGCTCTACACATTGTTATATTGAAAGAAAACTTCAGTTTCATGCAAATATTACAGTGCATTTAACTGAAGTCAAGTTGCAGTGCACAGGACAGCAGTGGTGGATCTCTTTAATGAAAGAAAATTCCAGGAGGGATGAAGGTTAAAAAGGTCCAGAAATTATAAGTCAATTCAGGAAAAAAAATCAGTCTTATAATTTGCTTTTGTTGCTGGCCTGTTGTTAATTTTTGTTGGTGTTCTTATGAAAGCAAAACCTGATTTTTTTTTGTAGTTTATTTAGAATTATGTTGTTCTTCCTCTTTACAGGAGCTAATGCAGAATTCATGTTGAATCCATTGTTGTGAATTGCTTTCTAATTTGCTGAATAGTCTATTGCAATTGAAACATTTCCAAGATGGCAGTAGAACTGCCAGAACTGAAGAAACAAGAGTCATGAAGAAGGTAAGAATGTTTACAATATAAACTTTCACAGGAACATAATGAGTGACAAGACAACTAAGTAAGAGCCCCTTGGCAATCAGTTAATTAAGTTAAAATGCATGACAGTGTTGATTTTGAAACACTACAAATACATTATTTCATGGTTGAAGTGTTACACGATGAAAGAAGGCATTCCAAAGAGATAACAGGATCAGAGCAGATTGTCCGTATGTAATACTGTTTAAAAAAAATATTTCTGCAGTCCCTGGCATATTGATCTAAATGCAGAGCACAGGGAGCTGGCCCCAAGGGCTTGCTGGTCAGCATGGAGTCAGTTGAACATCCGAGCCATTTGGAGCATGTCTGCTTGAAGCCAACCAATGGCCGGATAGCTTCCTCATCAAATTCAGAGTCAGGCAGAACTGTCTTCTCTCCCGTATTTTGTTTGTGTGCCATGATTGAGTCTATCAAAATGGGTCAGGTGTAAGAGGAGTGTTGATTCCAGGCAGTGGAGAGACCTATGTTAAGCATTCCTTGTGCATAGACAACATTGCCATCTTCTGCGTAGACCAGCTGTCAGTGCACAGACTCTGTACTTGAGACCAAATCAAGCTTGTTTCCGTAGCCAATGGAAATCATGGCAGAATGAGTGAATGATCTTAGGGAGCTGAGTCGATCAATTTTTTTCTTTCATTTGCTGTCAGATCAAACTAATTGAAGGTGCAGGGGATATTACTAAGAGAGGCTAAAAAGTGGAAAGATTGTATCACCCTGGTGAAACTGAAATTGGATTTGTCACTGATGCTCACTCTCTATTGAAGATTAGAACCTGGTTATAAGATGTCAGATGGTGCTGTACATGATACAGGTCTGCCTCATAACCAGCTCCTGTGCCATAGCTGGCCACCTAAAGTCAGCATTCTCTGCAAATGGAATATGTCCATATGGACGCAATACATAAATTTCTAGTCAAAGAGGAACGAAACATACCCAAAGTCACCCTCACCCAATTTTGTACACCGCTGCATCAAGTTGTGTGTAAACCCTCCATTCCCCTCCAAAAAGTAAGCACGAAATGTTGCTGCATATTCAGGTTCTAGTTGTTTCCTATGCTGTATCTCTGTGTCTATCTCTGTATCTCTGAGTTTGACCATATTGCTGCAGAGCACTCCATCTGCGTTGTGCCTTACCACCTACCCCACATGTAACAGCCTGTTCAAGGAAACACCTTTGTCAAAAATCCACCAACAGTCCTCAAAGTCCTGCAGGTAAAAAAAATGACTATCAGACACCTTAGATAATAAAGGTTGGAGCTGGATGAACACAGCAGGCCAGGCAGCATCAGAGGAGTAGGAAAGCTGACGTTTCGGGTCTAGGCCCAGTCCCGAAATGTCAGCTCTCCTGCTCCTCTGATGTTGCCTGGCCTGCTGTGTTCATCCAGCCCACACCTTGTTATCTCAGACTCCAGCATCAGCAGTTCCTACACTATCAGACACTTTGACCTCAGTTATGGCACAACACCATAACTTTCAAATGAGCACCAACATATAAAAGTGAAACATTTTGTTGAGATTCCTCCCTGTAAAACAGTTGTGTGATACAAGACTTTGTGCTCTCTGGGCTGCTCCTGGAGATGCAGACCAAGATAAACTTCAATGACTGTCAACTTAGTAGAGATGCTGTTTGGTCTGCCTGAAGTCTATTGATTGTTCCAGGGCAAAAGGGTGTTGCTGAGCAAGTGTTACTGTCAGACCTATTCCAGGGTCCAGGACTTAATGCTGAGAGATATACTGAAACGTGGGGAAACTGTCACAAATGTGCAGTGGGGAAAGGTCTTGGGCCTTCCCACATTCTACACCACTGCACCAGTGGTCTGGAACCTGTACATAAACTCCATGACATATGCACCAGGGAATGTTTAACATGAAATGTAAGTGCTCATTATGAATATAATCTGTAACGGCAAATGTTGCGGGGTGCCTTATGTTCTGTGTTAATAGAAACTGATGGTTATTGAACTTGTCATATTTGAATGGTTATGTAATGTACCTTTATAAGTTTTTACAAAGGAGTGAAAGAAATCTGCACCATAAAGCAACCGTCACCAGTGGCAAAACAATTCAGCCTCTCCCTTCAATGTTTTGGTCATGCCTCATTGAAACAAGCACAGCGATTATTTGTTAAATGAACTAAATGATCAAATATGGAACTGATGCACAGATTTTCACGACAGCATTATCTTTCCTTTTCTCACTGAATATTAATAGAAGGATGGTATGGCTGCTCAGTGATACAACATTACTGTGTTTAGCACATTGGAGAGGTTGTGTCTGACAGCTGGAGGAAGCCTGCACTCTGTCTAACCTGTTAGTCAGTGACTGCGGATCACTCAGGCAGGTTTTGTTATGCTCATTTTTGTAATATGCTTTGAAAATGCATTTGTATCAAATGTGCTGGGTGATGTGCACTCCGAATGCATGATTATCAAGATTTTAGGTGGGCTTGGTGGGTTCTGGAGCCAGCAACAACAGACGAGCTGAAGCAAGATGCTTTGGTAGAGGTACCACCTTTTGGATGAGATGTTAAACCAAGGCTTGGTCTGCTTTCCTGGGTGGACTGCAACAATTTACTATTTCAAAGGTGAGCAGGGGAATTTTTCCTAATACGTTGGCCAATATTTATCTCTCAACTAACAGCAATGAAACTGACGAGCTAGTTGTTATCCTATTTCTATTTATGGGACCTTGCTGTACTGAAATTGACTGCTTCATTTCTGACCACAATGACTACCCTTCTCCTGAAAGACAGTGATAGTGCAAGTTCTTTCTTTCTTAATTTCTTAGTCTAGCTGACATTTCATCTGTTCAAAGTGCTGCAGGTACTCCACACACAAGTTATTCTGACCACTACCTCCTGTCAAGAATTGATACACTGCTGCCCTCTATGGATATTACCCCAGAGTATCAAACAGTTCAACTCTCTTTGCATGAATTCGGAGAGAAACACCTCCACATGAAGCCATTGTTTAGCTGCTGTACTGCTCCATCTCCTGCCCATAGCCACATGTTTCTGCCATAATTCCCTTTTGGTTTTGTCAACCTATTTTTTCTTCCTACAGCATTGGAAAACAGTGAAATATATTGTAAACGTATTTACTTATTTGGACATACAGTATTTGAGTATTGCTGAAGAAAAACACATTTTGTCAAGAGATAACAGATAATGGGAACTGCAGATGCTGGAGAATCCAAGGTAACAAAGTGTGAAGCTGGATGAACACAGCATGTCAGGAGCACAAAAGCTGACGTTTCAGGTCTAGACCCTTCTTTTGCACTCATCAGGACAATTCACAAGAATACAAATAAAGTTTTAAAAAGTTACATTTTATGGGAGGAGAGTGCTAATTTGACCCTTAGCAGCCAGGTCTGAGGAAATTTTAAACAATTTAGCTTGACTCTGGTCAAGGCATTGCCCTGAGAAAAGGATCAGCAAATGGCTGTGAGCCTTATTTTGGCTTTTAAAAAAAAGAGAGTGTATGCAGGATGTTTTTGTCTGTGAAGAACAGAGCCAAGTTTCTCGACACTTGTAATACAAGAAAGGAAACCATACTGTGAGCCAGCAAGCCCAAATTGGTTGTGAGTGTAAATCTTCTCACCTCATGTATTATTCAGGAAAAGTTGTGCAACAATGGCATACTATTGGACACTGTGTTATTACATGAGGTCAGTACCCTTCCCGTTGTGAACTGGCAAACAGATATATTGTTTGATGTAATCCACCAGCCTTTGGTATGTATAGCATATGTACTCAGCATTTGGCATCACACCAACACTAAAATGCATTCGCCATTTTATTCATTTGCATGATAGCTAGAATGTCTTTTGAGATTGACAACAGCACCCCGATAGTGGCAAACACTATTCATGTTGCTATTACATTTTAACCGTGTGAAAGTTAGCTTCATCTGTTGCTCAGACTTTTGGACATTTTACCTTTTCCAGGGTAATCTAAGGTAGACAGGGCATTTTTCAGGATGAACAATGATGCATTGGGGCTATTCATGAGTTTGTGCATTGTACAGCAAGACATGGTCTGTTCTAGGTAGACAGAATCCTGTCTTTGATCTTTCTTTCAGTGCCATTAACTAGTTATTTTTTATGACTAAACATCTGCTAATCAACTGACTAACCAATCAGCATCCTCCTGTCATACAGTGTAAGTGATCATTTCCCCTTACATCAGTATTCTTGTAATTTATCCTGATGAATGGTCGCACACCAGATAAGTTTTAAGTGCTGCTGATTCATGCAGTCTCTTGCTCCCATCCACTCTCAAGTGAGTCCCCAGTGTCAGCTTCAACTTGGTCTAGGAGCTCACTATAAATAATTTTTCCTGGCTGCAGTTGGGTTTATTGAATGCTGTTGAAGCAACATTCATCTAGGCAAGAGGAGAATATTCTACTACACTTTTGACTTGGGCATTGTTGAGGGGCAGGCTTGGGGAGTTACTGGCTGCAAACTCCCCAAGCTCTGTATTGTTCTTGTAGTCATGTCATTTAGTTAGCTGATCCATTTCAGTTTCTATTCAATGACATCCCTAGCATGTTGATAGTGGGAAATCTGCTGATCCCATTGAAAGTCAAGAGGAGTTTCACCTTTACAGTCATTGTCATAGATTCATTAGAAATCCACAGCACAGATGAAGGCGTTTTGCCCATTGCGTCTCTACCAGTCAAAAACAAGCACTTCACTATTATCAAACTCTTGTTCAAGATGGTCATTGCCTTACATGTGCGTAATGAGAATCTTACTTGCACAGAACAGCTCAAGTCTGAAATGTCTTGGGCATGCAAATTCAAATTGCATCAGTATTTGCAGAATTGAAATACTACTGTATACTGTGCAATCACTTTTGACCTTGTGATGGAGAGAATGTTATTGATTAAACAATCATAAATGTTATTGACGATTGTTGGGTCTATATTACTCTAAAAATCTCCTTCACGATTAACTTGAACTGTGATTATTGACCTCCAAAATCACAGCCATTTTCTTTTCTGCTGAGTATGACACAAACCAGAGTTTAAAATAAGTCACAATTCCAATTGACTTCAATTATGTTGGGAATCCTTGACGCCATACCCAGTCAAATGCTGCCTCGGTGTTCCTTGGAGGAATCCAAATTGAGCATCAGTGGACAGGTTATTGGTATATATGTTTCCTAACTTTTAGCACTGTTGATGATATCTTCCATCATATTGCTCACGATTAAAATTAGAATGGTGTGGTGTTAATCGGCTAGATTGGAATCACCCTGTTTGTAATCTTCAGATATATAGGCACTTTTTCACATAGTCAGGTAGTTACTAATATTTCAAAAGTGACAATAGAAGTATCTGCTATTAGTGGTTTCTGGACCAGGATAATACTACGCACTTTTTTTGACTCTGTATGCATATTTCATTGGCTTCCAGTAGGAAAGATAGACTCCTTGCTTTGATGTGTTCAGAATGGCATTTGTGCTGTGTATTGTTGCCTCCCTCTAAATTACGTAAGTTCATTATCTATTATAAGTGCATCAAATTCTAGAATATTCCTGTTGTAAAATGTAGTTAGGATTATTCCAGCAAGCAACAGCAGTTAAAAATTAGAACCATTTTCTATCAGATGAAGAGAAAAAAAGGTGGCTTTCATGGAATACGTTGATTAGCTGAGTAGATCTGTTGTTTATTAAAAGGAGTATCAATTAAAGATAATAAGGTTATGACTAATTCATGTTAGTAGGCAGTATCTATTACAAACATCTTAATTAGGCAGATAGCATATCACTATTTAATTAATATATGTTTTAAGCATAAATACTTTTATTTTATGTGTGTAGTGAGTGATTCCAGTATAGAGGTTTGCTTGCCTCAGGTGATAACAATCACATGTGAATTCAGACAGTATAGGTTCCACTTCATTGCTGGAATGTCACCAGTTAGGGAGGTTAATACTTTAGAGCAAAGGGAATGCTGCATGTTGAAGATGGCATCCTGTGGATGAAGCAAGGCTTTATCAAGTTTGACCAGGTTGGTTCAGGGACTTTATCCACTATCAATGCCATCTATTCCTCTAAATGTTGTTTGTATACAACATGGTAGCCGCATGCTTTTACTGCACAACAGGAGATTGCACCGCAGAGATAGTTGTGAATATTTCCCTGAGGCATGGTATAAGATATATTGTTGCAGGATAACCAACCTCATATTTGCCTCATTTGGTACATAACCACCTCCTGAGAAGGGAATTACATCAAGAACTTCCTTGAGGGAGAGGTTTCACTGTTGTCTTCCAGAAGCGAGGATTATTACTGGTATTAATTGTATAATCAACAGAACATTTAGTTTTATTTGGGTGATGGGCATTAAAAAGTAACTCAACTGTGGTATTTCTGATTTGACTTCAAGTCTCATCTGTACTGGAGGTGTGTCATTACCGGTCTAAACTGTTAGTGAAAAATAATGATGATTAGAAGTGTGTGCATGTAACATTGTCTATGGTAGAGTGATGAACACTAAATCCAATATAGTACAAGGTACAGAAGCTGTCAAATGCCACACAGATGACATATTGATATGTTGGAAGATGGTTGAGGAAGATGAACAGAGGGTCCATGCGGTTTTAAAACGTCTACAGTACAAAGAACTTGTTCTTATTGGACAATTTGAGATTTCCAAATAATCTATTCAAATGGAACAAAGCTGCTAAAGAATTTCCCATTCTGAAATTGGTTTATGACCTTCTAAAATTTCTAGGCATGGCAAACCAGTTGGTGAACTTTTGCTTCACATGGCAACAATTGTAGAATCTGTCAAATTCTTCAGGCCTGGGAGAAGTTCTTCGTAAGGAACAAGAAGATGGGTGACAGAGACCTGTATGTTATGCTGCTAAGTCTGGAGACATTCTATGCCGTTATATAAAAGAAGTCTTCTTGCTCATAAAGGTATGTGAAAGCTTTTCAGGCAATGCTTTCGGCCTGAAAGTACTCATAATGATGGACCACCAACCATTGGTCTCCCAATTACATGAGCAAGTGTTGGAAAGGTCAGATCAAGGTTCAAACTCCACTTTAAGCTGGTTGCCAAGGAAAGCTGCAAGTATCAGCAGGCATATTGTCTGGAGTGGTAGTCAACAGCCTTACAATGGCTGATGAAGAATTGGGTGAAATTGAATCATATACTTATGCCAAAATGACAGAGTGGTCAAGAACTCAAAACAGGCTTTGTCAAATCTGACAGGAACAAAAGAAAGTCTGAGGAAAGTGTTGTCAGTCATCAGTATTATGTTGAATGTTGGCCAGACCAAAGTTCAGAAGACCTATTTTGCACCTCAGCAGTATTTCATCATTATGGACAGCTTGTTTGTCTTTAATGTAAGGCTGGCTTCCAGTTTTGCTGCAGTTCAACATCACAGATGAGGGATACTAAGTACAGAGCCGGGGCTCAGGTGTCAGCGTGGTGGCCAGGTATCAATATAGGAGATTGAGGATCTTAAGACTGACTGTGAAAAGTGCACTGTTCACTCAACTCAGCAAAAGGAGGCACAGATTTTAAATACCAGACAAAGAGGGTGATCAGACTGAACACTTTTTTGTGTATTGTGAACTAAAAGTTGGGGAAAAGAAATGGCTTTAAACTACAAACTATTTAGTTTTAAAAATAAGACTTAAATATAGATTTAGATGTTATTGGCATATGTATTAAAGTATAGGAATACAGTGAAAATTGTACAATGTTTCCGTTCCCGATTTTGTCCTGGGGACAAATGTACCGAGGTGCAAAACTTTAGGTACAAAAATAGAAAAATAAAGATTTAAATTAAAAGAAATCATTAATACACTTCTTTTTAGTATAAAGAAGTAAAATTAAGAAATAATGTTAGAAGTTAAACAATATAGTCCTTTCTTAATCAATGGGCCTACGGGCTTGCTCTCTCATGCATGCCAGCCACTATGCTACAACGTGGAATTGGGAAAAGCACACCAGTAGAAAATGTCCTAGTTAAAAAAAAACTGTTGTCAATCTTACATCCAACTGTGGGTCATGGATAAATGGAACATGGTCAAGATGGCATTGATCTTGCTTATTCCATGATCTCACTGTTTTCAATGCCACTTACCACCTGCAAACAATGAAAAAGACACGCACACACCACATAACAATTTATAGTCAGGAATTATAGCATGAAAGAATGCAAGTTGCCCCACTGAATCTAAGACAAAATCAATGATGCCTTGCACCACTTCAAATATTCAACATTATTTGTTGCATGTGCTTTCTTCCAACAGGAAAGGACAACACAAATCAACAATGGTGGCATTCTACATAATAGAATTGTGAAGCGATGGATCAGAGGAACTTCTAACGAGATGGGCTGGAGGAGTTTCCAGGTAGCTGAACCAAAACAGCCCTTTCTGATTGTGGATTCAGTACAGTGAAGCTTGTCTTCATTCTGAAGCATCAGAACCAATTGCAGTTTCAGGAGAATTACTGTTGCCCATTTAACTTGGCTTAGCTTTGCCCTGATTTCTTGTCTGTACTTTTACAGATCTTTGGATACCGATGAGTTGTATATGTAATTTTGTCACAAGCAAAAGAAACCTTAATTTTGCATTTTTGGTGAATCTACCATTTTTTAAGTAAAATTTGTAAATTGCATTGGCAATGACAAAGCATGTAAGTCCAGTGCAAAACAAGTATTGAATTTTTACAGAGAATGATGAACTCAGTATTTTTTAAGAGATCATACATTTTCAATGGAAGAAAGCCACTAAGACATAGTGTTGAGGTATATCTACAATGCAGACGAGGATACAGGATCACATGGTTTCTGGAGAACCTTATCTTTTTAACTTATACCAGTTTGATTGCTTAACAATGTCAGTAACCGCCTTCAGAATATCCGTTATTCAAAACATAAGCTATTTGCATTTTGTCAATTAAATCCCAGCCTGTAACACACTCCTTTGTGTTTATTGTTCCATGTTTAAAGAATCCTTGATTTGATTGTCAGCTATCAAGTTCCCAACTTTCATTATTCCCTTCATAAACTATTGAAACTTTTGTTTAGGTTCTAATGTCTTGTGTTTATTTATGTATTCTGAAATTATATATGTGTGTGCCTTATTCAAGGATAGATGGCCTAGTGGTATTATCTATAGACTGTTAATCCAGGGACTGAAGTAACATCTGGGGACCTGGATTCAAACCTGCCAAAGCAGATGATAGAATTTGAATTCTATTTTAAGAAAACCCTGGAATTAGGGTTTAATGATGATTATGTAATGGTCGTCAATTGTCAGGAAAAACCCATCTGGTTCACTTTAAGTAAGGAAATCACTATTTTTACCTGGTCTGGCCTACATGTGACTCCAAACTTTTGAGGACGGGCAATGAATGCTAACCAAGTTAGTGACACCTGCATCCTGTGAATAAATAAAAATAGACCTGCATGTTTGTAAAATAACTCTACTTATCCAATTCTACTTTTAAGTCAGTCTTCAATATTTCAATGAATTATTTTACTCTTATAAAGATCTGGGATGAGTTTTCTTTGTGAATAAGGAAGGTACAAATAAGTTGTTGTTTTAATGGATCTATGTGTTCCTCAGCAGTCTGGAAAGCTTCCTGCGGCGATTAGCTTCAGTGATATGATAGGATTCTGTATGATGCGAGAGGCTGTCATAATCAGGACTGATGGTGTGAAGATTGTGAAGTTTAATTACTGCAATGTGACTGTTGGATAATTAGTGTGCTGGTAAATGGAGCACACCCACATCCACATTAGGTTAGATGAAAGCTTTTAGGTTTGCTAGCTGTAAACGAGTGACCCCTGACCTCTCCTCACTGATAGTCAGATGGTTTAAAAGTGATCAGCTAATTAGCTGTTGCTTCTTTGTGCGAAAATGTTTTTGAGTGTACGTGGAGAAGAGCAAGTAACACTCAACTAGTCAGCAACAGTCCCATGGGAGCCATTGTGAATGTAAAAAGAACAAGAATTCTCTTACTGAGTTTAGGAGATTATTAATACTGGATTAGTTCGAGAAATAGTTACTTTGTTGCAAGGGAGTGAAATATTTCCTTTAGTGACCTCTTGCTGTGCAACTGAATAAAGACCTATTTTCACAGGGCATTCTACAAAATCACAACAAATTCCAAAGACAGCAGTATGGATTTTTAACTCCTCAATGGAAAGCTGAATGAAGCCTCAGAACTTTCAGTCTGGGAATTTCTGTGAAAGGCTGTGTGGATCCTGAACTGGAACACTGAGCACCAACAATGTCTGTCACTCAGATATGAGTTTACATCATTATTTTTGACATGCTACCTCCCATTCCTATGGAAAAACCATGGTAGAGAAACAAAATCATCTAGGTCATGATTAAACATAGAACATAGACCAGTACAGCCCAGTACAGGCCCTTTAGTCCATGATGTTGTGCCGACCTATTATCCTACTCTAAGATCAAACTGACCTGCATACCTTTCATTTTATTATCATCCATGTGCCTATCCAAGAGTCACTTAAATGTCCCTAATATGTGTGACTCTACTACCACTGCTGGCAGTGCATTCCACGCACCCACCACTCTCTGTGCAAAAGACCTACCTCTGGCATCTCCCCTTTGCCTTCCTCCAGTCACCTTAAAATTATGCCCCCTCATGATAGTCATTTCCGCCCTAGGAAAAAGTCTCTGACTATCCATTCTATCTATTCCTCTCATCATCTTGTACACCTCTATGAAGTCACTTGTCATCCTTCTTTGCTCCAATGAGAAAAGCCCTAGCTCCCTTAACCTTTCCTCATAAGACCTGCCCTCCAGTCAGTGAGCATCCTGGTAAATCTCCTCTGCACCCTCTCCAAAGCTTCCATATCCTCCCAAAAATACGGCAACCAGAACAAACACAATATTCCAAGTGTGGTCTAACCAGGATTTTATACAGGTGCAGCAGAACCTCGTGGCTCTTAAACTCAATTTCTCTGCAGTGAAAGCCAACACACCATAAGCCTTCTTAACAACCCTATGAATTTGTGTGGCAACTTTGTGGGATCATTGGACGTGGACCCCTAGATCCCTCCGTTCCTCCATTGTGCCAAGGATCCTGCCATTAACCCTGTATTCTGCATTCAAATTTGACCTTCCAAAATGAATCACATCACACTTTTCTGGGTAGAATTCTATCTGCCACTTCTTTGTCTAGCTCTGTATCCTGTCAATGTCCCGTTGCAACCTACAACAGCCCTCCACGCTGTCCACAACTCCACCAACCCTCATGTCATTGGCAACGATACGAACTCATCCTTCTATTTCCTCATCCAAGTCATTTACAAAGATCACAAAGAGCAAATGTCCCATAACAGATCCCTGTGGAACACCACTGGTCACCGAGCTCCAGACTGAATACTTTCCATCTACTACCACCCTCTGTCTTCTGTTGGACAGCACATTCTGTATCCAAACAGCCAAATTTCCCTGGATCCCATGCCTCCTTATTTTCTGAATGATTGTCTCTTGATTTTAGATATTTTATTATATTGACATCAAACATGCTGGGTCACTTTTGTCATTATTTGCCATTCTTATCTGTACACACTGCAGAAATATTTTAGAGTACAAGTGTACCCTCTTCAATATTTTGTTCATTCATTTTATCCGTCATCAATTGGTTGTCTCACCATTCTCTAGGTCCAAACTAGCTTAACTCAAGATAATAAAATGTGAGGCTGGATGAACACAGCAGGCCAAGCAGCATCTCAGGAGCACAAAAGCTGACGTTTCGGGCCTAGACTCTTCATCAGAGACCGAAACATCAGCTTTTGTGCTCCTGAGATGCTGCTTGGCCTGCTGTGTTCATCCAGCTCCACACTTTGTTATCTTGGATTCTCCAGCATCTGCAGTTCCCATTATCACTAGCTTAACTCAACTTGAGTTTCCAATCAAATTGAATCCTGCCAACAGTTTCTACGTCTACAGCTTCTGAAACAATTAGTTTTCTCCTTCCTTTACCTCTTCAAATATTTCAGTGCATTCCAGTTGCTCGAGCACCTTGGCACCATAACTCTTTTTTCCCCCTCCATCCTTGAATAATACAGACCAGAATGAGGCTAATTAACTGACTGTGATGGGCCTAGCTCTGTGACATGTGAGTCATATATATTTAAGTTCAGATTTTTGAATTTGAATCAGTGGCAAAAGGTTTTGTTTTGTCTAAAGGAGTTTAATTGTGAACATGATTAACTTGTAAGCATTACTGCAACCATGGTGATTTATTTTAAAGCAGTGTGAGAGAGAGACTTTCTTTAAGGTTCTTGTGAAAACTTGTAGCTCAGGCTGTGGATGAAGTAGTTTCTGGAGAGTGTTGCGTTTTTCTTTACATCATTCACTCAAGATTGTAAACTGTTGTATATTAGGTTTCAGTTTAGAAATAAAGTATTTTCAGCAGTTTTATAGGGTTCTTAACTGAAGCTGGATATATAAAGCAGTCGCTCCTGAGAAAGGTTGAAAATAGTTTAGAATTTGTAAACATAGGTTACCTTAATGTTAGGGGTCGAGTTTAAAATTTTCAGACCAGAACTCCCTCAAGGAGTGTTTTTGAAGTTGAAAATGTTTAAACTAAGTTGTTCCAAGAAGAATTATTAGATTTTCAAGACTAGGTGTCAATTCCACAGTTAAGAGAAACTTTTGTGGGTATTAGGAAAGGGAATTCACACAGGTATGAGTACTGTAAAGGGCTGATTTTGAAATTAATGGATTTATGATTTTATTAATGGTTTTGCAATCAATAATTTTTTTTACTTTATATGTAAACTTTGATATATTCTCTTTTATCTTCATTTGTTTAATGCAATAAACTTCAGTTCTATTGTTAAAACCAAATCTCCAACTTTGTGTGCTTAGGTTTTACTGAGAGACTATCTCATTAAAGACCAAAGAAAAATGTGATCTTTCAAGCCTGATTTAAGTGTGACTTTTCCTGCCCCTGTCTGTAACATATCATTAAACTGCCTTACTCCTTCCAACCATCAAACATCCAAGACAATAAATAAACAGCAAGTACCTAGCCATCACACACACATAAATGCCTTGAAATTTTTTTGTTACATAGTGAAAATAGAATTACAATTCACAGAAACAATGTTCAATAGCTTATAAAATTATATGAAATGATAGCAGGTGCCTTGTTTGAGAATGCACAAATTGTAAGTGATTTCATCAGTTGTGGGTCTTTTATTTTCTAGACATTACAGTTGGATATTAGGCTATAGATATTAAGCTATGTATAACATGTACTTCCTACAAAACATGTAGAAAATTCTCCATCATACTTTATTGTTATAAACACATTGTGAACATTGCTAATGCTTATTTAGTAAATTTAAATTACGCAAAATTAGAGAGAACATGCTGCAGATATTCAACTCAACTCTTCCATGGCTGTTTATCCTGTACAGTTCTCCTGACAACCACTCCAGCTAACCCTATCAGTTTACTCTTCTATTCATGTTTGGCTCACATGTTTAACAGGACTGGTAATGGCACTGTAAATGGTGGAACACTGTTTCCCTGATGTTGTGTTCATCATCATTGAAATAAGCCTAGTTTGTGCAATAACACAAGGTCAGCTCAGTGACACTATCGGTACATTCTTGGACTACAACATGTCATGGCTGGGACTTTGGAAGGCCTGAGGTCAGCGTTGAAGAAACAGCAGCTGTTGCTTTTTCTAAATGTTGTTCTGTCAAATAAGAAGGCAGAAAATGGTTGTTGTTTTCTATTCAGCATGGCACAGGGGTAAATCTGACATGACTCCAGTCTGAACATATTGTTACCAGACTGTAAAGGGCTATTCTCAGTCCAGTTATATTGGTATTAAGTGAAGGTTGTTAGTGAAAAACAAGTCTTTTATAATCCAGAGATGATGGGAACTACAGATGCTGGAGAATCCAAGATAACAAAGTGTGAAGGTGGATGAACACAGCAGGCCAAGCAGCATCTTAGGAGCACAAAAGCTGACATTTCGGGCCTAGAATCTAGGCCCGAAATGTCAGCTTTTGTGATCCTAAGATGCTGCTTGACCTGCTGTGTTCATCCACCTTCACACTTTGTTATCTTTTATAATCCAGCTTGTCTGGTTTTAAATCCGACATCCATGGGGATTGACTTTTATTGACTTTGTCATTGGCACCTGTCTCGAACTTTGCCGGTTGTTGACAAAGACATATCATCATAGATGCCTATGGAATCCTACATGCCACCTGGGTGGACTGCTGCAGGGACTCAAGCATTGTCCAAGAAACGGGGCTTCTGATCACAGAGGCAACCAGTCTTGCACTATGACTGCATTGGACAGACATCAATATATCCGACACTCTCCCTCTAAAGTTCATCATCTACACCCAGTTTACAACTGGTCAGGTTTACAACACCAGGTAGCCAGCTGAAATAGTTCAATGGTACTCTGACAGACTACGTGTAGAATATTGGTCTTTGACCTTGACAGCTGAGAAACAGAGTGCACTGGCCTATTTACAGTGGTAAACCTTACCTTACCATGGTGTAGCAGGCTTTGAGGCAAGTCAGATGACAAAGGTCAAAAACGTAAGCGCAAGAAGCAAGCTCAAAAAAATTCTCAACTTCTCATTGACCATGGACTGACTAATGACTGTGGAATATGGATTTTGGAACTTATTGAAATACATTATTTTCTTTTATTTACTCCTGGAATGTGGTCATGTCTTCGTTTTTCTGCCTCCTTCACCTTCCACTGACTTTGCCCCATCTCTCTTAAAGACTCTTTCTCTTAATCTGTGGCTTGAACAAAGGGAGAATGGTGGTGAATTTGAATTTTGATTGCCTTTTCCACTTAAGGTCGAGTCTGTGAGGTATAGCTTGGTTTACTCTTTTCACTTTTCACTGCTGTCCTTATAGAGGTTCACTGAAGGGTGCACCCGAAAACATTGTTTATTTGGAATAAAATTTTTGAAATAAATCCACAGAAAATAGCTTTTTAGACAAAATCAAAAGTAAGGTTTATTAACAAAACATTCACAAAGCAGAAGATTGGCTTCAGGGCTCTATGTGCATACGCACAGGAACAGACTCAGGATATTGTGGGAAACTAGGCACAACAGGAGATAGGTTATAAATGATAAGTTTGGTCAATCAAGAGACATTAAAAATCAGAAACAAAAAAACAGAAATTGCTGGAAAGGCTCAGCACATCTGGCAGCATCTGTGGAGAGAAATCAGAGTTATTGTTGAGTCAAGTGATCCTTCTTCTGAAGTGAATGTAGCTAGGGGAAAGTTGTTTTTTTTATGAAATAGTTCACACAATTTACCACTTCCTGAATGTCAGTGTCCAATAATAGTTTCCCTAGTGAGCTGGGTCCAATAGTTTTCCATTTTACAAGGAAAATGTAAGCTTCTTTCCAGCTGACAACTTAAAGACAGAGATGAGGAGTTCAGATGCAAAATGTCAGCTTAGCTCCAGAGTCCTATTTTCATTCTGGAATCCAAATAACAACCGACCTAGAATCCAGAATTATGTATGTCAACAATTCAACCAGACCCAATTTCAGTCGAGTTGCAAGGACAGGTATCTCAGTTGTTGATGCTGATCACTCAGTGTGGACGAATTGGAGGCTAACACTGTAGCTTTTACTCCCTCACAAGAATTTGTGTTGTGAGGTGGCAATGGTAGCTGTAAAAGCATTAGTGATTGTTTTGCCCAGAGCTGGCTGGAAACAGATGGCTCTGCCTCCACTTCCTCTGCATTAGCTTTGGCTGGGATGCCTATGCAGTGCAATGTATGGGGTGTCGAAGCGTTTAGGAGCATGATCATGTGGCCAACTTCAGCCATTTTCAATCCAGCAAGTCTATTCATTTCTAAAAGGAATGGAAATTTAATGCAGAAATATAGAAGAGAACACAGTTTCCTTTTGGATTTCTCTCCATTTTGTTTCTGACCATCATATCTCCCACTTACTTCTGCTTACCTTGTGATTCCAAATATTGTCTTCACTCATAAATGCAGCCAAGAAACAAAGACTGTGCAAATGACGTTCTTTTTCTGTTTAACTCTTTCAGGATGATAGATGTTAAAGAAGCTCTAATAATTAAGCATTTTGGCCAGTTGCCCACGTAGATATGTCTGCAGACTCTTTGTCAAGTCCATCATCACTCACTAGTTCATACTGCCACCTTCTTTAACAAAGGCCTTTCGCAAAAGAAAATAAATAACAAAGTAAATTAATCGAGAGGATTGGGCAAGAAGGAACTTGTCAACTGCATGATATGACGGTACACAGCGTGCTGGGAGATGTGATGGGAATTGCCTGCTGTTGTATGACAGCACACAGTAACTAGAAAATCCAAAATGTCAATCACCTTCAAGGCTATTTTCAGAGCTATTTCTGTCACGGCATTGACCATGAAGGTTCAGGCAATAACTCCCTGGCAAAATTCTCACCTTCATGTGAAAAACTCTAGATATAACCACACCTGTAAACATAGCTAGTAACCTGAGACTAATTCCTCGTTGTGTTTGGGAGGAACACAGCAGGCTAGGTAGCATCAGTGGAGCAGGAAAGTTGATATTTCAGGTCAGAAAAGAAGGGTCCCGACCCGAAGCGTCAACTTTCCTGCTCCTCCAACGCTGCCTGGCCAGCTGTGTTCTTCCAGCTCCACACTGTGTTGTCTCTGGCTCCAGCATCCACAGTTCTTGTTATCTCCTCGTTGTGTTTACCTTTTTCATTTATGAAGCTTGGACAATAAACTTCATTTGAATTGGCCCATACTTGTGGACAAAGTACAGTGGCATGTATAGCCATCTGCATGATGGATGACACAGAGACTCATTTTTGCTTCCTGCCCACCATCAGGTATTTTGGAAGGATGTACAGGTTAACAATCAACCTGTTTGGTCATGTAATGAATATATCTTCCATTGACATCAAGATACGGTACGGGAATTTGAACCTGGAGTTTCTAGCTCAAGGGTAGGGACATGACCCACTGCACCCTAAGACTTCCTCCTATTCCCCAGTTTTGTGATGCAAATGTCCAGTGACAGGAGATCCTCTTCTTGGTTAGGAACCTAGGTATAGAAGGACATCCAAAAGAATAATCCCATATTCTATTAAGGTTGCATATAATAGTTTAGTGAAAAAAAATGAAGATAACAATTGATATTTTACAGCAAGAAACTCATGAGATTATGCTTCTGAAACAGAAATTAACAGACAAGAAAAAGACTAAGTTTGCAAGGAAAACTTGTTAAAATTGCAATGCTTCATGAAAAGTGAAGATCCAGAGTGTTGAAGTGGGCCTTCTATGCAATAGCCATATTGTTGAAACGTCAGGGTGTATTATAATATTATTCATACCCTGGGCACTTAACATGCCTTGGGATAGGGCTATGTATCCAGTTTGTCTCCTCAGATGCTGCCCCTTCCTCTCCACTAGTTGTTGTCTTCAAAATTGCCATCATCACCATCTTTAGTCATTGCCCATCTCTGTTTCACAACTCTAGTTATCACTGCCTCCTCAAGCAACCAATCAAATCCTATGCTTCACAAATTCCCAAACCATCTTCAACCTCCTTTAAATGCCTCATTTCCCAGGCCCTTGTCTGCCTTTCTCATGCACAAAATAGAAGGTTCCTTTAATAATTGAAGGCTAGAATAAACTAATTATCAAATGTTATAACATCTGGTGGTAGAATTGTGAAATTATTTAACAACCCAGGGAGCTGAATGTGTTACTAGGAAACCATAGTGTAATTAAAAGGCTTTCTCTAATACAGTCTAATTACAGCTGAGCTCGGCTGCAAGTGCTCCTGTTTGTGACCTCCCCTTGGCCTTTTACGTGAAACTGCTTCCAATAAACCAATTGAAGTTCTGAAGAGCATTTTACTGCTGTGTGGCACATCACCACATAATTATGGATAAAGCTTTTTAGTTAAGAGTAAATCTAATGCCCCTCTAGCATCCACTTGTTACTTAAAATTGGGATTTTGCTTCCACTACTATATCTCAAAATCTTAATGTCTTGAAGAAAGTTATCCTCATAGTCCCAAAATTACCATTAATAGTTTGATCTTACATCCCCTGTTCTAACTTCTCTGGTTTACTTTAAAGTAATACTTGTCTTCTATCCTGGCCAACGTCACATAGCTTTATGTAATCACCCCACAATTTCTTCTGTCACAGGTTTGTCCAATTTTCCTTCACTATTCAGAACCCTCACATCAGGAAACAGTGTTGTCACTTCTCAACATTACTATTGGTGCTTCAATGTCTTTGTCATTCCTTGGTTGACCAGAACATGATGTAGTTTAAGATTAGATCATCATCTGTTCTGG